>NC_048893.1:122034774-122202774 GCF_011077185.1 Oxyura jamaicensis
TTTTTTTTTTTTTTTTTTTTTTTTTTTTTTTTTTTTTTTCCAAAACACCCAGGATAAAGAACCTTTTAAAATAAATAAAAAGTCCAGGTTTTCTCTTTCAGGTTCTCTGAATAAAGACCGCATGCCAAAAGAGATGTAGGACATTTCCCCAGGACCTGTTCTGTGGGATGCAGCAGGGTCACCCTGCTCTGGCTGCTGGGACAGATCTGTGTGAGACAGAGCACCAGCTTGGCCACAGAGCCTCTGCATCCCCATGGCTATACTCAGTGGTCATGGGGCCATGGCAGACTCTAGTCATGGCCGCCTCTTCTTGTGACCTCTGGAGGCAGTGGGATGGTGACATGGGGTGGGGGAAGACCACTATGCTGACTGCCCAGGCAGCATTGTGCCCTGACCCTTTCTGCCTTTAAAGCTAAGGCTGCAATTGTGAAGGGGCAATTGCAACAGCTGCATAAAAGTTTGCCATTCCTTTTAATCTCTTTCTCAGTGTAAAAATAATTCTCATTCAGATAGCAAGAGAAAAAAATACATTTGTAACTATTAGTTTAATCACTGGCATGGCAGCAGCTCTATAACTCCATGGTATATTTAAGGCTTGATTCTCTAAACACTAACACATCTGCACATGGTAAAAGTGATTCAACTGAATGGACATAAAAATATCCGTATATCTATATATGTGCCTATCTTTGCAGGTAATGGACCTTGTCCTATAAAGAATATATTACCTAAGTGGTCCAAGGCTAATTTATGCAGATATTTTAAGCTCATTTTGCATGATGGCAGATGGAGACAAACAGCTTATAACATTAATTTTCTTATCGGATCTCATCTGACAAAATCCCCAGTTACTTTAGTCTCTCATGAACCATTATTCTTTTGTAAATACGTGCCTAATAAGCTTAAATTCTGAAAATGAATATTTGCACTTCCCAATATCAAGGGAGAGTTAAAATCAAACATGCTGCACAGTCTGCTGGGAGAGTCAGCAGTAAAGAACTGTTTTCAATAATCAATAAGTCAACCAAGCAAATCTCCAGACCATTGTTACAAGGGGAGCTGTCATCAGGTGAAGTGAAGGTTTGCCTGAGAAACCACTAAGTAAATACTTTTGCCACTTAGTAGTGTTTTGTTTTGCAGTGTCAGCTGCAGATGAAAGGGCATGTATGCAGAGATCTCTTTCGCATCCCAGAGACAGCACTTGGACCAAAGCACTTGTACACAGTCCTCACCAGCTTGGGTTGATTCAAGCATGGGAAGATACCCTCTCTATTCCCTTCTCAAACTCTTCTCATACTGCTCCCTCTCCCTTTTCCTTGTGTCTGCTGCATTTTGTATCTCTCAGCACTCAATTACTTGGAAAAATTTACTTGATCCTTTTACAGGCTATCAAACAAGTATATGGTCTCACTGATCTGTATCCACCTGTGACAATTAATGCCCCCAAAAGGGACTTCAGTCCCCAATAAATGTCCAGTGAAAAACAAAATTGAGCCATCAACTTGCAACAGTTCTGTCATTTTCTTATAAAACACTTACAAGAAAATATAAAATCTTACTAAAATATGAAATTGAGCTTCATCACCATAAACAAAATTTGTTTTGTGCTGCACTTTTTTTTTTTTTTTTTTTTTTTTTTTGGCTTATACTGCAGGGCTTGCTCATTTCCTAAATTTTGTTTGAAACCTAGCTTCCTAGCTTAAAGGTTGAGACCTAAAATCCTAGGTAGCCAGGAACTACCCCAAAGGGTCACGTAGGGAGACTCAAACATGCATGTTACAGTTTCCCCCAGTCCCTGTCTGCTGGCATTTCTGTTCCTTTCTGCTGTTGCTGAGCTTTGCCTCTGTCTCAGATGAAATATGAATGACTCATTGTTTATCAATAAAAATTCCTTTTCCATTCCGTAAATCATCTCTCTTTTTGGACTCCTTCCCAGCAAATGTGGCAGGTGCTGTGGCGAGAGATTGTGGAAGCAGACAAGCTACTGACATTGAGGGTGCCCTTCTGAGGGTTGCTTCCCCTTCTCAGGCAGAACTGCAAAGTAACTAGATGGACAGTGTGGCCCCCAGTGGAGCTAGGATGAAAACTATACGCTTTAAGCAGCTGTGTTAGGCCTGCAAGTAGTTGAAATAAAGAAGGTGCTTGCAGCTGTGACAAATACTGTATATGGGGCAATGGTATAAGTACATAGGAACCTTGGATATTGTGGCATAAAAGCAAGACTCA
This sequence comes from Oxyura jamaicensis, assembly GCF_011077185.1. Lineage (NCBI taxonomy): Eukaryota > Metazoa > Chordata > Aves > Anseriformes > Anatidae > Oxyura > Oxyura jamaicensis. Next base: position 122,037,001 of record NC_048893.1, read on the forward strand.
AAGCTGGAGGCAGTCTTTCCCCTCCCAGGAGATAACACAGATTCGTAGGACACGGCATCTGGCAGCAGCACCCCCATCACTTTGCAGCTGATGCCACCAGAGACTATACGTAGAAATGTCATTGGTGATGCTGGTGGCCTGAAATGTTCTCGCTTGATCTTGGAGCTTGTCTTTTTGTGACTCATCACCTACCCTTACCTGATGGCTTTATAATGTTGGCATTTATCAGTGTCTACTTGTTCTGCCTTTCCATTCTGCTTTATCTAATCTTGGTATGGGAGACAGAAGTCCTCTCTTCCATGACCTTTGCCTTTTCCTCATCTTACACCCATTAACATCTAACTACCCTCATCACAAAAGGCTAATTCCATTATATTGGCAAGACCAGGGCCTCATGAAATCAAAGGTGAAACTCCCATTGACTTCAGCTGGAGCAAAAGTGAATCAGCTTAGTCGAAGGACTTGAGGAGAAAAGCAAAACAGAAAGCAGAGACAGGAAATTCAACCTATGGCAGATTCCAAAATGATCTTCCAAAGAGCTCAAATCTACCTAGATATTCATGCAACATCCAGGATGACATAGCTGCTCTCAGGACTGAAGCTGTTATAGCTACCACCCCCTCAATAAATACTGATTATCTAATTATAACTCTTCCATCGAATCTAGAGTGTGTGGGCGCAGGGCTAGCTAGCCATTGGTTGCAATACAACTTTATTTTCAGTGACTGGTATTCATTGGTCGCTGCACGAATTTCCTTCCAAAGTCATAATTTCTGAAATGTGGCACATTTCATTAAGATGACAAATGCTGGCATTTGGCAGGACGTAGTATTGATTGCATCAAGCTCTGAAATAACGGCCGGCAGCAGAAGAACAATACAGAAGCCAGCAGCGCTGGGCTGGATTGGGTTGCTTCCCTAGGGCTTGTTTCCATCCTGCAGTATATTTCTGACTTAGTGTGAATAAAATCACTTAAGAGGTAACATGCTGATTTGCTGAACTATCTATCAAGTGGACTGTTCAAAGCAGAGATAGGGCCAACTGACACAAACAACAAAAAAATATAATTTTGAATGACAGAGGTAATTCTCCACCTGCGAGAATTTTATTACCTACTGCTGCAACAGTGGGTTCAAGCACTGAACAGTTTCCACTGGATGAAAGAAAAGGTTGAGGACATTTTTGCAAGCATGTATTATAGGGAATCAGCACATTTCACAGTCCTGATTCTTTTTCTTGCTAGTTAATCTGGACGTTATTTTTTAATTCCTCGTAGCTCTCTTTAACAAACCAAAATTACAGGCTCTTATGAGGAATCCAAGTAGCCAGTGATCCTCTGATAAACTTGTCCCTGCAAAACTCTGTGCGAGTCCACTTTTTTATGGAGGAAATGAGAGATCATCTTCCAGGCTTGAAGATATTTAATATCAAGGAAGACATGAGTAATTAGGTTGCCTTCTGCTCAGGACTACTAGAACAGTCAAAGAAGAGAAATAGTTGTCCCCCGCATGAGGCCAGTAGATAATTTGTTTCCTTGCCTAACTGTTTTTCATCCAACTTTTTCTTGCTGCTTCCTAATAAATGACTGCAAGGTACATATATAAGGACATATCTGGGCTCAAAAGGCAGCAAATGCAGCTAGAAAAAAATCCATTACAGTTCTTAATTAACAAAATTGTCATTTTTAATAAAAGCTTTCCACAATGCTGTAAAGGAGATTTCAAAAAATAAGCCTTTTTTTAGAAAGCATACATCACTTTCTGGATTAAGTTTCCAAATGGTGTTTTCCATATTACTGAAAGTAACTGGTCTTTGTCCTCATCAGATGAGAGTGACCTCTTATAGAAAGTTCTTTGCGATCTATTTAAGAAGAATGTCACATAAGAAACTGGTATTGATTTTTATTTATTAACTTTATGTATTTCTGGCTGTTATATCACTTTTAATACCTCTAGACTGAATGGCTATGCCTCTTAATATATTGCTATAGGTCTTGTTTTCCAAATATCTCTTCCTTTTGTTGCTCTCTTCTGATTTTTTTTTTTCATTTTTTTTTCCCTTCTTTTATAGAATGCAGTACTCTGAAACTTAAAAAGGTCTTCTGTAGAATAAGGTAATTATCTTGCCTAGAAGGAGATTACTACAAAATTTAAAATTGAAAACTACAGGAAAATAATCCTTAAACTGTGGTAACACTTAGTCACTCTATGTCAGTCATGGTCAAGAAAAAAAGAGGGAAGGTGGAATTTGGTTCTGAGATGTGTATTCAGTGAAAAAATTCAAACCATCAAGATTTCTTTTCAAACTCTGAAATGGAAAAAGTTTCTAAATACTTCATATATCTGAGTCTCTGTTTAGCTAATTACTTGTTTAGAAAATAAATCTGTGAATTCAGAGACTTCATACCTCTATGAAAACATGGCCAACTTAGCTTTCATGCGGCATTGCAGTCAGTGCAGAGGTACCGTAGAGCTGCTTCTGCTCCATTTGCTTTATGTCTCCCCAGGAACAAAAGCCAACAGAAAGGAGGCACAGATCTTTGCAGTTGATCTAGATTGACTCTTCAAGATCTTACACAATGGGTCAATGCCTGTATCCCTGTGTTGATATGGACGTGCTCTCCACACGTGTGTGTCCCAACCCTTTGCATTGCTGATGGTAAATTTTACATGGGCCAGCTGGTTTCAAGACTTCAAATGTGGGCTTTTTGCCCCCTTAAATGTATGCAAAATATTAAGTCCAAAGTTCTTTCTGTCCCTGCTTCAAAACTACACTTCACTGACAAGCCCTGCACAGGCTCTACATAGCACAGCCCCCAGGCATGAGCTGTTAGAGCTCTCCAAGAACCAGTCGCTGTTCTTGCTTAAAGCAGTGATGGGTTCATGCTTAATTTCAGGCTGATACTAGAGACTTGGGTACTGAGCCTTGGTGAGACTGCTGTGCAAAGACAGTTGTTTTCTGTTGCAGTAGGTCAGTTCTCTGAGATGATCAGCAGCCTGCTTAATCCCTGGACATCAAGCTAATTGGATTGCCCAGATTCAAGATACAATGATCTTTTGTATTCTTTGAAATAATTGTAGAATTACAACTTCTTCATAGATTTAGTGGTATTCTCCTCCCTCTCTCTCCATTAAAAAAATTCAGTTCTATTTCAGAAGATAACCTTGAGAGAATGAGGAAAGTATATGCTTTGCCTCTATCTTAATAGAAGTCTGATATGAAGGTTTAATTAAGAGAGAGAAAATAACCGGGAATGATCACAGGATTTAAAGCAAGATAGACCTGTCATGGAGGAACTGAGACTCACAAATGTGATTCAAAATGTGCCCTTGCAGAGACAGAGCAGAGTGTCACACTGAAGCTTGAGACAAGATATGCCATAGCTGTTTTCCACTTTCCATCCGTAATGGCAATTCCTACCCACACATTTCCCTTTTTGTGGCTTGGCTTACAAGGCTAAGATTTTTATTATTATTATTTTCCCAGTTTGTATCTTCTTTGGACTTACTATATTTTCTTTCATTTCTTGTGCTATTGTGGTGCGAAGGTTTTGCTTTTGAATATTTTATGGTGTTTTAAACACCTGCCATTCCCACTAGTCCATCTCATAGCTCTACTGTTGCACTAGAACAAGTGAAGGTGAAGCTGTTAAATCTGCTGTGTTACCCTGCTATGTACTGCTAGGGCTGCATATTTTCTGTACACTGTACAAAAGAAAAAGTGGGAGGAAGGAAATAATGGAGAGAACTTAAGTTGCCTGGTCTGATAACATCTGTGTTCTGCAATGACTTCAGGGTGTGCTGGTCTCTTAATGTATACATGCATTAAATATCTCCCACCCCAATAAGCTTAACTGCACAAATCTCTGAAAAAGTTCTCATAAGTCTGTTATATTCAAGGGATTTCAGAGCTTGGAAAGAGAAATCCAGCTATCTTGTTTATTCATAGATGCACCTTTCCCATGAGTTTCTCAGGTTTTGGCAGTAAGGTTTACTGAAAGTGTTCCAGGAAATAATTCTGTGTCACTTCATGTCATAGGTGTAATGCTTGGAAAAAAAAAAAAAAAAGAAAAAAAACTACTTTTCAAGGAGATGGTCTTGAGGCATCCATGTATAATTGCCAATTTATTCAACCATTAGTTCTGCTTTTCCAGAGTTTTAGATACAGAATTATAAAATCTCCTGTTGCTAGGATATGTTTATATTTTGATTCTAACAGTACTAAGGTCACATCTTTGTACAACACTGAGCATCATGAGAAGGTATTAGTGGGATTCCTACATGCTGCTGGATTAACGCAAATCTATTGTTGAGGGTCCTAGATGTTGCTACAACGAGAATAAATAGTAAAAAAAGTTTTAAATTTATCTTCAGCTGACAGAGTCAACCATTCAGTGGTTGTCCACTGAAAAGCATGTTTTTTGTAAGCTAGATTTTTTTCTGGTTTAAGGGAAAAGTTTTAAAAGCAAAAAATATTCCCAGGATAATTCACACACAGCTGACTAAATAATTCATCATGAAAAATGTATTTAGATTTTGCCTCTCTCTTCGTAAGGAGATTAGGATATTCTCAGATACATTCATTATTCAGACTAATACTGAGCTTTCCCATCCCCCCCCCACGGGCTCAATTCTGTCACCTTTACTCAAGATGAGTAGTGTTTTCTGTGGGGAGTCATGCTGATTTTAGTGGCAATTCCTGCACAGCATGGTACGGGAGACAGCATCTGGACTTAAGTGAATAGGTTACAAACACTTGTGAATATTTCATGGTTGTACTTTGAAGCTCCTCCTGCACAGGATTGCTATGCAAATCCTAGGAGGTACTTTTGTTAGCATTTGTAATTAACCATCGCAACCCCAATTTATTAAACATACAATTCAAATTCTGATTGCAGCTCAGAGGCAAGCTAACATTTTGCTTTCCATGAGCAGTGGAGCTTAGCTTTGAACACTTTGCTGTTTACAGAAAGTGAACACAAAAGATCAAGAGTGAAGGCTAAAAGAAATGTTCTCGCATGTGCAGTCATTCAGAATTTCTCTTGTTACTGGCGTTGCATCTGGAGATTGCCCATAGGCATATTTTCAGCATTGAGAATATGCATTAACCACCTCTGTGCCTTCCTGTTCCCTGTGACTGCAGCTCTTTCTGGCAAGTATTTTTAATACAACCCTGGCTTTTGACTGGGCAGATGAAGCTTGCTTCTCAGCTTCCAGCAGCAGAGCCTGAAGGCAGAGCTGCAAGCATAGATTGGGGTATACCTACATTGCCATATGCCCTCCCAGATTCTCTGTGGCCACTGGTGCCACCCTGCTTTGCAGAAGAGCTTTCAGCCTGGTGGATCTGCATGCTGGTGTTCTTGCTCCCTGGCTAGCTGTGCTCCCAGATCACCACCCATTCTTCCAGTCTGGTTAAGGCTGCAGGTATAATTTGGCTCAGATCTACTTTATGGCCCCCAGAAGAGCCAGTGTAGGAAGGGGCAATGACACCTATTTCCTCCACAGGACCCACTGCAGCCTTCTCAGGTCTTGGATGAGGAACAAGAGCTTTGCAGGACTTTGCTTTGCTGGCAGTGAGAGGTGAGGGGGGAAGGAGTGACCCTTGAAAATTCTTCTCAAAAAATATGTTTTGGTTGACAGCTTTGTGTTTCACAGCTAGCAGTTTTGGGCTGAACAGAATATTTTGTCTTTCTGAAAGAAAAGGATGGTATCCAGTGACTGGGCTGGAAAATCTCTTCTTTAAGACACTGACAAGATTTCTCATCCTTCCTGTGTTAAAAACAAGAGCTTACCTGGGAGAGGAAGATTTTGGACTAAATATGTTCAGTGTTTCTTCATAAAAGTGTAAGACATTTTATGTAAGACGATTAGGCAATATTTTATATATCTACATTTTTCTTTTTCTACATGGAGGGAAAGGAGCTACCTGAAATATTCCGCCAATGTGAAGTATAAACCATGCAACAAGGCCTTTGGAGAAAGCCGTCATGTCTCCAGCATGCAGTCTTCTGTAGGATAGAGAAAGTACACCTTATCAATACACCTATTTGCAGCAGATATGCTTGCAGTGTCTGCACTAGAAAGTGGTTGTATGGTTTTATTAAAGCACAAGCCAGCCTGGAGCTGGCAGGTTTAGAGCACTTTGAACCCAGTCCAACACTTAATTTGATGGACAGGGTTGGAATAAGGCAGTTTAGTCTGTGACAGTAAAACAAATACAAATAGTCTCCTGGCTCTCTAATGGTGTTTACAAGAGCATTAAAATGATTTCCCACTAATGATACACAGTTGTAAGGATTGCAGCACTACATCATCAGGGTAATGCGGCTGCCACTGTTGTGTGGATCTAGAGACATCCAAAGCAAAATGCCAGCAGAGAAACTGGACAGTGTACAATACCAGGAATAGCAATCCAGCAAAACAGAGTCAAAGTGTTGCTGGTGTGTTTTCAGAAAGAGAGAAGATGAATGCAGGAAGTGTGCCTTCACATTGGCCTTGCCTGTTGTTTTTGTGATGTAATTGTTGTTGTTCACCTGACAGAGATGGACCTGCTTTCAAGTGTATTTCCTCTTTGGTTGGCCTAAGAAACTTACTCCAAATCAGGTTCCTCACTTGTTTTAATCCGTATTGTGTTTTCCATATAAAATAGCTCTTATAATGCACATTTAGGTTCAGAAGGAGATTACAGAACACCTGCAGATTTACTAATTTAGGCTCGATACTATAATTAGTAATAAAGTTTGAAGCTTCTTTTTCTGTAACACAGCAAAGCCATGCTCAGGAAGTACTTCTACATGCATATATTTTACATGACTAGTGCCTCAGAAAGTAGAGAATTTGGGTGAACCCTCTGGGCCTTTGCTGTGCTATAATTCAGGCTTTTGTGTGATAGCAGTGCCCTTTCTCTCTTCAGACACCAGCACTCGTCTGGCTCAGTGGGAACACAGAAGCCCCCATTTACATTTGCTCAGGACAGAAACTGTATTAACCTTGCAAATGCAGAGAATGTCAAATTGGTAAAATGCTGACTTGCTTAGCATCTGTCTTTTCAGTCTATTTATGCCATGGCTGTATGTTAAAGAGCACTGTAAACCACTTATGATTTGACCCATTCTGTGCAAACGAAGCAAAATCTGCAGATAACACAAACTATAATTCCAAATGTCAATAGGTTGCAGATTGCTCCCAGAGTATTTTTAATGAAAGATGAAAAACAGACTCTTTTATCTCATCAATAATCTACTTATTAATTATATTAATAGAACTAGGCCCTGCAAACTCATAAATATAAGTAGATGTTATGATACTGTCCTTGCTGTGAGTACTTTATGGGTTATAAATTACTTTAAATTATCGTTAGACATAAGTTGCAGTGGAGCTGCACTGAAAAGCCCTCTCTCACTCCCCCCCTAGTTGTTGAAGGCATCACAAGGCTACGGTTATGCTGAAAACTTTGTCAGCTGTAGAACTGGAACTGGTGTGTCCTTTGGAAGTTCAGTCAAACCAGCAAGGCAAGGAGTAAACTATCACAACATGAAGAGTTGTTATGAAGCTAAGGCACTCACAGGGCTTAGAAGAAGGCAAAGGTCAGACTGGCCAGGAATAGGAGATTTAATAATTTAGGATTCCCTTTAACTTCCCCGCTTTTGGGTTTGTAATGAGTGAACTGGACATAACCTTACTTATGTTCATGATAAGGAGGAAAAATACTAAAAAGGACAATTAGTCATAAAGCCAGTGGAATTAAAGGAAATTTGGCAACAAAGCAAACAGAGAAAAAGTAACATTTTAACAGATTAATTTCTCTTTGTGTTCATCTAAAGCTTATTTACATCGATGTCGCCCATGAAGAGACTATATCTCCCACTGCTTTTCTCTTGGGCAGACTGTCACATGCCAGCAACTTGGTGGCCTCACTGGGCTTGTCATGCTGTTCTTGTCATTGTCCCTGTGCACATGAGGAGGCAGCCCGCTACCCATGGCGACTCCTGCTTGTTGGAGCCAGCAGCAGAAATGACCTTTAATCCTGCCACTCTCTGGATTCTGCTGTTTTTGAAATCCCAAATTTTGGTGTATTAAACAAATCTCCACTTTGAAGGAAGAAAAAAAAAATAAAGTCTGTTATAACCTAGGGGTCTAATTTTGGGTTCTGTGCTTTCTCATTGCTGGTAGTGGCCAGGACTAAGCACAGTTCCTGGATTCCAGCTCCTCTGTCTGCCCCAACTTTTTCCCAGGATTTACATGGTACTAGGCTGCTGCAGCTTATGTTCCCCTTGCTCTGTCCCTCCTCATACTTTAATTTATCACCAGGATTAATGCACTCCTGAAAGGTAAGGGACAGAAGCCTGTCTCCCTGACAGCAGGGGATAAACTTGTAATAAATACATAAATATAAATATAAATAGTTAGACCCAGGAGCAGATTGTGATTGCAGTAAAGAAGGGTTTGCTTGATGCTTTATGGAAATGAAAGCTCTATCTTCCGCCTTCATTGCCATCATTAGAGAGCCTTGTTAATCCGCTCTCTGAACATGATTATCATTTCTATAAACATCAAATATGCTGCTTTAGCTATAAGCCCCTTCCCCCAGCTTAGTGCCATTGAAAGTAGTTGCAATTAAAGTGAGAGGCTGCCCAGGCAGCCACTGCAAGTGGAGATTTGGATGACAATAGAGCATAAGTTCAGCAGTTGGTGTGACAGAGGGAGGAATATGGTTTCCAACCACCTTTCTCCAGACCAGTTACCCTTCATCTGGCCCCTGGTGATCCACATCATGTGTGACCATTGAGGGAGGAAAATGATTTTGTATAGCTCTTCCTGGTCTTTCTATCCTAAGGGACTCGACAGAGGTTACTGATGTGAAACTGATAAAGGCTCAGTGCAGCAGTATAAAATGGTACATAGGTTATTGTAAAATGGATTAAATGCTAAATACTGGTAAAAAATGACAGACCAGCTATAGTTTTAGGCTAGCAATAAAGTAACTAGAATTCTGTATGCTAAGTTTCACCCCCCCATCTTAAAGTATTCATCCGTATAGCACAGCAGCAGACCCACCATAACAGTAATGTTGTCCAAGGGGCTACCCATCTCCGTGAATTTGTCGAACCTGATCATGATAACATCCAGCTGTCTTCTGTGCTAGATGAACTTATTTGCTGGTCCCAGGTGAGTTCCTGAGGGACAACTGGATGCTTCAGACTTCTGTGAGGAATAATGTTTAGAAACTGTGTATGGATGTATTATGGCTATTATGTAGACTTTGCAGCTAGCCTAGTTTGTAAGTGTTAGATCCGGTGTTCAGATTCCTTACGAGCTCCTCATGCTTCTCTGACAGCAGGAAATGAGAGTAATGCTGGTGTAATTAGCTGCCCCTGAGTTTCTTCTCCATAGCAAAGTGTAATCCTGCTCAGGTGGCATTGCAGTATTAACTCTCTGTACCCATGAGAGCAATCTAGTGTGAGAAACATGATGGATAGGAGGGGGCTTAATTGGAATAATTTAGCTGTCCATGCCTACTGGACCAGCTTCTTAATGTGGTAGGAAACTGGATAGTCTATGTGATCTGATCACTTCTCGAATAAAACCAGCTCACAACCTGAAGGACGCAAAGTGAGGAATGAAATCACCCTTTCTTGACTTTCCCTACCCCTTCAGCCACCTTAGTAAAAACTAACAATTGGCACCAGTTTTCCCTATAGATTTGGCCTTTTATCCTCTATGGATTTTTTCAAACCAGCTACTCTGCTATTTAACTCCTGTAGCCTGGGTTAGATCTTATGGTAGAGATTGCACTGGGTAGCTGAACAACCTTTCCTTCAGCATCTTCTGTGTTCGATCCCTGAACTGCTCTTTGTAGATAGTTCATTCAGTTCAGAGAAGAGGCTGCATGACTTTACATGTCTGGTGGATCACTGATGGATCACTGTTGAATGGCCACAATTCTCACTAATTTTTACAGAAGTCTTTGTTTATGCAAGGACAAGCTATTCAGACTATTATCAGAATTCAGGAATGTTTTGGAAATTGATGGTGGGGATAGGAGGGGGAGGGGGTTGCAATCTGCACCCAAATAAATAAGTTTTGAGGCAGGGATACAAGCAGAAATTTGCCTGCATCTCTTCAAAAGCTACTGACAACATGAAAAAGCCAGTGGAGGAACAAACCTCCTGAGGTGTGCTGTAATAACTTTGTGTAGAGCAGAGCAAGGAAGACTTGATAACTACTTGGTCCTTTCTTTGCTCCAGGAATAGGGCAACTACGTGCTGTCCCTTACCTTGTGCAGATGGTGATTTGGATGATAATCTTGCAGAGAGTCCCTCCTGCTTAGCTTGTTCACACTGTATCTGCAAAGTACTTTCCACGTGCTTGTGCTTCACTGATTTCAATAACTATGGAAAGCAGGGCTGTGTTGAGGTGAGCCATTCAAAATTCATCTAAAAGCTTAAAAATAGCACTGTGAAGATAAACCTGGAACAGGTATATCTGTCTACCGTGTACTTTGCTTAGCATTTCCTTTCACCCTGCAGCCCAGCCTATTACTCCCATGTGGTGTTATGGTCACCACAGCATATGTTAGATACTGGACAACTGCCACTGGTTTCCAGTGAAGTAGCACATAGTCACAGCATATAGCCCTTCTGATAAAATCCTGTGTTTTTCTGTGCTTTGACTCAGTAAACTAAATCCTTCTTGTAGGGGAAAGGTGAAAGAGTGCATGAGATAAATTATTAAAATATCTAAACCTTGTGGCGTTCTGCAGGTACCTTGATTAAAAATATGTCAGACTTGATGCTTTTGTTGTATGTTAGCTAAAATGGCAGATACAGATCTTTATCACTGGGTAGATTTTATAAGGTCACCTGTCATCTGAACACCAGCCACAAAAAAATTAGCATCTTAAAAACTACCATTAATTCTTTTCATAACCCTTTTAATCTTCATTTCACACCTGGTCTTTCACTGTGAGTTCATGCAAGGTGACAAACTAGGACCTTAAAAAGTTACCATCCTTCTGGCATTTCATGAACACCTCAACTTTAATGAACTTTATAGGAGTCTTGGTCAAAAATTTAAAAGGAATCTCCAAGGTTCCTTGTGTCTTTTGCATTCTTCAGAATTAAACTGTCAGGTATTTTCTGCAAATGGACAATACCCATTGTAATTTCAGTGAACTACCAAGAGAAAGCTTGTGAAGCAGCAATGATCAGTCTTAAGTTCTGGAAAGATAATAGTCTTCAACATCCATGAAGATATTCTAATCAGCAGGTACCTGAAGACAAGGTTGTAATCTGTTGACCTCACCCAGAACTGTTTAGATAACTGCTAACATGTTAATAAGACTTAAGGTTAAATATCAGAAAAGTCATATTATACTGAACCTGGGATAACAATACTAAATTCTATTACCTCTGCAAGAGCAAAAAGGCCAAAGCTGCAAATAATTTTCCAAAACAATTTATTAAAGCAGCAGCAATTGTGACAATGGTATAAAACCATTCTTTTTGACACCATAACTTGAATTCTCAGAGAAGATGGGTTGTAACTGCCCCCAAACTCAGTGAAAGCCACTTCAGTTTCTCAGGAGTACTTATTAAACTGTAAATTCATCTTTCATGCTGTATATGGGAAACATGAAATAATTATGGAAAAAGTGAAGGAAAAGGAATTACTGATACTTTATCAGTGCACACACAGCACATAGCATATGTTTCTCTCATTTATAAGAGAGCTTCTAGCCTTGCTGAAACAAGGGAAAAATATATGGAAATGCCTTGAAGGTCTGTGTGCTGGGGGGACAGAAGATCTAACAGACTCCGAAGAATAATACCTGTGGTGTATCTTGACACAGGAACCCTAGAGCAAGCACTTGGCACGTGCACTGGGTTTCCTATTTTTCAGCTGATGGCTTTGATGTTTTATGATAGTTTTTAAAGCAGATGAGGTAAAACAACATCAGAATGTACAAAACCATAGCAACTGCTGCAGGAGGACATACCTGGAGACAAATTGTCCTCATCTCTGCTAATTTTACTGCATTTCTTCCTCTCCAAGCTAATGACAGTTGTCCCTCTACTACCAGGTTTCAAGCTGGGTTAGGAATGGGTGTAAGTTTCAGAAGGGAATCAAACCCAGTAATATCCAAGAGTGGGCAGATATGCAGAAACTTGACGTGTTTTTTTTTGGGGGGGATAAGGTAGTGCCACCCAGCATCTACTAATTATTTGTTGGGTTAACAGGTCTGTGGGGTGGAAAATGCTATTGCTCAGACTCCACTGGGTGCTCGTGTTGTCAGAAGTGCACAAGGCACCAGTGCTGCCTTCTGGACCCTAGAGCTGGGCTGGTGGCAAATGTGGGGCTATGGTTTTTGTCTCTTCAACAAAAGTTGCAGCCAGATCTAAGAAGACTCTGGTGATATTTATGTTGGAAACTGGTGTGTTTCCTTGGAAACTTTCCATTTAGCAGAGTCTGCCTTTCTGAGAGAGACAGATATCTTCTCTGAAGTTTCCAAACTTCTTTAGCTGTAAGTGAATGGTGGTCTGCAAGTAATTAGTGTCAGCATGTCTTAGATTCAATAAAATCATACACATTTATTCCTTTGCCAACACCTTCAAAATATATTCAGTCATGCCTCTCCCTTGTTTTTTGTAACAAGAAATCTACAAAACTCTTTCAAAAAGCTCCCTGGTTAGAAGTTGTTAATTTCCAGTGTTTAAAGAAAACTCAGTGTAACAAATAAATGGTCTGAAATTGCCAAATTAATTTTTACTTTCATTATAAAATGCTAGTTTAGTTTACAGTCTGAGTACTAAAGGTTTGGAAATAAAGCAGCCCCGTAAGGAACCTGACTACAAGGCACATCTTTTCTATTGCAAATGAGCTACAAAAGAGAGGACTTTGGTCAGCGACAAAAGTTCTGCAAAGGATTTGGTGTGGAGGTGTGTGCACAGGCAAGCATGGCAGCTTGCTGTTACTTGAGGGATGGCCGTCTCCGGAGCCAGACGGAGCTGCCTGCAGTCCCGCTTTCACATTTCAAAGCTCAGCTCACAGCATGATTACTTTAATGCAGAGCCTCTGACAAATTCTTGGAATTGATTAGTTATTACTTCCAAGGAAAACAGTTTCATAGATGAAGGGAATGGTGACAGTTTTTGAGCAGCATTGCAATTTCACTTGCCATCTTTCTGGGACACCGGTGTGCTCTTGTGCTAAGGACAGGGGAATTGCATCTGTGTATCTCTATATATATTCATCACAGCCCTCCGTGGTCTGAAAGTCTTTATTGCCAAAGAACATCCCTACAGAAAACAAGACTGTGCTATCAATTTGTCCAGCTAGAATCTGCATATGATTATTATTTTTTTTTCACCTCACAGTTATGTGGCTAGAAAAGCTAGACAAGATACAAGGGCCTCTTTTGGCTGTCTGCACAACACAGACTGTGGAAGCTGGTGGCTCCTACCTGTGCAAAAATTCCCCCTTTTGAAACAAATCAGTAAATGAGTGGGGTTTATTGTGTCTGGAAGAGGGAGAACTCTACAATGAAACCAACCAAACCAAACCACATTTTCCCCTCAGCCAACGGGCCATGGCCTAGGCAAGGAGCTGCCCCCAGCCTGCAGCCAGCGGTGGGGCTGGAGGATATGGTGGGCACGGATTTGCCTTCACAAGGCTCCATGACACCTGGATCAGGGCTGGCTCCTGTGTTTCAGTGAGCTCATGTCTGTTTGCCCATGTGCCCCTAGGCTGACAGGCCTGTGGTCCAGGGCTCTGCTGCCTGGTAGGATGCAGGTCCCCCGCCTGGCAGGATGTGTGTTCCCTGCCAGATAGGAATTCCTTGGTCATACCCAGGACGCAGGGATGTAATTGGCCTCCTGGCACCAGGCATCGCCTCTGATGTTGGCTGCTGGGTCAGGCCGGAGGGAGGTGGGCAATACTGCAAGGCTTTGTGTTTTGAGGCAGCATAACATCTTTCCTACTGCTTTTCTCACCTCTTTCCCTGAATATCAAATAAAAAGCTCAGGGAAGGGCAAAAGAGAACAATGGCACTTATTATTGAAAGGAATAATCTATATGAATCTAAAGAAACAATCTTTAAAATGTTGTTTAAAAAGAAATTATCCTCACTTAAAATTTTCCCATTTGATACAGTAATGTTTCACTAGTGCTTGCTGCTAAAGTTAAATGTCAAGTTGTCTTTCTGTAAAACTTCTCAGAAAAATGGGACCGATTGGTGACCTCAGGCACTTATATAACAATAGCAACTAGGCTCCAGCCTTACAGACAAAGATCCAAATTAAACCTGAATATCAATTAACAGAAGGCTTTATCCACATATTTTTTTTCTTACAGACAAGATTTCTGGACTTGGCTGTGTTTCCTTTGTGTAGTGTGTGCAGAAAAAGAAAAGGGGCACAAAGCTCCCTTGATTTTATTAAAACCAGAACCTGTTTATAATTGTGTGCCTACAGTGATATTTCCTGATAGTGTAAGAACTCAGTTCAAAAAGGAAATAATGTGTTGCCTTGCATTGTTCCCCCAAATAACTTAGAGGGAGATAACCTGATAAAAACATTTCTATCACACCCTCTGGTTAGTTAAGTGTAGTTGCTGTGTTTCCAAAAATAGATAGTTCCCAAGTGTGTCTGAAATCTGCAACATGGAGGCCAATTCTGTGTGGTATGTAGACTTTTCTGTCAGACTTTTTGCTTTAAAATTGTCACAGACTTTTCCTCTGCCTTTTTAACTCCCTCATAATTTTGCATCATTCTACAAAGCAGATGCATGCTTGTAATCAGAGAGAGACAAGCTTGTAATCAGAGAGTAGCCAGCAATAGTTGTCTGATGCCAGAAAAATAAAAAGCGTTCTGAGGTTTGAAATAAGGGAAATTATCACTTTTATAGCTGCTGGCAAAACTCCATGTCTAACTTCATAGAGGCATGTATCTACTAAATAATGAACCAATATCTCTTTAATCCTTCCACAGAATCACTTCTTTGTTTTGTTTTTCAATGACTTGCAATATTTTGGCATTACCAGCATTACTGATAAGAATTCAGCTTTCTGACTGGGGGGATGTCTTTGCAGTGAGAGCAGCCAGGAGCTGGGCGAAGCCTGGGAGAAGCATGCTGGGGTGGGAGCTGGGAGACTGGGGCCATTCCAAAAGGAGCAGGATGCTTCTCCTTGCACTTAGCCTCAGGCATAGAAATGGCTTACTCCTTCCCTCAGTTGAATAAGAAGCTTCAGAGGCTTAAACATAAACTTAGATGGGTGCTAGTAAGGCTGTTCTGACTCATTATACATTTCAAAATGTGCATGCCATATTTCAGTATTGGGCCTTCTGGGTGTTCATGTCTAATTAGGCTGGAGGGCCTCCAGTTTGAGATTACCTGTGTTGCTTGGTGCTCAATTTCTTTATATAATTTTCTCAATAAAGCAGATTACCATGGTTTTATATACAAGCAAATTCAGACAGATATAAGCATTCTTGTAAGTATTATTCTTGCTTTCTTAGCACTGATTGAATTCCACTATCATCTGGTTCTCTCTACATAAAATGACAAGTGTGCCAACTGTGGCATATATGTAACTAGGGGTACTCTGTAAGAAGCAAAGCTTTTAAATGCTTCATCTTTTCTTGCCTTTTTTTTTTTTTTTTTTTTTTTTTTCTCCCAACGGAGAAACAATACTGCTTCAAAAAAAGCTTCGCAGTTCCAGATTCAAGTAATGAAAGGAAAGAACTCTGAGTGGAACTATGTGTAGCACAGCAACAAATGTTTTGGGTTTGTTAGGTTCTCCTAACAGCTTAGAGTTGAAATGGAGAAAACATAGTACATAGCATGTGAATTGGCATTTAGCATTCTGTACTGTTACTCCATTGGTTAGGACTGCTGTTTGCTACTACTATAAAAAATTGGTCCCTGTGTGTGAAAGGATAGCCATGATTGTCTCCTCAGCCACCACTAAATAAATAAAACAGCTTAATTCTCCAGTTTGCTGTTCCTGTGCCCACTTTATGAACACTAGATACATTCTTGTGATGTTATGTCTTGTACTGCCAAGCCAAAACTTAAAATGAAGTCCCAAATCCAGTCATTGAGATGACAAAATTTATTAAACAACAGTTTCATTTTGGATGTCAGGAGAACTGGAAACATTTTCAAAGGTAGATGCCACCATAAATGAACCTTAAAAAAATTAAAAACAGGTGTTAGAATGTAATGTTAGATGCCAGGGATGAAACCTAAATATTAAAATACTCTTCTAAATAAATAAAACAGTTTTTCAGAATGATAGCAAATATCTTCAAATCTTCCAGTACTTGGCATCCTGTACTCTTACATAACCAAATGTAGATTTTAAGGGCCTAACTTCAGACACTAGTGGATGAATATTTTAGAATAATAATTACAAAGACAGTGTGCTCCAGAAAACATTAGATCTCACAGTTATAATTTCAGAATATTGGAACTACAATTCAGAAATACTACATTTGAAAACAAAATGATTTACTACCTTATTAGGAGGACCTAAGAATAACCCTCTTCTGACATCCAATCTCCTTTTTCTAAGTAGATCTTAGGATCTCATACCTCAGGTCCCCCTGTGACAAGTCTATTGAAATGTTCTGACACTGAAAGGTTTCACTTATCATGAAAGGTGTCTTCTACCTGATCTTCCAGATTTTTGCTTGTGATTGTGCAGTTGATAGAGTCTGTTTTATTTCTTTGAAGCAAAAAGATTACAGGTGAAACACTGATACCTGATTCTTAGATTTAGATTATATGACACACGTAATTGAACAGTTCCATATTTTAGAATGCTCTGAAAAAATCAGCACCTCATGTTTCTAGGACTTTGAGCCATGGTAGACCCATTATTCTTGTCACTGCACTTATTATGAAAATGAAAAAAAGTCCACTGGAATGTCCAAGAGTGTCAAGTGTGTAGACCTAACTGAAATTCCATGCAGCCACCCTTTGTATTAAAGGGAAATCTTTATATTAACAGAGTTTCATTCCTGTATGAAGTGCTGACATATCTGAGACAGGCAATCACATCTGAAGTGTGTCTGCTTTCATCCCTAGTATAGGAGGAGTAAGAAGCTAGGGGCGTTGCCTGGTTGCAAGAGCAGATGGTGAGGTTTGCTCCTGAATGCTCTGAAGTGGGCACCTATGTCCTGGTGAGGGTCTCATGCCCTGTCCCTTCTCAGTTCACCTACCTCCCCAAAATGTGGTGAGGGATACCCATGCAGTGTCCTTGAAGTCTGTATCTATGCAGGAATACAATAGCATACTTTTATGTGTCATATGCTCATTTATTTTCATAGAAAGCAAAGTGGCTGCTCAAAAACAGAATATGTCTTCTGAAAGGGCTGAGCTACTTTTCATGGGAAAATTAACACTTTAAAACTTCTTTTTCATCCAGTACTCTTCTAGAGATCAATATATATCTGCAAGTGTTAGGCTTGCAAAGGGACCTGTTTTATACTTGGCTCTGAAGGAGGAAATGCAGGTGTTCTTGTATCAGAGAGCAAACTTAGGAGACCTCAGAAACAAACCTGAGTCTACCTAGTCTTCTCCAAAATAGTTTTCCATTATAGTGAAGAGCTTCAGAAATATTTTTAGGTAAATCAGATATGTGTTTCCCCATGTTTCAAATGTAAAGGAGACAATGAATGCCTTAATAAGTTAGGAAGGCAGTAGCCTCATTTGTCACAAAGATAAGAGGAACTCGACAGAATTATCGATATTTTGCAGGGGAAAAGCTTATGGTAGGATGAAGCAGTGTACTGCAGTGGGTTAGTGGCTTTGTCTTTTGGTCTCAGAACACCAGCCTGAACTCTGGCAAAGTATCTGGGGAAGAAATAATAGAAATAGAGAACCAGGACTTAGTGGTTAGTGTGTTGTTATAAATAAAATGCAGGTGGCATTTTGGGTTGTTTTTGTGTATAAAGAAGGAGTAGGGCTCTGTGGCTTGGACAGTTGTACGTTTTTTCTCCTCTTTTTGAAGTCATTGTAGCTGCAGCCTGGCTGTCATGTTCTTCCTTTAATTGGAAGCTGGCCAAGGGTATGGTTGGTGAGCCAGTTTTATGGAAGTCTGGACATTATTTTGCTGCTTTGGGGCCTCTTCAGTATTAATAAACCACAGATAAACTTCCTGGCATTTCTTTAATGACATTATGGTTAAATAACTATCATTTTGAATCTTCAAAGAATAGCTTTTGCAGAAGAACAGAAAAAAAATCCACTGACAATCTAGAAAATTACTCTTTTCTTTGTGAAAGCAACAAGGGTTGTTGGATCTGTCCACGGCAGAAAGTATAGTCCTGGGACATAGTACAGACAGTAAACTACCATTAATAAATATAGGTCTTCCACTGCAGTGTCTGACACATACTGGTTAAGAATCTCCTTTTCTCACTCGATCGACATATGATAATCATCAAATTTTGTGACCTGATCTTGGTTTTGGGATATTACCTTGAAAAAGGCATTCAAGTTGCTACAGATAGTGTGCATCTCAGTTGGGCTAAGAGGAATCATACTGTTTTAGCTGGGATCCAGTTAACTTTCCTTGGAGGGCAGGCAGAACCGTTACACTGTTTCTGCAGATGACCATGAACACAAAGCAGGTTGTGTAGAAACAAGCAATGAGGGAATGCTACAGGATGAGCCAGGAGCCCCCCTCATCTGTGCCACCCTCTTTGTGGGGTTGAGTGGTGTGGATGAGGGAGAGGACCCCGTCTGTGCTGTGAGCCTTTGGTCAGCAGCAGGCTGCAGGTGAATTTTTCAACGGCAAAGAAGGAAGTTGGGTGGGATAGAGGTAAGCCTTTTCCTTTACAGTGTAGTGCTGTATTGAGTGTTGTCATAGCTGTAGTCAGAAACACCATGTCTTTTCCTTTCCTACAGCGTATCTCTGTGTGATATGCAGATCACTAATGAGGAGCTAATTAGACATAAGTGATCACAATTTTAATGTGTTTGCCTGTAACAAATATATTCAAGTTTTTGTTCTCACCGGTTTATGAAATCACCCAATTTCATAGTGCTGAAGACAAGTTTCAAGATAAAAAAATAGTTAAACATGATGAATGTCTAAGAATATTAAACATGATGATCAAAAGGACAAAGAAAACATGACAAATAAAAATGATCACCATGGAAATCCCCAAGTGAGGAGGCAGAGTTGTGAAGGTTTTAGAAAATAAAATTTAATGACATCAGAAAATTGACAAAGACACAAAAAATCTCAGAGCTAATAGAATTATGGAAAAATATATTTTTTCTTGCCTTAAAAAAAATAAATTAAAAAGCATAGGAATGCAAGTAGTCCAAAGAAAACAATAGGCCATTGCTGGGTGAGAATTGTCCTTTAGAATAAGAATGAATTAAATTACTTCTCTTCTTCACATGTCAGTAAATGACGGGCTGGTGCACCTCTGCTGCTGGTGGTCATGAAACATATAACATCCTCCTCCACTTTGTGAGAACTGTTATTATTGGGATTATTTAAACATTTGCACCTCACAACCTGACAACTAATACCCCAAAGTTTTTAAAGAATTCACTGAAGCGTTCGTTGTGTTATGAAGCTTGAATTTTTAGATATGAAACAAAGAAATTACAGAGAACTAGGAAATTTGTCACTGATGGTTAAAAAATGAATCTTCTGGATAATTGCAAGCATATAAATTTGTCTATGGTTCTGGAAAAAAGTAACAGAAGTTCTCATACTGGGCTACATCTAAAATTCCACTCATTCTTTAAGACTAGTCACCCATGATTTTGGGAAAATAGATTTTATCAAACTGACTCTTTATTCCTTTCTTTATTCTCTTATATGAGAGAAAACAAATAAAGTTTGATCAATGCCATCAGGCTGAAATAATATGTAATAGGCTTCTGTGAGGCATGATTTTGATCAACTGGCTAGACTGAAATGAAGTCAACGCGGTGCTTCTTAAATGGACTAAAAGTTGGCTGACAGGCTGTGAAACATGACTGTAAATGGGGAATCTTCACTGAATATGTGTGTTTGTGTTGGATCCCATAAGAACTGTTTATTATAAGTAACTATTTAGCACTTTTATTGATGACCTGGACCTAAACATCAGTTTTCCACAAGCGTAACGGAAATTTAAGAAAGAGGATAGCTGTCTGATGCAATAAGACCTATCAGTGCTAGTAAAGTGGGTGCAAGATTAGTGAACCATGAATAAGGTTTTAGTGAGCTACTGTGTCTTGTGGATGCATGCTTGTCGGTACTGAGTAAGGGTAAAGAAATATTTTGCTTATGCAAATTGTATTCCTATAAATAAGCGTGTCTTGAGAAAGGGGGGTCAGTAGTGTCATTACAGAAAAATACTATGGAAAATTGGACTTCAAGGTCACTGTCTACTGGGTTTACCAAAAGGGTGGATCAGTATCACTTTCTCAGTTTTGTCAGGAATGAAAGCAAGGAAAATCTCATAGATATTCTAGAACCTGACTGACAGTCTGACTGCCACACTTTTCATTCTTGTTGCTCTCTTATCCTATCATGTGAGACTTCCTAAACTACCAGGACAAAGAGAATAGGAATTTAACTTACGTATTCCTTCTCTATTCTGATACAACTTGTTTTGGCTCATACAGTTGAATCTAGTGCTCAGCTCAGGAACTTTTCTGAACTGACTAAATGCAAAAAAGCAAAGGTGATATTTTTACTTTGAGCTGGATGAGGTTCTGGATTGCTCATGATAGAGGATTCACTAAAAACCCTGCTACAGAGTTTGAGTTTGTTTGTATTATTGCCTCTTGAGGAAATTCCATGGCTATCTGCAGGGCTGGGATAGCTTGAGAATATATTGAAATTTCTTAATGATGACGTAGTGTGTGACAGAAAGCAAGAACAACTTCAGCATTAGAGTTTAGATATCTTGGGATATCAGGCATACAGAGACAGGTTCTGCTCTACTCCATGTTCTCAAGAGCCAGTAAAATTTAGAAGTTTGATGTTTAGAGAGTCCATTGCATTTAAATACAACCCTGAGTATCTGTCCATTTTCTGCTTATTCTATTCACTACAGACAGGGCTCTGGAAATAATGCAGGAGAAAGTCTTGCACCTAGAATAGCTAACGTTCACCTGCCTGTACTAAATGCTTTCTGGTAGTTAAAATACAACAATGAAAAGTGCTATTTAGTTCAGCTCCATCCTTTTTGTCTACTGGATAGATTTATCCTTCTATCCTACTAAAATTGAAAATAATGAAGCTGGCCTGCTTTGCAAAGCAGATCAGTTGCAAGAAGAGCCAGGACTAGCATTTCTGAATCCCAAACAGCTTTTGTATCCACTGGACCATGCTGATGACACCACTAAATACAGAAGTTGGGAAGTACCCAAGTGAAAATGCAAAAAAAAATCAGGTCTTGTTTTAGGAACATACTAAGAATGCTTTTCAAAATGCAATTGTGATTATAAATTCTTATAAATTCTTACTCAGATAATTCATATCTGAATTTACAAAACTGTAAACAGAAAATCTCACCCTCCATGCTTATTTTTAAATTTTTATTTTTTTCCTATGACTGTAAAAATTCTTGCAGTTTTTTTCCTATTCCAATGACTTAATTGAAAGCCTACCCTTTGTTCATTAATTACATGTTAAATTCCTATCTTCAGGTTATCTGTGGTAGCAGCCAACAGCATGCAGAGGTTATATTCTACAGTATTTGAAGTAACATTTATACTTCGCATTCGTTTCTAACATCAGCAGAGGTATCCCTTGCTCCTCTCTGAAGTCTTGCCTTAAAATGATCCTTTCTCTGCAATATTTGGCACCAATTACATTTCTTGTAAAAGTCAATCATTTCCCAGCAGACTTAGAAAGACCATCCGGTTGCTTTCTTTTTCCCACTCCCCATCTGTGCTGCATTTTTCTCTCATGTTTTACAGTTGGATTGTAGGTGCATCTACTATATATCAATATATTATATATCTATAAATGTATTATACATCTATATATCGAAAGGGCTGTCATTCAAATGGGACTTAGTGTGATGAGGCCTTGTCTTGTGTCCAGGTCTTTAAGTGTTATATTCTGCAAATTACCATTCTTATCTCTTGCTCTGTCTTGCCAAAGAAATGAACACAGCTGTCCCAGCTGTAGCCAGTGATATCTGTCTCCTCACTGAGTAGACGAGGGTTTTTGCTGTATATGACTATATGCCAGTGACCTGCCCAGTGGTAGACAATGAAAGTTCATCTGAGGGGACTTCTCTTCACCTGTCTGATGCATCTGGTCTGATGATTCTGGTTATTAAAGAGTCTGCATTAAAGATACTGGCTTAGGTGAGCCTTATGTTTGTTTACTGAGGTTTGCAAATATAACTGTTGGATCAGTTCTATCTCCACAGTCACTGGTATCTTTCCAAAGACATTGGTCAGAAGTGGAATTCAATGAATATTGACTATTAAATGTTCTCTTAAATATTATCCAATTTCATTAACACCAAGCTTAATTAGAATCCCGGAAAGGACAGTCTAATCTCTGTTTGAATAACTGCACCAACGTGCAGTAATGTAAATCAAGATTTTAGCAGGGTAATTCAGCAATCTTGCTTTGTTAGTTAAATGTTTAATCATCTGCTGTGTTGAAAAGAGGGTGATATTTCCTCTTAAACTTGCAGCTCATCCAGTAGCTAGAAATTGAAGATGTTGACTATCAATGACTAATAGCTTAAAATCCTATTTCCGTAGCACATTGCTGTTGGCAAGAATGTGTCTCCTTCAGGCTTCCAGGGAAAGGTGTGAAACTTTCTGGAAAAAAAAAAAAAAAAAAAAAGACAAAATAATTCTTTCACTTATTACTCTGAACTGTATGCACTTGGAAATATACCCAATCTAGACTTTAAAATACTGTTTAATGCTTAAACTTAAAAATAAGACCTGATTTATTTTAAAGCTTACAATTAGTACTGTGAAAGACGTAAAACAGGTCAGAGTTAACATTTGGTTTGTTAAATATTGATCAAACTCAAGCAAAGCTTATATATATATATTAAATCTAGGAAAAGAGTGCACCATGCACTGTGTGATGCTTCAGCAGATAGATTGTACCAGTAGTGTATGTTATCCCAATGCAGTGGTGTAAACCCTGCTGGCTTCTCCTGCTGGTGCACCCCCTCTTCCCCTGCTCTAGATGCCGCACAGGGGCAGGAGTTTTGTAGGAGCTGGCTGGCAGTCCCTGGCTGGCAGCCCCGTCTGCTTGCAGTGTGCCTACTGCAGATTTGACTGTGGAATGACTGATCTCGATGGAACACAAATATATGCCAATGGCACAGGCATACATGCCAAGAGAGAAACGCTCATTAGGCGTTTCATGCTAGCAGCCTAGAACCCAGCCACAGGCACGTCAGTGTTTAGCATGACCAGAAGCTATTAAGGATGACTGCTAAACACAAGCACTGAAATGATTAGCAACATGTACAGTATGTGATACTTTGCCCTTTCCACAAACATCAGGGTCACAGCAGTAAAGTACTGCAATGAGGTCATAAAAATATTCTTATTTTCCGAGCTTTAAAGATCAGCACTATTTGTCATGGAGCAAAATGGCTTGACAATTGAACTTCTGTTCCCACAATTGTGTTTAGGAAGTGCTCATGAATCTTGACAGACTTACGAGTGATTGTAAGCAGCTGAATGGAAACAATAGGCCTGCGATAACCGTAGGACATGGGTGGGCCCCACCTTCAGCATATCTGCGCTGATGAAGGCTTGCGTGGCAGGTAGGCTGTGGCAGGGCAGAGCTGCGGGAGCTTGGACGCTCACACTGTGGCACATCTGTGCTTCGGTTCCAGCTCTGTGCCTCAGCTGATCAAACACTCTGACTGAAGAAATGCGTTAAACTAAATGCCTTTTGTGTGCATTTTTTAAAAAGAGGCTGAACTCTGTCTTCCCATAAAGCAACTTCATGTCTAAGAACATGCTGGCTGTCATAGCTTTAACCCAAACCCACTTTAACCCTAGTTCAGGAAGGCATATGTTGTCAGCTCAAGCCTGGCTGAGAGAGTGGTAAATACAGATGGGTACATGTATATGTGTGTTCCTGTATATGTTTATACCTAAATGTTGCATTAACATAAGTATAATTAACTGAGGAAATGATAACTCCTGGAGGAGTTGTCTAGGAGTGAAGGTCTTACCTGGCCAAGGGCAGACAAATTTACAACGAGTTTAATTTTCTTGATGTCAAGACCTTAGTTATTAGAAGATGAAGGGAAGATGCAGAAAGTGGGAGGCAGGATAGAAAAAAAAAGCAAAGTAGTGAGATTGTTGATTGTGGTAATTGAGGACAGACTGATAAAGGGGAAAAGTTGCTTATAATTTACTGCCTACTTACAAATTACAGGGGGAAAGAAACAGCAATTCGGCATAACCTGATATGATAAAGGCCCTTTTCCTTCTGTAACTAACTAAAAATCTACTGCTGTTTTGTAATTCCATGTAACTGAATCAGAATCAGTAATACATTTTGCTTCTTTCTTTTAAATTCAATTGCCTTTGAGTAGAAAATATTTCCTTTTTTCTCCTAAACTCTTAAGTAGTGTTTCTATGAGTGCATGAAGGCCTATTCTGCACAATAGAAAACTGCAATCTGAAATCTATATTTTGGAATTATGTTGTCAGATAAATTTCATTATAAGGCATGACAAGCTAAATAGCTAATTGCATTGAAAAAACTGTAAGCTTAAAGACTGTTATAATACTAAATTGCATGCTTATAATTTTAAAGGAAATAGTGTGTTGATCTGTACAATACTGAGAAAATTTTAGTTCTCTAAAAATGTTTCTGGAAATATATTACTTATGGCTAAAAAGCTGTTTATGAACAAAATCTTTCATATCTCACATATATTAAATGCACTACACTCTGTAAAGATCTTTTGCAGTTTAATGTCTGAACACCATGTAATAAAGAGTTCTACGTGCAATGAAATTTTGTGTAATTGAAAGCCCAAATGAAGAAGATGCCTAATAGGGAAGGAATAAATTGCACAACCTATAAATAAATGGATGCTCTGAAGTTAGTATATAAGGTGCTTTTTATTTCTACAATCCACATTGCTAATTTCAAAGAAGTGACTACAAAAAGATGGAAACTACAAAAGATGGAAAGAAATTGCAATGACTGTCACTCTGAAAAGGTCTGTGTGACAAAAAGAAAGTGAAAGAAAAGGTAAAAAGTGAGCTCACAAAAGAGATATTTTTGCAAGAAAAAAAAAAAGATTTTAACCAGAATACAAGTGAAAACAAAACAGAACACTATGGCTGAAGGAATCCCATAGTCTTAACAAGACCACACAGGTGGGAAGAGACTGTATTCTATTTATTGTATTTTAATTTCTGTGTCTGTCAAGGTATGTCATTTTCAGAAAAAGAGAAGAGATCGATCTGATTATCTGTTAATTCAGACAACCCATTACAATGTTTAATTTGGAACCGTTCATGACCTAGCACATTTCACTAAGTAGCTGATAGTGTGAGGAAGAGTAAAAGCTGTCAGCTCAGCCTCCTGCTGTGCTGCGCATGTGTTGGTAGGACAGGCTGCAAATGGATAAGCAAGAAATGCGAGTCAGGCTCCTGCCACACTGGCTCAGAATGAAATCGATAAGTGGATGGGACTGGATTTCCCTGGTCTGTGTTTGTCAAGGAGACACACATATGGCAAGGATTTGATGACTGGAATTGGTAGACTGCAACTGAGCAGTGCTGCAGAGGGACATAATACTTTGTATCCTCAAGTCTCCACGGAGAACTACAAGACCACAGGATTAACTATCAGAGTGGATTTGCTTTGTAGACACAGAAATTCTTGTCTACATGATGGGAATAGGTAATTGATGGAAGAACAGATAGGGCAGAATTCAGGAGCAGATTCGTTTTGCACTTTTTCATTACAGCCTTTGTCATGAAAATGGATATACTTTATGTCATTTTCTGTTCTCCTCACAATCATTACAGTGGAGGTGTTATCACTTTTGATTTTTTTTTTTTTTTTTTTTTTGCATTTTTAAAGTCCAATAGAATTATTTTCTCATAATATATTCTCTCTCGTATTGTCTTTATAAAGCAAACAAAAAAAGCCATTGGTTGAGTGTCGTAGGATATTATATTATTCCCTGATAAGTTAAAGATGGTATTGTTTAATTGATAATTAATTATCTTAGGAAGCCATTTTCATAAAGACCTAGTTTTAATAACCATTTAAGCACAAAAGCAAATGGTGATGGGGAATCTTCATAGATGCTAAGATGCTAACTAGAGAAGGTGCTGTATTGGTGCAGTCTCACTTCCCTGCAAGAGTTCAGGGATTCTCTACATCTCTAGAAAGGCATCTGTCTTTTATCTGTCAGTGGCAAATGATGGAGAGTCTAATACATGCCTCTGGAGGACAATCTGTTGAATACTTACTCTGGTGAAAACTACTGAAATTGATAATAACTGAAATAACTTTCTATTTGTGGGATGAATTCTCTGTTGCAGGCATGCAACCTTAAAAATCATTGAAAAAGTTCAAAAATTTTAGAAGGGGTTGCTAGTTTCAAAGAAGAAATAATTGAAAGATATTCTGCGGCTTCTGTTGTACAGAACTTCTCATGTTACAAACTCTTACGCCGTATGCCTTATTTCCAGACTGAAACGGTCTAGTTTTACTTCCTAGCTACTGTGGTTTTTACAATCTTTATGTTTTTAATTTTATTTAACATCAAAATCATGAGCAGAAATGCCTATTTTTGGTGTCTGCATGATTTGATGGAAGCACAGATTTGACACAGGTCACTCAGCACTTTCAGTTCCCATCTCAGTCAGGGTCAGAGGGGTTAGCCCCCCCCCCCCCCAAATTCTTAATTGCCTGTAATTGCTAAAGAATATTAATAGGGTAAAAATGGAAACCAGAGATCAGTGACACTTGCTTCTCTTCTGTACTGTAATTCCATGATGATAACAAATTCTAAAGACTGTGTCCTTACTACCCTTGAAATGAAGCTAGTGTGAGAAATGCAGCAACAGATATATAGCTGATAGACATCTGAATGGTATTTTTTTAGAATTGTATGTTGTTACTTGTATGTTCCTGGAGTTCACTGTTATCCTACAGATCAGATGTCAATGCGTTATTTAATATCTACATACAATATGTATTCTCTTCTTATCATTACATTTCCTGCACAAGATGCATTTTCACCTACTGTCACATTACTTTCCCGCATAAGTCATCTAACAAACTGGCTTGTACCTTCATTTTCGTACCCATTTAAGCCAAGCCTTAAAATCTCTTAAAATGGGCTGCCCCCTTTTGGAGACAATCAGACTTTGTTTCATTGGTTTTTAAAAGAAATCCTGAGGAGAAATACCAATAATCTAAATACAGCATCCTGAGCAGAGCAAGCCACTGCAGTGCAGAACATAATTCATAGAAAGCATTTGACAATAGCATTTCTGATGATTCATTCTCCTGACTCAGATGCTAGAGAGAACCCAGCATGGGAACAGTGTATTTTTGCAATAAAAGAATGAGAGATGCTAAGGCACACTTGTGATGACCCTGGAAATGATAGCAGGTTATGTCCATTCTGGGCAAAGTCGTGATGGGTGGGGGAAAGGGATGGAGAACACAATCAGCATTTAAACAGTAAATATAGGAAGATGAAGAAACAAATATTTGTAGGAACAAATATAAATTAGTGAAGGATATGGAACAAATTTCTAACCAAGTACAGCTGATGACTTTTTTCTTATAAGTTTGGCTGGTGAAGATAATTTTGATTGCCGTAGGCCATGCAGCATTTTGTGACATCCTAATTTATTTTAATAAATTATTCCGTGGGGTTGGGGCAGTTCTGCATAACATTGCTTTCACAGTGTTGTGTCTTGCATTTGTATGGCCCTGTGCCTGATTAGCAGTGAGGTCTGTCTGATCCTTTACACACTGCTTTGAAAAACTCTCTCTGCCCTGTGAACATTCCAGTATCTATACTGTAGTTTGTTTCATGGGATTATTTTTTCTTTTACAGGGGTGTTGACTTAGGCCTCCCTTTTCTGCCTGGTCACTTCTGCTGAGGAATGTGCTGGAGTTCAGTAGCTTTGTGACATCTGTCCCTTTGCCAGCTTCAGCTGAAACAAGGTTGCATGCTTAAAAACATGGGAATGTTCAGGCAATCCTGTTAATGAAAGAATCTAACCAAAAAATGAAGAATACAGAGTCAGTGTAGCTCTTGGTAACTGGGTTATCATTGACTACCTTCACAAATTTGCTGTGCAGTGCAGTCTTCCCAGGAAAGCTCCTATATGGGAGTTTTTTGACTTGACTCGAGGTGAGAGGGATAAACCATGTGTGCTGGCCCTGTGGTTGTGGTGCAGGCCCCAGCACACAACAGGTCCATGTCTGCTGGCATTCAGTCCAAGGCTGTAAGTGCCCCAGGAGCAGCAGGATCCCTTCTGCAGGACACTCATGCCCATGTTTATAATCTGGGCAGAAGCCTTTTCCCAATCTGCTGCTAAGGAGACCTTCAGTAAGATGGTGGCCAGGTGTGAGACGTACAAGTTGCTGTTGTTGCAGTGCTCAAGGCATGATCAAGGACTGGTCAGAGGAGCTGTGCAAGGCATTTCTAGCCAAGCCCCAGCTTCGTCACCACCATGGGTCTGCTGGCAGCATCCAGCCATTTTCTGGAGCACGTAACCTCCTGCAATGTACCCTGTGACTGTGCCG
Source organism: Oxyura jamaicensis (assembly GCF_011077185.1). NCBI lineage: Eukaryota > Metazoa > Chordata > Aves > Anseriformes > Anatidae > Oxyura > Oxyura jamaicensis. The sequence continues at coordinate 122,065,759 of NC_048893.1, forward strand.
TGGATGTGCATAAACTGGCTGAGTGATGTGGGGACATGGCCACAGATGTCCTGTCCTGCTGCTGGGGCAGGCCGGCAGCTTGCTTGGACAGGCAGGGTTGGCACCAGTGTTATGGAGAGACACTTCAGATGAAGTGGGAAGTCCTGACATTTCCGCCGGCTATGGTCCCTCCGCACCAGCCTTCACAGGATGCTTTGGGGTTATTTTTGTCCAGCAAAGCAAAGGAAGATCCTTGAAGCCCAGGGAGAAGGAAGGGAGTTGGAGCAATACAGGTTCTTCGGCATCTTTAATTCTGTACTTTCACTACTGCCTCTTTGCATTTGGGCACACTATCTTCATAAATGCATGCCGGTCCATAAACTTTACATCGTCTTTTCTTCAAAGTTGGCTTATTCTGGCTGGGGAGTCTTCCGCAAGACTACATGACTCAGAAAAAGTAGCAATATGCTAAGTTAAATACAGTAAATGATTTATCTCCTCTCCCTCTGGTTTGTGTTTTGAAATGTATGCTGCGCGGTTTGATAGCTTCCTACCACTGCTGCCAGGCCACCTGTCCCGCACCGCGTCCAAGTCTTTGTCTCCAAAAATACCACTGCAGCTCAGACAAACAGCTTGGCAGCTATGCCTAGGGAAGACCTTTAAAATGACGATCTCGTAATGCCGCAATGGGAGAGAAAGATACATTACACATCTGACCCGATGCTTGCAAGCTGCAGAGCTGGAAATACCACTCCACATCTAAAATTCAAATAGGGAATTGATCAGCCTCTTGAAATAGGCATTGTGTGGCTTAAGGACAGTTAACATTGTACGGCTGCTTTCCGTGATACAGACTGATTTTTTGTTTGTTTGGTTTTTAAAAATCAGTGACTAGCTATTAGCTATGGTGAATTAAGCTTTTATCCCTTGCCGCAAACCCAGTGCTTTTTATCTTTTTACTCTTTCTTTCTTGCCTTTTAGTGAAGCTATTGTAAGTCTGTAATGCCATGTGGTGGCTGTGGACAGAGACTTAATGTTTTCAGAGAAGTATGATTAAACGTATACAGATGAGTAAGCAGGTGACAGACTGAGATGTAGGTCTCCAGAACCAGTGGGGTTACCTCTGTGCTGATGTTGCTGTTGGTTCGGTGTGCGCAGACTGTTCCCATATGTTTCCATACCTAAGCTAGCTAGTGTCAGTCCAGAAGACACCAGAGAGCCCAGCACTGGCTGCACCTGCACTGATAGCAGTGCTGTACTCAGCGTGGCAGTTCAGTGAGGAGCCTTTGGCTGCCATGGCTGGATGCCAGAGCTGGTGGTGGCCCAGAGGCTCGCCCATGTGAGCTGGCATCACAGTCGCTGGGACTGTGGACACTCACCTTCCTCTGAGCAACAAAGAGAGGATAAGAGAGTGGAGTTACAGTTGCTTGGGATTTATTTGATGTATGGACTGATGTAACCAAACTCTTGTCTGCAGAGCTGCAGGGTGAAAAACACAAGTAGGGAGCACATCGTTCTCATCCCTGGAGAGCAGCATCATCTGGTGTGTAGCGGTGGGGCTCTGGGGATGACACATCCTCTCTGCTGTGTTGTGCAGAAGGAGCTATTTTGCAAGCCATCATGATGGGCTGCCTGGTAGACTCTGGGTCAAGGCCAACATCACTTGTGAGAGAGAGGCAAAGCCACTTTGGAAGAGCACAGTATTCAAGGGAACAGCATCAGTTCCTTCAGGCTTAGATGTGGGAGGCAAACTTCTCAAGTTTCTGCCTACGTGCAGATAGAATAAGCAAGTACGTCTGTTAAAACAAAAGGTCCGTGTTGCTTGTTTGGTTTTAAGAAACTTTCCATCCTCCCATTGAAAGAAGTCCTTGGGGTAAAAGGAGTGCAGTTGTGACTGTTTAATATTGTTGGCTTCTGTTTCTACTAAGGTTACATAATTGCTATTTTCCTGGGAAATGAAATCATGGAAATGAAAAACTAAATTCACCAGAGCATAAGCAGGCACAAGTTCGATTTCAGGCACCTGTCTGTGCCAGTATTTAATTTGGCACAGGAAAAGTAGCATCAAGAGGAATATAAACAAGTAGCACAGGAATAATGGAAGAACTGGCATTCAGACACTGAGATGTTAGAGCAGGCACATTACTCCCCAACACGTAAAACTTCACGGCTTGTAGTTTGTGTCAGGATAAGGCCAATGCAGGAGCAAGGAAGGAGAGTCCTGTGCAGCAGGAAAGGCAGGAGGTTTGGGAAATACTCTTGCAGAAACTCGACAACCCCCACCTGAAATGAATTGCAAAGAGCGAAGGGCAAGCCACAACCAAAGAAGAGAAGCTGGAAGGCTGTTAGGCCTTTCCTCTGTCTCGCCTTAGTAATTATCTCTTGTTTGCAGAGCTTCCATTAATTGGAATGCATTTCCTAATGAAATTAGGCTGGCAGCCAGTATTCAAGTCTTTTTACTGCTAGGGAAAATTTGTTCTTTCAGCAACTCAGCCATTGATTTTTGTTTGTGTTTTCATTCATCATGAGACTGTTACGTGCCAAAAATTCCACGCTCCGTCATATTGGTTTGGACAGTATGAACTATCTGATTTATGCCCTTGCTCCCTGCTCTTGAAAGCTGAATTCTATAGAACTGCCCCATTTGTAGTTACTGTGTTGTATGGTTCTTCCCCATTTGTTTTAAACAGTTGCCTTTCCTTTAACTACCTTATCTGGTAGGCATAGCAGTGCAAAGACACTAAGAATCCCAAGATACAAGAAAGATACACGGTTTCAAAAAATTTCTTGAAATGACATTCATGTTGTGGGATTTCTAAATTTCAAAGGATTTTCAAACTCACCTAGTTTATTGGGAGCACAAGAACTGGCTATATTGGTTCACAGGAGCACAAGTCTTTATTTTTATTTTGAAGAGAGATCTTTGACAAAGTGAAACTGGTGCCAGTGTTGCATATTGAGCTGTAAGGGGCCAAAACCTGTTCAGACTTCAGTCTTTGAATTGTGCTTTGCTCATCTCTTTAAAGAAAGGTGAGACTGGAAAAAGCAGATTACAGTGTTATTTGGATGTGGTGTCTTTGCTGCTTCAGCCAGGTTGGGACTAGGCATTACTCATGAGTATGAAAACAGCCTTGTCTATCTTATTCAGTTTGATATATTGTTAGTGTCTACATATATACCAAATCCATCAGGCTGAATTACTTTCAAGAATTAATCTCTCTGCTACATCTCCAGTACACATGATATATACCTGTACTGATCATCCTCCATAACAAATGGGAATCTTATAAAAGGCATGCAGCCATTTTACAAGACTTTACATAATTGGTCTGCTGGTCTTTCTCATTCAGCATATCGGAAGGGTACTGAGAAAGGCCGAAGGTTAGATGAAAAGAGAATAGTTACAGTTATCTCCAGTTTAGAATGATCAAAAATATGAGACTGGCTTTTAAAATTAGTTTTTGAAAAGCAATATGCTAAAAATTCATCTCAGTTTCTTTCATCTTCGAGACTTATGAATGCACTCAATTTACCTTTACAGGTTTGTCTCAGTACATGCTAGCATAAATGACTGTGAATTAAATCTTAGTCACCCACCATCTCCAGCAGTTGGAAGTATGGTAATAAAAACAGTTTTGTAGGACCTGTGACTGAAATCATTAGAGAAAAATGCAGTGTACTTTTTAAGACTTTATCACAGTTTCTGGGACATGGACATTCTTTTCTTCAGCACTCTAAAGCTTCCCTCAGATTATGTATATTAGACTGTAGGTATGTGTAGAAACTCCAACAATTCATGATACTTATTTAAGCAAAATTAGTTTTCTTATGTGTATTTGAAGTCCTTCTCCTTATGATTCAAGTAGGTTTATTTCCTACACATAAAGCAATAATACAATAGTAGTCATCTTTAAGAAACAGACTGTTACTGTGAGAAGTCACAATAAGAAATTATGTTGAAAATCCCCAGATACCATGTATATTATGGATGGTGTGAAGAATTTAGTGTTGCCAAAACATACTCATGGAGAGAAAGAAAGACAGCCAGCTTCCCTTAGCTGCTGGGCTGAGGCTGTGGCCTCTTTGTGCAGCACCAAATAAATTGTATGTACAGAAGGTATATGCATCAAGAAGGACTAATGGATTAGTTTAATGGGATGTTCAGCTGGAACATTTCACAAAGAGAGGCCACCCTCAGATGAAGATAAAGGTGCTTCTGAGATTATTGGAACAAATAAAATGTCTTTCAGTGGAAAATGATAGGGCGAGAAAAAACAGCATCGCAGAATCATAGAACGGGTCGGGTTAGAAAGGACCTTAAAGGGCAGTCATAGAATCATAGAATTTCCCAAGTTGGAAGGGACCCACAAAGATCATCAAGTTCAACTCCTTGCTTTATACAGGACCACCCAAAAATCAGACCATGTGTCTGAGAGTGTGGTCCAAAGGCTTGAACTCCAGAAGGGTCAGTGCTGTGACCAGTTCCCTGGGGAGACAGTCCTGGAAAGGGAAGGAAAGAAGGGCAGGCATGTTTTCATCAGGTTGTTAAGTGCCCTCTCAAAACACATAATAACAGTTTTCCCTCTCTAGCTGTACAGATAAATTCCTGAGATGCTCTTTTGAAGCAATGTTATTATCAGTTACTTACAGTACAACATCCAAACTGCACCAGAGTTTACAGCAATGTGAATGGGCTTTTGGTCATACATTTACAAAATCTGTGGCATTTTCTTCTAATGCTAGAGTTGGTCAAACTCTCATTTGCAGTGCTCTCTAACAAGCCCAGGCACTATTATGAATTTGCACATAAATGTCTTAGTCAACCACTTTTTCAAGCTATTGATTACTAACCCGCAAATAGCCCTTAGCACACCTCCCATCTATAATGAAGATGTTATTCTAACTTTTTTTTTTTTTTTTTTTTTTTTTTTGTTTCCCATTATTTACTACCCTCTGGTCCTGGGAATCTGCAGCAAATCTAGCAGGCTGTAGCTCATATTTGTAGTTATCTCCTGTATGTTATAAAACAAACAAACTGGCCTTCTCCTTTTCCTAGAATGGTTTTTATGCATTGTTTCTCTCTCACTGTACAGGTGGTACTTGACTGTTTTTCCATTAACAGTGAAGTGGCTATAGCAAACAAGGTGTACAGATGCAGAAGAAAAGAACTGTGGGAAGAACATGTAGTATCTTAGTGATGCTAGAAATACATTACCACTGGGGAATGTGCTGGTGCATGGTATTGGAATGAGCACCTCTGTCTTTAGAGTCTGAAATTCCATAACTACTGATGTGTTTACAGAGCAATTTCTGCTTTTTTTTCCTATGACTGCATTGTCCCTGTCTTGGATATGTTGTGCATAAATATAGAAGAGGAGAAAAATACAGATGTACATCAAACGCAGGTGTCTGATACTGCATTGTGAGACTCAACTAGTGTACAAACACAGTACCAGAATAAGATCATGTTTGACTGCTGGAACATTTACTTTTCCCAGCAAAGCATTTATTTGCCTTTCACTATTCTTAATAAATGGAGAAAGGACACAGATTTGTGTTTTGCCTGCCTGTCTTTCCCAAGAGGTGTTTATCTTTTATACATAAACCCACAAAATAAACCAAAAGTCAATGTTTCAAGAGAATGCCTGATGGATAGAACACAAAGTTACAGCTGAGAGGATTTCTGTAGGATTTTCAACACCAGGCAGCCCTGCGAGGAACAGCTGCCACTTCCCTTTGCACAGCAGGGTACAAGAAAGCCCCAAGGCATCACAGAGAATGGCAGGGGTGCTCCCGCATCATCTGCAGTGAAGGATTGATCACACTGTGTTTGGTGTTAAACTCCACTTTTCTTTCTGGGGGCTGTGTCCTGACGGTGTTATAGACAATGCCTTGTCTTCTGGTTCTCCCAGCCTGAGGGCCAGGTAGTTCATTTTTAAATAGGTGATAGTTCCCACAGCTCTTTCTTCATTTTTGTCTTAAATTGAATGTCTACTTAAAGGTCTTTCCCACTGACGACAGTTAATTGGCACATGATGTTGGTGCATTGTGTGGACCTGGTGACCTTTCCAACCTAAATTAGTCTATATCTTGGGAAAGAATACCAGTATACACCCATCAGGGGAAAAGCAGACTCATTTGTGCTGAGGGAGAAAGGGTGAAGAAGATGGTTTGGAGTTGTCAAGTAGAAAACAGAGACTTGAGACCTGTCCCAGGATACCTATAGAGTGGTAGCAGCAGTTAGGCCATTGGTATTGAACAGTGCAACAGAAAGCTGTCCCAGCATATCATTCACATGGTCTCTCTATGCTGACCAAAAAAAAAATGGGAAAAGTGGGGTACATGCACTTCACCATGATCATATATATTTGTTACCATGTTACCCTGCACAGCTGTGACTTGTGTCAAGTACTGCTTTCCCAAACAGCTTGAGCTCCTTCTAGGCACCCGCAGAAAATACTTGAAAAATAAATTTGTCAGTTGATAGGCCTGGTCTCACATATGTTATAAACCTAAAATATTTCTTGCTATGGGAATTCTGTCCAAATCCTTCAGGCTAATGATGATATAATAATGTTTTTGCTGGAGGTAGGAGATGCTATGCAGGAAAAATATTTCCTTGAAGACAGTGATTAGCTGCAGACTTCTCCAAGTGACACTCACTAGAGGAAACAGCAGCTCTTCACGTGTTATAGAAATCTGCAAGGTCACTGTGGTAGCAATGCCTGAGATAACCACTGTGGCTCACATACAAAATGTATTTTTGAAACTCTGTTGAGCAAGAAGCAGTGGAGGTTTTGAATAAGCTGAAAGATGTGAGGACTGAGTTTTGTTTTGCACTGAGTCTCCCCTTCCCTGTCTCTGACCATTGCACGCTTATAGTTTAGGCCAATCATACAATGGCCTCATTTCATTTTTTATTTTATTTTTTTCAGTAAACCGCTCCAATGTTTTCAGTTGTAATAGTTTCAAAGGTTTAAATCTATGTTTTCAAACTGTTTTCTTCTTTGAGAGAAGGCTTGTTGCTTGCTCTGAGAGGGCAAAATGTTTTGAAGGCCTCCAGAGAATTGGTTTGTGGACTTGCAGACCTGGCGTAGACTCCAGGAGAACGCTGAAGGGCATAGAGATGTGGGAAGTCAGGAGTATGTTCAGACACACTTACATGGTTTGTCTGAGTTTCTCTTGAGGGACAAGATCTGAGGGTTTTTGAGGCCTACACAGCCATTGTTTTGATTCCACAGTGCAGAAGGACTGGGCCTGGTGTGTGTGTTTGTGTGTGGGTGCCTGTACTGGCTGTGCCAGGGCCTATAGGCACTGTGTTTTAAATGTTTCCATGAATAATTAAATACTCTTCATGAGTTTATTTATTTATTTATTTTCAGTCCTGCAGCAGGGAATTGCTGCTTCATAGCCTTAATTTTCTTCCTGAAAGGGACTGTGTGCAGCATCCAATATAATGCTCTGTCATCATTACATGATGATACTGGCTTGGTACTTGATAACCTTTCTGTCTCTCTCTTTTCACATATGAAAGCTACAGCTTTTAGCTTGTAGCTGTTCATCTTGCCCACTGATCTTCGGCGTTCCCTCTATCCTCCCCCTCACCACCCAGTTTCTGCAATGGGGAAAGGCTACACCCTTCCAGACCAAAAGAGTCATAATAAAAACTGTAGCAAGGCAGCAGGTCATAACCGGTATCTAGATGCTTTCTGTTGGTGTTTTTGGAGGTGTTTCCCCTGGTCTTTGGGGAAGGCTGGAGGCTCTCACTGGCAGGATTTTCCTGACCAAGAAGTGAGCAGAGGTGTGATGAGCCCAGAGGAGTGAGCAGGCACAGAGGAGCAGTGCACTGCAGCTATCTTACAAAACCAGGCAGCAAGGTGTTAGTACCTGTGGAGTGCTGAACAAAGCTGAGTAGTGTCTAATTTTTCCTGTAATTCATTCAAATGCAGACTTGGAAAGGCAAGGTTGTGTCTCTCAGGGATGTGCTGTGAACATGCCGTAGTAGAAGCTGTGCAGTGTCATTGGCAATGAAGCTGATGTCCTGTCTTTCCCTGGGCTCAGGTAAGTAATGGGGTAATCTAATGGATTCCTGTCAGTCCTTCTCCCCAGACAGCACACAACCGTGATTGCTTTATGTCCCACATCTCTCCTGAATATTTGTCATTTCATTTGCTAGGTTGCACCCAAGCCTTTTCCCTTTTTGTCACCGATCCTTCACAAAGTTAAAAGGTCTTGCCAAGGAAGAGGTGTATTTTTCTGTGTCAGGAGGCAAAGACCTGCTGTTCTACAGATCCATTTGCTCATCGCTTTGTTAGGCTGTGTGCAGAATGAGTTGGAAGAAGCTTCCCTCATTCCAGCATCATCATCCTGTCTCAGCTGGTGGGGAAAAGCTGCTTACTCCTACCTAGGAAAATTAGACAGGTGCTTGAGCAAGCTTCACAGTCCCTACGACAGATCAGGTCCTGGCATGACATTTGTTGCTGCCAAGAGACCTTCCTGCTCAGCTGGGTAAAATAGAAATATATAAAACCATCTTCAGAGATGTGCAACTAGACTTCATGGCAGCACAATAACTACGTAAAATGCTTATTGTTTCCCAGTATGAGGCTTGCTTACAGTTACTTGGTGTTTTGCAGGTTTTTTAGGGTTCAGGCTTTGAAATTCCTGGTGCTTCTTGGTATTTGCTTCATGCATGTTGACATCCTTGTTTTAGGGTATTTTGGAGGTAGGTGCTTCAGCTCAGATCATTCAGTCATTGCCTGAATGAGACTAGGGAAAGGTCTGCAAAGAGGGTTATAGGTTTGTTTTGAAGGTTTATTTATTTGTGAATAATTACATTAAGGAATTGGAGGGAGGTCCTGACACCACAGTGTGTCTTTTCTGGGATCTGGCTAGTGTGAATGATACAGGGGAGGAGGGATGATTTCCTTCAGGGAGCAATGAGCGCCTTTCAGGGAGCTGAGCAGTCTCTGCTGGTGTTTCTGAGTTCTTGTATAATGCCAGGACAGCCAATAACCAAGCTCTCATCAGCTCAATCTAGTCATTCATTTTTTTGTTAGCCTAACTTAATGTTCTTGGGATCCGATTTTAAAAAATAGAGAGTACTTACAGCTGCAAGTATAATGTAATAAGTTTTAGCTGTAGACACAATAGCAGAGACAATGCCACGTCTGAAAAAATGAGGTGGGTGGTATTTCAATGGGGGTAACTAAAATCAGTGGAAACTTTTGTCCTTACATGTCCTGTGCTGTGTATATAGGCTATGATAATCTTATTTTGCCTCAGGTGTTCTTACTGCAGCAGTGAGCTCCCTTGGAATGGATAAAGGCACTATTAATTTTGCATTCACTGTAAGAGTGTGTGGCAATGGGAAACTGATCTATACACAAGGCAGAGAGCACTAGGTACTAACTTCTACAATCAGTCAGGAGAGAAACTAGAAAATGCAACATATACTTACACAAAAAAAAGGAATTTTCACAGATGACCCTAGTGTAATGACATAGGGACCCATAGTAATGTATTTTATCATTACATGCTTATAAGACATGCATGTGGAAGAATGTCTCAGAAAGAAATTTTATGGGAGAAAAAAGGAAGTATTAGAAGTTAGTTTGTAGTACTTCTGTGCCTTGATGGCCTTCAGCCCTCACTATTGATTAGGGCAGAGAAAAAAACACACAAGTTTTAGCTGGAGGATTGTGTTCCCACTTGCCTTGAGGTCTTCTAAGTTTGACCTCATTGTGAAAGACTGAACAGCAAACCTTCAAAGGCTGCATAAACAAATCTGTAACTGTAAAACTCAGTGTGTCTTGGTTTCCAGTGTAAATGGGGCAAATAGGGGTCTGAGAGCTGTCCCAGGGCAACTATAGAGTGGTGGCAGTGGTTAGGGCAGCGCTCAGAGGAGGTTCCGAGGGGCTGGAGCAACTCCTTCAGCCTCTTGTGGATCCGGGGACCCTCACCTGTATCTATCTCCTTGGTAGCAGGAAGCGGATAGCTGAGCTGGATGACTTCCTATTGCTGCGTGTCAGGCCCCCTCCCTGGAACAGGTCTGGTTGCTTCCTGGGCTTGAAAAGCGACCAGCTGTCACAGACTTCTACAAAAAATTACAACTCCTTGGCCTTTGTTCAAAACTCAGTCTCAAACAATAGCTGAGCATCTTTGAAAATTCTTGAAACTGAGGGCGATGTGCGTCAGCTCTCCTTGTGGCACTTGTTTTCTAACAAACTTTCCCCTTGTTCCTTAAGCATAAGGGGAGGAAAAATAATCTAAGTTTGATTTAACTTTATCAATACACTAATACATATATATTTTCAGCTGATGGTTCCGGCTGTAGGTGGCACAGCAACCAAGTTGAAAGCAAAATCATCATCATATTTTATTTCAGTGGATTTTTGTTTTGGATTTACAAAAAGTCATCTTATTGTCTGAAATTAGTCTTGCTTGCACATCGTGTTTACCTTACTGTTAATAATAATATTGAATTATGCAGAATTTTGGTCACAATTTGGCAAAGAATGGACTGATTAGTCTTTTCTGTTCTCCTCAGTACATCTCCAGTTTGGAAGTGGAGGAGTAAAGAATCTTATCTTCACTGAAATGAGTTTTTTATTCATTTGTCTGTGGGAAAAGTACCTTTTTTCCTGTGAACTCAGAATTTTATTTTACTAGTAACAGAAATGAAGTTTTCCCTTGTTTCCGCTGTATATGCTGTATATTTTTACAGTACTGCCCCCATCCTGTTCTGAATGTTGTAGGGAAATTGTGACATGGTTGCTCAGAAGTCTGTGAGACTTTCAAATCAGTTTTCTGTTTTGTTATGTTTGTGTTTGTGTGTTTGCACTTTATAAATTTATGATGAAGGTGGGTTGCAAACCAAACTCTGTATCTAAACAAGTTGCAAAGCAGGAAATTCTCTTTCTAGTCAACCCCCCCCCGGCCCCCCCCCCCCCCCAATTCAGTCAGAATCTGAGACTTTTGGTCAGGTTTAATCCATACATTTTTGAACTGTGCATCAGAAATATGTGTGTAGTATTACTATGCCTTTTAGTACATTAAAACATCATTTTCAAGGTAGCCTAGATGTATAATTTCTTATTTCTTACCACCCCCTTTGCAATGCAGAACAGCCTTTTCTCTGCTAATGCTTAAAAACCAGAACATGTCATTTATTTGTATTTTCTGTTCCATTTATGCAGGCAAGTATCTATCTTTTAGTTTGCATCCAAGTTGTTTGCTTCCTGGAATGTTTTCTTTTTGCTATCCTCCCAGGGGTTCATAGCTGCATTTCCTACATAAGCATAAGACTGAAGCATCGGATCAGAAAGCTCTCTAATCCAGAAAAGCTGTCTTATTTTTTTTTCTGGTCTAACTAGGATCTTAATGAAAGGTCTTCAGCACAATGAGTAAAGAAACAGACTTACAATTGTCATTGCTTTTGGGCCACCCTCCGACAAAGTCAATAGAATTTCCTAATTTGGTATTTCATTTAGCGACCTCTGGCTACCTTTCTGCCCCCTTCTCCCCTGAAAAGCAGGTTTGAATTGTGTGCTAATACTTCTGCAAGAATTTCCAAGTCACAGAAGTATGCATATTTGCTGAAAGAATATATTTTTAATTTTAAATCCTTGGCTTGGCATTGTCAGATTACCATATGGAACAAGTTCTAATAACTAGCCAAGATATAAATAAATTCAGCAAGAACATTAAGACCAAAAAACAAAGAAATCCCTGATCTTCCAAACAGCCTGTCAGGCACCGTTCTCATTCCAATTGGGAAAAGAAAAGTAGCTAGGAAGAACACGTGTGCAATTAAATTGTCAGCTTTCAAAGTTATGTATGCGAGATGGACTCTGACAGAAGATGTATCCCCATACCATGTCCCTGAAATTGTATCCTATGATCTCTTACCCTGGCTGTCCTGCTGTTCATAGGACCTAATGTGCAAGAGTTGAAAATTCAGCCTTCTTGTTGGCTGGTATTGCTTGCATTTTCTGTGCACTGGGCTGTGGTTTCTCATTTCATACACCACTAAAAAACTGAAGTAGCTCCAGAAAGCCATGTCATATCATATCTAAGCATGCATGCATATCATGACAAATTTTCCATTGATCTTCAAATTTTTGGGAACACAGGGTTTACAAGGTGATATACACAAGTGTCTGTTTATTTTTTGACTACCTCTCCAGAACTGCTGCATAGTACAGTCTAGTGAGTAGTCTGTGTTATCTTTGTGTAATATGCAAGGATTTTGCTCAGAAAAAGCAAAATTAAAGCTGATAAGCCATCCTTGATTTAAAAGCAAAACTCTTTTCACTTCTGCTACATTTTTACCCAATTCTAGCTCTTGTTTGAAGGTCTGTGTAAGCTGTCTGTCTGTACTGCAGCAGTAACATAGGGAAGGGCTTTTCTCATGCTGTTTTGAGCTGAAAGTGAGGATTATCCTGAATCTTCAAAGAATCTGTATTTGTGAGATTCCATGGTAGAGTTACAACACCCTAAAAAAACTCCCAGTAATCACCATGATAAAGTGGTTAAAAACCAATTTGTGATTAATAGTGGTAGATATGTTGCAGGTTCTGGCTTACCTGCTCTCTAGTGAGGCTGCTGCCAGTGATTCTGTGGAAATGGTGAATGCTGCCAAAAAATAACACATGAATGAACAGCTCAGAGTGCCAGTGAATCCATGGAGTTCACAGCAAAGCATCACTTTCTCTCCAGATAGTAGCAAGTTCAAAGTAGCTGGTTCCCATTTCCACTCACTGTGACACACGTCCCAAGGCTGTCAGGACTCTGGTGCTTCCAACAGGGCTTTTGTCAGAGTAAGTGTTTGTAATTTGCATCATTTCAGGAAAAAGTACTTGTATTGCTGGAAAGAAATCTAGCTGAAAACAAGGCTCTTTTTTTTTTTCCGCCACTAGGCTAATACGAAGCTGCTGCTGCTGCATCTCCTTCTGAATGGCCTCGGCACACCACCTTCAGAAAGAGATGGGGGTCTTCCTGTTAGAGTACTGGAAATAAGCACAGTTCCTATAGGGGACTTAAAGTACAGTAATTCAGATGATGAAACTTGAGGCATTGCTGCATGAGGTAAGGCTGCAATCAGAAAACTGTCAGATGCAGCAGAGAAGCCCTGGGGGAAGAGACAAGAAGACTAATAAGATATGTCCAGAATGTTATGCTGTTAACTTAAAATATTGTGGAAATATAATATTGGCTCTCAGTTAAATCATGCAGAGACTTGGAAAAAGACTTGGAGAAACAGAAGCATTATGCGGAATTGCTACAACAACCACATAAAATGATGCAGTTTAGTAAAGGGCCCTGACAGCCCTACAGAAGTAAGCATCCTGTGTATCTCCCTTTACCAGAGGCTTCAGATGTGTTTTAGAGCAAAGTAAATAGCAGAACTGCTCTGAACACTTGGTCTCAGATTAAAAGCTCAACTCTTCCCTTCCTTTTCCCTGGTTCTATTGAGGTAGAAGTGAGTCCTTAGGGATTTCCTTATGGAAATAAGTTCATATACACTGGCTACCACATCTGGCAGATCAATGCACATACAGTAATAATCTATTCATTATTTTAGGGTTGTTAATCAATCCATTTAGAGACTCTGCTCATATATGCTACTGAATATTCATCATCACTGACAAATGGCTGATACCAGATTTCTCTTTTTTGATCCAAAAATTTTGCCTCCCCCACCCCTATCTTTTAACAAAGTGCTATTGGTTGTTTGGAGAAACTACATTACAAAGAAATGTTTCTGATGACTAGCAGAGTCCATCATGTGAAGCTCTCCTCTGCTCAGCTTGATGCCTCATCCTGCTGGTTTGTCCCTTCCGTTTTTGCTGCAGCTTCTGTTTCCCACTTCTCTGCCTAACCCCTCTGTGGTCTCTGAAGCTTCAGAAAATACGCCCAGGGAAGGAAAAAAGCATGTAAGACACTTATTAGGCTGTTCTGTGTCATAAGAACAAACTCTCAAATGATCTGGTAGCAAAAATCTTCACAGAGGAGGCAAATATTCAACTGTTCTTTTCAGGATGGGAACATAAAATTCTGGAATGCTTTCTTGCCTTCTGGGGACTGACTTCTGGATGCTGAACCATAAAATAAGTTCCCTGATTTGCACTCTGGGAAAATGTTTTCCATGTACTTCATAAAACCACACTCCTAAATTATGGCACTAGGCCCACTGAATGCATATAATAGCTGGAAGACGGTTGTTGAACACTTGAGTGCACAAATCTGCCATTGATTTTTTATAACAATATGGTTCTGCTACTACTGGTCTACTTCATCCATGATGACATGCTGGAAGAAACTTGCAGCAGATGTATTTCCTGGGGGATGTTGCTGTTTCCCAGAAGGATGCCTTGGTCCTACTTTGAGGAATCAACCATTGTCAGGGAAGAAAGACCTGGACTTGGAAATTAAATGTTTAAACTTCATAATTTACAAAACCAACGTACAAAGTAGTGTCAATTCTTAAGAAAACTTGTGCTGTGACAGTAGGGCCTTATTTGTCTAGGGGAACGAGGAGTGTTGTGATGCAGTAAAACAAGAAATCAAGCTGAATTCCCATTGTGCTGTAAGCTGGGATGCAAGTGCTCTTGGTGCTGTTAATATATGCACAACATAATGAGTATTATTACTATCATTAATCATTTTCCTTATAATTAATGTAGGTACAATAGAAGCCTATTGAAAAATAAGAGTTGAGTAAAGGAAAGATTAGGCATTACACAGCCGTTTATCTCAGCAAAGCCCAGTGTCATGGAATCTTACCCATCCCATAACAAAAATAACCATAAAATTAGCCAGCAAGTGCAGTTATATGATTGTGAAGTTAAATATTGCTTTATGCCTATATACAAATCACAGAATCAGAGAATGACTAAGTAAACACAGACATAGCTCAGAAAAAAGTTTGACAACTTGACAAAATATATAAGTGGTACATAGTCCCCCAATAGTTTCTGTAGATCAGATTTTACTTTTTTAACTCATGTAGATGTATGTCACTCAAAGATCTATTTGGTTTGTGTCTAAAAATGGAACTCTTGCTCTTTTCTCTCTAAGTGACCCTGCATCTCACTATTATTAAATAAAAATGCACTCTAAAAAAAAAAAAAAGTATTAAGGTTGGATGCTTATAACGTGGCATTATTTATGGAGTCGAGTTTCATAAATACTTCATAGGTGCTTCTATTTGAAATCTGCCAAACCACAGTTTATATTTTGGGCATTCAGCATTATCTTAAAAGTGTGGCATTCAAATTTACATTCATTAGGAATTCTGAGGAGAAAATCTCTGTACAATGCTACTTCACATCACATCTTCTATTGATTGTGGGGATGATTTTTTTTTTTTTTTTATGGAGAAGTCTTTGAGAGCTTGTATAACACAAATTTCCTTTCTCTCTGGCATAATTAATTTTATGGAAAGATGCAAAAGCATGCTCAGAAATACTGCAATTTTAAGCTTTTGCATACTAACTTTTTCCACTGTGGAAACTCAAAAAAACTCATGAGAAAGAACAAAAACAACAATAAAAATAAGAAAAAAAGAAAACAACTTTGGATTAATTATGCTCCAAAGTAAATGAAAGTTTGACCAATAATGTTTCATCTTAGTCCTAAGGCAAAATTTTATTTTAGCTTCCATTAGAATAGTACTGTAAGTTTGTTGTGTTTTAGGTCACTATTTAAAGCAGGACCATTGTCTTCTTCAAAGAGGGAAAAAGAGAAATAGTGGTGAAATACAGGATAAAATATTACTTTTCTCACGTGTAGATTTTATATGGGTCATTAAAACAAAAGAGGTTGCACATGGAAAATGAATGGATTTCAGGAACCAAGAGGAACACAACAGCAGCACTGTATCTTTAATCGGTAGCATATTGGATAATTGGTTTTGGCAAGTGAATGGCATTTCTGTGCCTACATCTTCCTGATTCTCTGAACCGTCCCAGGAGGGCTAGGAGGACACCCTGGGAGGGGGTTAAAATAACCATTTTTTAAGGTAAATTATTTATCTTAACGATCTAAAAGGAAGAAAAAATACAAATAGGGGCTTAATTTCTTCTATTTTTATTGAAGTGACATGTATCACAAAATGTGATTTGAGATCTCTTGAACAAAGTCTTGAAACACCTGAACTCCAGGCACTGTATACTCTATGTACCCACTTCATTGGGTCTCACAATATGAAATTCTCACTGAAATGAAGGAGGTGCATGTACCCTTGGGATCTCAGGGTCCAATTACATTTCATCAGAATGACAGTGGACTAACTGTAAATAGAAGTGCTTTGTTACTTCGATTTGTGTGTTCTTAAGTCCTTAAGTTATTCTTATTTTTTCTTCCAAATCCTAATGACTGTATGTATTATGATTACTAATGTCTTCGAGAAAATGAAGATCGACTGTGATAATAGTTATTGAGTTTACCCAGTATGTAGTATTTAGTTTCTAAGCAGTAAGTTGGGCATGAGCATTACTGTTTGCCAAAATCAAATAAGGAACAGGAAAATATCCCAAACAGCCAAAGTGAAATTAGTCAATGGAAGCTTGTACTACTGTTCTTATTGAAATTGATCACAAAACTTTTCATCTCTATCTGACAGAAAAGAAATTGTCTGTTTGCTTGGTTTAGCTAGTGAACATAACAGTGGACGTGATGAATTCTGTTGTGCAAGTGTTGCTACAATGGTAAATAATAAGTTACTATGCATACCTATGCATACCTTGAGCCTTGTATATACAAATAAAAAGAGAATTTACATCAAGATTTTAGTTTAAGACTTTCATGATAACAACTGCAAGAATCCAAAAAATAAGTATTCTTTCCAACAACTTTCATACTGTATCACTGTGCAGTACCCCTGACTAGTATTAGTGTCATCACTTAAGAACGGAAGTGCTTACACACATTTTTCCATTTTTCCAGTTTGCCCATATTTTCCAGTACTATCTGTAACTTATAGGGAAAGAAGTGGAGAAGCTACTAAAATGTTGAAAGAACTGCTAGTTTTAAATATGTAAGAAAGTTATTTGCAAAAAATGTAACTTTCCACTGCAGATTCTTAAAATAAATTCACCTGAAGTTCTAAATACACAAAGGTTTGAAAACATGAAATTTTGAAGTAAAGCAGTACCAGTATTCTCACACAACACTCAGAAATGTTCATTTTGAGTGAAAAATTTTGACAACAGCTTGTTTTAATTTTTTCCTCAAACTCTGTCTTTCCATTCCATGCCTGACGGAAAGGGGAAGAAGAAAAAAGTAAAAACAGGACTTCTGAAAATTTCTGCCTTGGTTTTCAAGTCTCTCATCTATCCTCAGTGTGGGTGGGATTCATTTTGGCAAACTTTACTACAGCCTGGAGGTGTCTACCTCTCAGCTATTCTAGGTTCCCTGTGTGATCAGTTGAGAAAAGTAGGCTCTTCTAAGGCGTGACTCATGTAATCTATTTCAGACGCCTACTCCCGGATAAGATGTCCATATAGGAGCCAGGGGTGTCTGGCTCGGATGTATATGTCTACACTTGGCCAGATGAATCTTACCAGTATGTCTATGCTGCAGACTGCCAAGACACAAGATAAATTTAGCCGCATAGAACTCTGTGCTGTCACAGCAGAGTTTTCAAAACTAGCTCAGGTATTTCTAACTCCACAGTGTAGTTTGCTATAAGATCTTGTCCATCTGAGGTGTCAGAGTCCCTCACAGTACTTATACTTCAGGTGTCTCAAGCCCTTCTTTTCCATGGTTGCCACCCCTGAATGCACATACCTGTGCAACATGCTACATAGCCACAATGCAGTTAGGAAACACTGGAAAAGACTCATTGTGCAATAAGGGGCTAAGGAAGCCAAAATGTATCTGTACTTGTACGATGAAGAAAGATGCAGTAGGAGTCAGGGGATGAAATGGCTTCTGTACTGGTGAAACTACTGTTGGTGTCTGAGCCCAGCTGTGGTGCTGACATTTTAAATGCCTCTGGAATTGTTCCAGAATAGCCAGAGGTCTGGAGATGCTTCCAGTCCATAGAGGTGAGGAAGCTTAGTCTTTTTATTTTGCCAAAGAGAAGGTTAGCACATTGCTTTATCATGGTTTAAGAGTCGGTGCAAAGAGACATTTATGACGTAGGATGATAATTTAATCAAGTGAATGAAAGCATGATGCCAGTCAATCTCTAAAGTAAAACCAGATTAACTCAGGCTACAAAAAGGAGCATATTTTTAACAGAAAGGCTAAATAACTACTGGAATAACTTTATCTAGGAGTTTCACAGATTATTATTTTCCTTTAAACTCTTATAAATCTAAATATGATATAGCACAATGAACTCTTATTGCTTTAATGAAGGAATTGAACAATGAAGTGTTATGGCCTGTGAAGTGAGACTAGACTCTGAAGAAATCCCTTCTGGCCTAAATATCTGCTTAATGGTCCAAACACCATACCAGATCCAAACATCTCATAGTTCTGGGTAATCTGCATTTCAGGAAGGGTTATGCAGCCTTTCCTATTTCCAGTACAATCACTATCAATCACCTGGTCCTATCTTCCTCACACTGTGATCCTTTAATAGTTTTTTTGATCTGAGCATATGCTCAGTGAACTAGCTTTCTGTGAGCTGGACTTGTTATATAGAAATACAGATAAGAGAGAGCTGTGGAAGCAGAGTGTACTGGAGCTGAAAGTCATGACTGTGCAGTACGTGACAGAGGTTCTATGTCCTAGACTGAGATTTGAGGTATTTTACTCCTAATTTGCTGCTGGATTTTTTTCCACCTTTATGTACCAGAATACCTTTGGCAGGCCAAATATAAGCCTCCCATTTCATTTTGACAGGAGAAGGTGATTATCCCTTTTTAACTTCAGGCAGCAGATGTAAGTCCCTATGTTAGGAACGCAGTCTATTTTGGCTTCTTGTAGTAGAAAGAATTAGAATTCATGCTTTGCACCACTCTCTGAAAGATGCTATGGAGATGGCTAAAATTACGGGACATGAGTATTTGCCACAAATTTGTTATTAAATGATAGGTCTGTCTATCTGTCTGTATGTTTATCTATTCCTTCCCCCCCCCCCCCCTCTCCATCCCCCCACTTTCTTCCCGAAGCATACCTCTATATCTTCAGTGCCAGTGCTAATGTGAATTTGTCTCTTTCCCTCCCATTCTTGCTCAGACTTTCTCTAGGCTGAGAAAGATCTTGGCCACACCTGAATTTCTCATCTCATGAGCTAAATATTTTTATCCTTGAATATTTTTTTTTTTTTTTTTTTTTTTTGTATAGGCAGAACTACAGTGTTTCTGTTGAAAAAGCATAGTCTTGAAATTCAATGTGGTCCTCTTGGTTTTGTTTTGTCGATGGTCTTCTCCTTCCTCTGGTCTAAGAATGCAGGGCACATGTCTGAGATGAATTGTGAAAGATTCCTATAATGTGTTCCCCTACCTTTACTGAGATGCTAAATAGAGGAATACATCTTGGAAGATGTATTGCAGCCAGAGTGCACAGCCCCTAAAATATGGAAGCATTGATTGTATGAACTAGTTTCTGAAACTGAAATTTATTTTAGAGTGGAAGCTTCTTTTGGTTCTTGTGCAATTGGATTTTCTACTGTGTAATTAAATAAAAGCAGTTTCACAGAAAGCCAAAGCAGTTTGAAGAAATGATGCAATTTATAGAAGAAAAAATAAACTTTGTCATTGCTAAGATTTAAACTTTTTCATTGATTCAATTCATTTCTCTTTGTCAGAATAGAAATATCAGTCCTGCACTGCAATAGCAGCATTCTGATCTGCACAACAGAGAGGCTTTGAAAAACATTTCATCTAGACCTTTTGCATAAAGGCTTTCAGATGACACTGCATCTTGCCCCTGTGCCTCTGGGTCTGCAGGAGGGACTGCTTCCATGCTGGAGTGAAGGCACTGCTCTTCCTTTTCTCTTCCAGGCTCCTGCATTCTGTGTTCCTATTTGTCTTTCTCTGGTCCAGTCTATCACACTTTACAGCTGCTTGAGAGCAGGCCAAGGTTCCAGCTCACTTCATGCCTGCTTCTGTTCAGGAGTGAGGAGGTGGATAAATTCTTAACGAAGATCCTTTTCTTTTAGTTCCTGTTCCTAGGGGTCCTCTTTTTCTTTGCCAAAATGCCTTTTGATTTACCTCTCCCCACCAAAACATTCATGAAATGTGCATGACCCCCCACAACGTTCATACTCCTTGCTGTCATCTTTGAAAAAAATTGTGATGCTGATAACTAAAATCTGTGAAGTTGCTGTGATATAAATAACAGCAGAGTTTGGGTGTTGGAATGGTTTTCCATTAGAGTAGGGCTTACCCTTCTGTACTCCATGAGTGGAATATTGACAAGAAATACCACAAGAAATAGTGATGTGCAATTGGGAATAAAATTAGGACATGTCATTGTACTCCTTTTATAATCATATATGGGGATTCTGTGGGGGATGTGCATAAAGTGAGAGGATAGAGTTAAGGTTTCCACTGTAATAAGAAAGCAGTTCAACTTCACAGAGTCTGTAGTTTTCAGCTATTGAATTAAACATATACTGTACATTTTACTGCACTAAAAGAAGTGTTATGGCTACACATTAGATTTGGAGGGTGATGTGAATTGCACCATTAAATGCCATCTTTGCATTTAGATTTGTAACGATTTGTCATTCTATCAAAACATAACTGCATTTTCACTCCCGCTTGCTTTACAGAATCAGTTCAAAATTAGGAAAGGAACTTAGCTCATCTGTTTAGCTTCCATATTATCAGCAAACATTGCTAGTAACTTGGGATTCATCTATCCTAAGTTTGATGTCGAAGCCTGAACGAGTTCCCCTAGGCTCCATTTGTAGGCAATGAAGTGAATAGACAACTCCAGAAGGTGATGCCTCTCATGCTAAGTCAGCTCAGATAAGGGAGATTAATTGCTCTTTACAGGTGCTTTTTTCAACTGTCAGCTAGAAAAAAGGACTAGAGTAGAATTAGATTTTTTTGTTTGTTTGTTTATTTGTCTTTGTTAGACATCTCAAGTAAAGAGGTTAAGCCCATATTTTGTAATGGATCAATGGAAGAGCTTTCAAGTTATATTAATTTCTATAAGATACTGTTAACTTGTTGTTGTTGCAACCCTTTGTAGTCATATGCTTATTTTGCAAAAGAAAAGGTTCAGGAAAGGGAAAGAGAAGGAGCAAAACCTTGTAATGACCTAATGTACTGTTTCTCAGAGTTTGCTCAGATATCCCTCTTGGTAGCAGCAACAGCCCTTCAGGTACAGAATAGGGTCCAGCAGTGGGTCACTAAGATGGTCAGGGGCCTAAAGCACCTAGAGGGGTTGAGGGAGTCACTGAAGAAAATGAAGGGCAGAGAGATGACTGATAACAGTCTACCGAAAGAACAGTTATAGAGAGGAGAGAGCCAAAATCTTCCTTGCAGAGGCAAAACCTATGGCCTCAACCTGGTGGCTGGAGGGCTTAGGCTGTCCAGTAGGAGAAGATTTCTCATGGGAAGAGTTGTTTGGCACCAGGACAGGTTTCTCAGAGAGATGGTGCAGTCTGTGCCCTTTGGGGTGTTCAAGACAAAGCCATGGCAGAGCTGATCCGGTGCCAGTGGCATCTCTGCTTTGAGCACGAGGCTGGTCTAGATTACTACAAGAGTGCCTACCAACCAGCATCCCTGTGGCTTTTTCTTTAACCTAGAAAACCAGTCTCTTCCTGGGTAGCTCTGTTTCTCATAATCTAGAGCCTAACCTTGGGCTCCTATTCCTAACACTGCTATATTTCTAAGTCCATGCAGCAGGTCCTGCTGAAGCATCTGTGCAATACGATAGTCAGCTGTTCCCAGATCATAGTCAATTTACAAATTGCTCCTTATACCACTACATCACTCCACTTATGGCCCCACCCTGTGACACCTGTGTTCAAATCCCTACTATGCTCATTACCAATGAGGGGCCTGAAATTGGATTTCCTTTATATAATGTGATTGTGCTTTAATGGTTGGTCTATTGTCTTTATTTGGGAAAAATCAGAAATGAACAGTCCTTAAAGACCTTCTGAAGGTCTCAGTTGGTTTATAGGATGGGGAAATCTAATACTTTATTAGCTTTAGATGCAAGCTGTGATTGCAGAATCTTAATATTCTGTTAGGATACTGGAACTAGATGGCACCCCTTTTAAAAATAAGCTGCTTTTCAACTCTGGTCATTTCAAAATGAAAGCTACTCATAAACTTGGAAGATTTGAAGGGAAAATTAGTGAAAAGTGAGAAATGTGGAACTGAAGAGCACTATTTTATCATTGCTCTTCAGCATGAAAGAGCACCTTAAAATCTTTCATAGCTTCCATTAAATCATCTTGAATTTTTCTTCTATATCATTAATCCCAACTTTAGATGGTATAAACAAACGCTCCTTATTTTGAATGTTATCACTTTAATCCCCTCTTCACCTTGAATTTACTCCAGGAAATGATATTTTTTCCCATTGAAAGATGGGAAAATGATCCCAGCTTTTTGATAGTAGAGTGAAATTATTTATTTATTTTGCTACATTAGTTTTATCATCCCTGTTGAGTTGCAGGCTAAGCATACTACAATGTATATTTATAAATACCAATTTATCAGATATTGGAGGCTTGGAGAACTTTGTTAAAAGAACTCTCAAGCCTCTTTCTTCAATGGTCCATCAACCTTGTATACACTGTTCTGGTTCTTTGCCCTCAGAGAAGTTATTTTATATTTGGTTTATTTTAAAATGCATTTTATTTTATTGATCTAGCCAGTGACTATACAATTTGCAGACCTCTAGAATTGCCTTGTGGTACTAAAAATTATGCTTTGTTTCCAGCAAACTAAAACAGTAAAAAATTATGTATCTTAAAGGCAAATAGGAATCTTGCATTGTCTGTATGTTCTTAAAACAAAAGCATACTGAATGTGTCTTCCTCTTCAGTGCCTTTTTCTGAGCTTCATCAGTGCAGTCTCACAGCAATATGTCTCCGTCACACATACTTTCGTATTTCACTTTGTAATGATCTCCCTTGCATTCAGACTCAAAAAGAGACAAAATGAAGTGGGGATGGGAGTATTTTTCTTTTGAACTGTACAGAAGAGTGTATTTGAGGACAGTAAGGGGAGCCAGAACCTTCCTGAATAACACCGGGTTGTGGAAGCAGTTGGTAGGTTGGAGGGATGGGCTGCTGTTCAGAGCTGTTTTGGCTGGCCAAAATAGGCTGATGGGATCCTCCTGAAATTGAATAATGGCAAGGTCCTGCATATGGGATGGAATAACCCCATATGGCAGTACAGGCTGGGAGCTGATGGACTAGAAAGCAGATTTTCAAAAGAAGACCTGGGAGTCCTCATGGACTGCACATCAATGTTCCCTGGTGGCCATGGAGGCCCATGCAAATGGGACAGTATTAGTACAAGGCTCATGAGGCTTACTTTGGAGTCCTGTGCCCATGGGTGCTCAAAAATTGATGTTTTGAGTTATGATCCAGAAGGCTCTAAAAACTCCATGCTTTAACTCAGCAGTATGGATAAGAGCAATGCCTGTTATGGGGGCAGAATGGCATGCTCATAAACCACAGAAATCCTCAGCAGTCATTATAGTAGAGTAACAGAGCAGGCAAGATGGCACCTATGAAAATAAAGTAGAGAGGGTAAAGTTCTAGTTATTTTGGTGTCTAAAGCAGATCTTCAAGAGTGTTCTTCTGGCAGCCTGACTTCTACAGCTCACAGATAAAAAGGGTGGTGCAGACAGGAGAATTCTTTCAAAGGGGAAGGGAATGCTGGAGAAAGGAATACCAGTTGACATGTGGAGTTCAGATAAGACTGATTTCCCCCAGAGGTCCCCCCTTGATTTCCCCCTTGATTCTTCTCCATGAACTACAGATGGTGTGTAGGACAAAGCTTCTAAATGGGGTATCCATGTTTAAAAAGCTAGGCAGGATGAATCTGGGTCAGTTCTGGGCTGAACTTTGTCAGTAATAATGCAATCAGGATTAAAAGTCTAGAGAGTTTACTTTTGCATTTCACTCTCTTCAACTGCACCCTTTTGGCACAGCCTGGATTTCAATCTGACTCATCACTACACTTTTAAATGTCAGTCCACAACTCGTTAAATCACATCCCTATCTCTTAAGCAAGGAAACTAATTTATTTTAAATAATTAAACTTTAAATTTACACTTTCCCTTCTCTTAAACCCGTAATGCTGCAGTCCAAGAAAATACTATTTTTTTTTACCACTTGATTATGGCAAGTGCGTGGTCCCCATGTGCTGATGAGGACACCAGTAACAGCAGCAACAATTATTCACCAACTATGAAAGGTGAGACTATATTTGCATAAGAAAATGTGCTGAGGAGGTGAGGACAGCTACCTCAGCTATCAGCTAAGCCAGAGGTTCATGAATACTGTTTCAGAGATGCATCTAATGTGTTTGGTGTGTTGTGATAGAGGTCCTGTCTTGGTTGTCACTTACTGTTTATTTTTAGTTTGTTTTAGGGTCATCTGTCCTGTCTCCCATGATGTTGACAGTCAGCTACTGCCAGAGCCACAAGAGTGGTGCAAGGTTTTCTTCCCTAAGTGCTCATGTCTGCCAAAACAGAGCTGCTACTCTGCCAGCAGATCAGAGGAGATTTCGTGCCCCAGGCTCGTCTAAGTGCATTTGTGCCATGGCTGAGCTGCCTGCTGTCCTGGGTACTCTCTAGGAGAGTGTTTAGCCTAGCAGATCTTAACAGAGATTGACAGGTGAACTTTCAGTGCGTAAGAGCATAAAGAAACCACATTTTTGATGTATTAGGAGTTGCAACCTCTGCTGCAGACAGAATGCAGCCGTAGGCAGAACTAAACAACTGCAGACTGGCACCCTAGGTGTGTCCTGACTCATCCTTCCCATTCCTATAAACCTGAGTAACAGAGCTGTCCTTTCCTCTCCCACTTCTTTCTTAGTGTCAGTAGAGTTCAGATCTGAGAGAAATGGAGCAGCATTCCAGGATGCTTGTTTTCAGCTGTATCTACGTGTGGGCTGGCACTGGCTGGTCTGTAAGTTCTCATGGTCTTTCAAAATAAGAATATATATATGCATATATATATATTACGTATACATATTTTCTGTATCTCTAATTCCTGGTATGCTGTGAGCATCTAAGGATCTTAGATTTCACTTTAAAACAAACTACTACTGAACTGGGATGAAACTTTTGAAACCATGACCCGAGTATATGCATTATCTGCCAGACTGGAAGATAATGACAGATCATTCAAAAATGTATTCTGTTTCTCTCAATATTTTAAAATTAAGCATATCATTCTGTATTGCACATCTGAGGTAAGAAGCAACTTTTCAAAGTAACAAGGCTATGCAACTCTTGTACTCTCTTCATTAGAGAGCAAAGGGTCGTACTAGGCTTATATACTGGATGAAGGCTAGGCTTTTTTAGATCTGTTACACTGGTTAGAATTGATCACATGGGAAACACCTCACAGAGTCATTTTTGTCCCTGGCTCCTCTGTGCTGAGGGATTTGACCTGAATGGTGGCATAACACGTGTGCCAGAGGGACTTGCAGCAGAGCACCCATGGAAATGGGCCCTCTTCAGGGAGCCCAGCCTAGAGAGAGCTAGAAGTTGCATGTGTTCTCCTTGGTGGCAACAAGCATGTTTTCTGAGCAGAATAGAGAACATGGCTGGTTCTCAGCGTGGATTGGCTTTTCTCCCTTTTTCCTGGTTTTAATAAAAGGATGTTGACCTGATGAAGAAGGATGGGGAACTCTAACAGCCACTCAGTGTGGAGGGATGCCCTCTGGTCCTACTCCCACATCAAGATTAGCATTGTCTGGCCTACATTCTGGGTTTGTACATGAAATATGTGGAAAATTCAGGTGGTGTCTAAGTGAAGGTCATAGTTGGTGCTGCACTATTGGCCACATAACGGCCAGCCCTGACTTAGTGCTTGCAGGTGTGCAGTGCAGACTTGCAGAAGGTGCTCCTGCCTATAGCCCTTTGCACGGAAGCCTTTGGGTCATGCATTCATGGTCAAGGAGCTGCACTGACTGATGTGAGGTTTGTGTGACTCAGCATTGGGTTTAGGTTGCTTTCACAGGAGCCAATTAATAGTACAGTTTTCCGCAATCTGCAGGACCACTACCTGGAGAACAACATATACCTGTCAAACTCAATTTTGTATTACATATTTGTAACTTGTTAGAGCAGGTCCTCTCTGTCACTACTATGACCTTTGCATGTTCTACATTTATTGTTCTTTTTTGCACAAAGTCAGCACTGCTAGCTGCTATAATCCCTCATGCTGTTGTATCTGTTTTAGCCCCCAAAGTAAAGAAAGGCCAGAACATTTAGTGTAAAAGGATGCGTGTTTATTGCCAGCCTTGCTGTATAGCCTGAGTAGCCACAGAATAGTATGACAAGATCTATTCTGCCAGGAGGTGTTGCCACAAAGGCTGTGTTTTTCCAAGAAGTGGAAATTAGATGAACACACTTCTGTTGAACGAGGGAAGCCTTGTGCAAATGTCTGCCACATTTTAGCAAAATTTACAACCTCTAAAATAGCTAGCTTTCTGGAGTCTCAGAGGCTTAGCATGGTAAAGTCATTGGAACAACTGCTAATGAGTTAATTACAGTGGATTCATTAGTTAAAATTGCTGCCAGAGACTTGAATGTTGCAGATAACTCTCTCTGCTGGCAAGTGGCTTATGCTGCTGGGCAGACCTTTGTCTGATTTATGACTCTCCTCAAAACCAAATGGAGTTCTTGCCTGATTATCCCAATAGTCAGTTCTAGTTTTATTGTATTTATAAAAGTTAACTTTTGGTTCTGAAGAGAATTCCTATGTGCTGCAAGTGCACTGTGAACCACTGTCACAAACTGAGATATTTCTGTGATTCTTGTCTGAAAGGGACCTGCCTGTATGACAGCTTTTCCTCTCAAAAAGAGACAGTTATCAATCACCCATGAAATCTGAGGCATTAAGAGTCTTCCAAAGAAAAATACATCTAATCTGTATCCTCTGAGGACCATTTTGTGTGAGATAACAAGGATTTTGCCAACAGAACCAACATTTCTTGTGCAACTCAATAGTTGAGATCTTTCTTTGTGGGCACCTACTAAAAAGCACTTGGTACTTAAAATGGATATTTAGAAGTGATCTTTCTTGGCTTTTTATAGAAAATTACAGTGATTGACCAGAAAATGTAAGCAGATACATTGGTCTCTTTCTTATAAATAGTAAACATACAATAAGACTTCCTAAAACCCTCAGACACAATTCAGATGCCAGGTCTCAACCTTACCTCAAATGCTTTTCCCCAGCAGAAATTATAGCTGCAGGTGCTGAGATATTTGGAGGCTTCAGACTTCCCAGATTTCTCCAGTAAAGCCTCTAGCTCTTGTGCCAGGTTTTGTTTAAATACTTTCTATTAACTTTTCGATTAAGCTCAATGAATATCTTCTTTCCACCTTGGCTCAGCAAGAATAACATTTCAATTTCTCTCCCATCGAGATAGGTGTACCCTTGACCTGAGGGTTTAATCATGATTCAGGGTCTGACAAGCTCTTTCATTAGGAGAAGGAATTGATATAGAGTCTGGTTTTTCCTTCACTACAAATCTGTTATTTCAAACACCTACAAAATCTCTTTTCTCTGAACAGAGTAGGAGTCTAGTTAACTCATAGTTCCACACCTCTTTGCAGCCTGCACTACATCTGTAAAAGTTTCTCTCATCTTATACTTAAGATCACACTAATTATGATCCCACTGCTGACATTTTGATGGGCTTTCGTTGCCTCTTTCCAATATATGCACAGGCAAGTCTGCAACAAGCAGTATTAGAGACACTTATAGCATTCAAACCCAGGAAAACCTCTCTGTCCCATCTTCTTTCCAGCAGCTTGTTAGCTGAAGCTTAGTGTACCTATCATTTCACATGTTGAGCTATTAAAATTATCCTTTTTGGCTCTGACAATTTACTGCTTCTTAAAGAATAATTCAGGTAACGGTGAATTAGGGAGAAGCACATACTTGTCTTCAGAGGCATGGAATTGTTTCTATCCCAATGAATCATTATTTTCTTTTGTGTTTAGTTATGCTTCTTCTACAGTAGGCATTTTATTCTGATTTCTGTAGCAGGCTTCAGAAAGCCATGTAATACTTGCTTGAAGTGCTTGAAGTGTTTTAATCCTAAAGTTAAACAGATTTTTTTTTTTTTTCTATAAATTGCTTGTCTCTTAAACATGGAAAGAAAGAGGGTCAACATATAAAAGCAATAGTCTACATGGTGAGAATGTCTGTAGAATGCCATTCATATGTGGCTTCTATCTAAATAATTTGCTTATGTCAAAGTTTGCTAATCTTATCTGAGAATGACTAAAGATTAGGTACAGGAATAAAAGAAAATCCTTAGCATAGTGCCCCAGAGTATTTGAAAAAGCCCTCCTCTCTCAAGCATCCTTCTGATGCTTCCTTCACATGCCTAGCTAGATAGATGGCTGAGTAGTTTTCAACTTCTAGAAATGCTGGTCTTTAAGGAAGAAAAACTTTCTCCCTCTCTTACGTGTTATGTTTTTGTACATGGATATTGCTGTGGTGAGTAATGACCACAAATGATGAAATGAATCTCATCCTGAAGATCAGGCATGCATGTGCAGCGCAGTACCAAATTTCTCATCCAGACTAGATTTTTATATGCTGTACATAAGTACAGTCTTTTCTACTAGATACTTTCCTGATATTAATCAAATTTTCATGAAAGTACTACAAGTTTTGCATTGTTTTTCAGCACATGAGACCTGATGGGATGCACCCATGAGTGCTAAGGTAGCAGGATCATGTCATTGCAGGGCTGCTCTCAATTATCTTTGAAAGGTCATAGAGAGATGGGGAGGTTACTGAGGACCGTAGGAAAGCAAATGTCACCCATCTTCAAGAAAGTCGAAAGAAAAGATCCAAGGAAATTCAACCTTGTCAGCCTCATCTTGACAATGGTGGAGCAAATAAACCTGGAAACCATTTTCAAATGTGTTAAGGACGGGAAGGTCATGGGGAGTAGTCAGCAGAGAAACAGCTAAGGGGAATCTTACCCATTTGCATAAATATCTGATTAGGCTGGGGTGGGAGAATAAAGAACACAGAACCAGACTCTTCTCCATGGTGCCCAGTGACAAGCAAAGAGGCAATGGACACAAACTAAAACACAGGGAATTCCACTTAAACTTTTCCTCTAAGGCTGATCAAACACAGCCACAGGTTGCCCAGAGAGTTTTTGGAGTCTCCATCCTTGGAGATATTCAACACTTGGCTGGACATGGTGCTGAGTAACCAGCATTGGCTGTGCTTGAGTAGGGTGTTGGACTAGGAAATCTCCAGTGGTGTCTTTCTGCCTCGAACAGTCTGTGATTCTGTGTTAAAACAGTAAGCTTGCTTTTGTTTTGTTTTGGTTCTTTGCAAAAATGATGCCGTAATCCAAGCATATATACCAGTGAAGGTTCATCTGCTGTTGATGTTTTTGACACTCCATAGTTCAGTCCAGCAGCTGCAATATCCACTCTCATGTTGAGCTGACAAGAGTGAAAGGTATCTGCTGACTGAAAAGGTCATTTCTGGTATCTTTTCACTTGTGCCATAAAAATGAAAGCAATCCCTAACTAGAATGTCTTAGCTTCAACTTTCTGTATATGTTTTTATTTATTTTTTATTTTTTATTTTTTTTTCCCTCTTTCCTACCAATGCATTTTTCTGTCAAAAGCCAGTTCACGAACTACTCAAGGGAAATGTCTACTGTAGGTTTGGCTGAGCTACTCTGATTTATCATTTTGGAAAAACAGCAGGGCTGTCTGCTGCTGTCACATTAGCAGTGCATTAGGATGTTCTGGCAATAATAAAGCAAACTCCATTTGCACATTTGCTAATAGTTCTTCCACAGCCACTGTTGTTATTTTCTTGATGAAACCCAATAAATTAGCAGGATGACAACTATTATGCCATTTCCTTGCAATTAATCAGTAGCGCTCTTACATAAAGCTTTGGTGGAAGCTGCAAGGAAGTTGCATGTTATTGAACACAAGAACTACTGTTCCTGATGCTACATTGCCAGAGCTATGGCTGCATCACTGCTATGATGCAGTGCTTGTTGGTTCAGTCCCAGAGGTACATTCACTACTGATTCAAGTCCTGTGGAACCAGTGGAGGATGTAAACTAACATCACAAATATTATTTTTTATTAGGAGGCAGTGTCTGTAGTGGGTGCTATAGACGCATTGGTAAGGGACAGAGAAGGATGATAGCTCAGGGCTATACAACACGGTTGTAAAGCAAACCCATGCCTGTCCTGCTCGGGTTCATACTAGGCCTGGCAGACACCTGTCTGTATCAGTTTTTTAATGTAAGCTCAAACATGGGTGCTTGCTGCCCTGGGCGGGGTGCTGGTGGAGCACAGCCATGGGCTGTGGGCCTCAAGCCTCTGGTCTTCCATCTCCAGAAGCTGCCCACCTGGAAAGGAAGATAGTATGGAAGAGCATGGCCGCCCAAGGAACGACAATCTTCTCCAGGGCATGTTGCACACCTTCCAGCTGATGGATAGCCAATGCCTGGTTGGTGACTACATGCACCTGACACAGACAGTAAATATGCTGCAGCTGGGGCCAGCGTGCATGGCTTTCATTGCAGGGGTAGCTCTATACTTTGCACCTGATATTGCTTTTGCATGATAAAACTTCTGTGCACAGATTTTTAGTCCTAACTGATAATTTTCAAACATTTCAAGCCTTCCCCTGGGAAATGCTATATGCCTCCTGCTGCCCATAGAAGTTATAGGGCCTGAGGGAGCGTAGTGCTTTTGGAGGTTGGACTGCATGGGAATGGTAGGCAGGCCTTCAGCTTCCGTCAGTCCACTTTGGTAGCTCCTGAAGGAATAATAAAGGCTGCTCAAACCTGTATGAGAAGATCTTCAAAGGTAAAAATACTGTCAGTGGAAATAAATGAAATAAACTTGAGCTATGGCGAATTGCGTCTCTGACATGGGATTTTTCATATGAAGAGTTATTTTTTCCCCTCAGTCTGGTAGTCTGAAATGTTCCAGATTTCATTGCAAGGAAATATTAATTAAACAGTCATAGTCAGATATCTGTTAGGTGGTGGGTGAAACAAAGTTTATGAACTGATCCATATCCAGAAATGTTATTAAAATCCAAGAATTTTATGTAGTACTGTATTGCACAGATACCAGTTATTGCTACTTCCAAGCATTTTAATACAGGCTAGGCCTCCAAAAATCTTGTTTATTCTTTCAAGTCGAAATTGCCATAAGCATGTTAAGCAGCAGCTATGAAAACACTGTAGAAATATGTGATTTTTAGTTAAATAAAAAAAATATAAAAAAATGAGCCAACCTCTGTCACCCCAGGAATTAGATACATTTTTTTTTTCTTTCATTTTGAAACTTCTTATGCTATGTTCCCATTATATGCTGAATTATTAGCTTGAGGATATAAGAAGAAATGGGTAGTATCACCTGTGCTGCTGCTGGAAATTAAATGTTCAAGAGCAACAGACAATAACCCCACTGAAGAGCAGGAGGACAAGGAAATTTGCTGAAATATTGCTTTGCACCTTTTGTGACCAACAGCTCCTGTACTGAAGCTGAGCACTGTATATGAGTAGACTGTCCTTTGTGAAAGTCACTTAATAGAAATTGCAGGAAGTGCAGAATCGAGCATCAATATTTACAATTTAAAAGCCTCCTACTAAAGTGAATAGGAATGTATACCTCCACTGGATTGCAGAGCCTTGACTTGCAAACGGGTCCACTCGGCTGCTCACATCAATCCAGCAGTGGACCTAGGTTTAAGATTTTCTTATGAAGTTTTCATTAGACCTAAGAAGGTTTTGAAAACTTATTTATAGACAGTAAAGGACAGAAGGGATCAGCAGAATGGTGGAGTCTGACCTCCTGCATAATCCTGCACCTCCTCCACAGCAGGACATGAGCTGCTTTTTGTAATGAGATGAAGTGAAGCCAAAATTTGGAACACTGGTTTCTGCGTCTGTTTGAATTGCCGTGTTGTGCATATGCCTCCCTGGACTTGGCAGATGACCCTGCAAAACTCAGGAGTAGCTGGACAAATTAAATTTATCTCCTAGGATAGTATAATAAACATTTCTAAGCCCAACATTTTCCATGGAACAAGAGAAAACCCACATTTAGATTTACTGCAAAAGTAGCCACTGTGTCTCAGAACCCCTGTGGTGGGTGAGGATTTTGGCTAGGGACTGTAGAAATGCAACATGCACTGAGAAGCATATAATGTAAAGGCAAGCAGCAGCACAGTGTTGAGATACACAAATTAACTTAAAAATAGCTGGGTCAGATACTGGAAGTAGCAGAAATACTGCTGGAACACTGAACACTGAGCAGCTGCTATTTTATATTACTGCTAAATGTGAAAGAGCACTAAAACATTTTAGGAGTTGGTACAGAGACAAAAATCTATATATATAGTATGTTGTTAAGTAAAGGGTGAAAGCAAAATTATTTCCCCCCTTGCCATAGATTAGTCACAAACCTATACTTAAAGAAGTGTCCTTATTGAGACATCAGCTTCCAGAAGGACCTGGATTTCAGCCAGTTGTGAGAGAGAGCTCATGGGAATATTTGAAGATAATTCTAGAGAAAGTGATTAGAATTTGGCATGGAAAGAAAATAAATCCAGACTGGCACTTATAGAGAGACAAACAGAGCTCCTGTACAGGAACATCTTTCAGGATCCAAAATGCAGAGTGACAGATAACTCACCACCTCTAGAAAGGAAGACTGTTCATAAAAATTGTATGCATATATACCTATGTGTTGCAAAACAACAGCAACAGTTTCTTAAGTGTGTTACTGTAAGAGTAATTGAAGCTATGGACATATGTGGGCATGCCTTAAGGAGGAATTTGTGGTGTCTCCTCCAGCTTTCTGGGTGATGGAAGTTGGGTTAGCCACTGGCAGCAACATGTTTGAGATGCTCAGTCCTAGAACTGATAGACATACAAACATTCAAATGCAGAAAGAGAGTTACTGCTGTTCCCTGATACTGCCACAGATTACAGGACTGGATACACCTGCAGCAGCTGAGGCAGAATCATGCTCTGCAGCTTTTCTCCCCTGAGGTGTCATGGAACAGCCTGTGCCTCTAGAGATGCCGAGAAAAGGACAGAATATACAGGAAATTGGTTAAATGCTTCTGTAGTCTATTCTGCAGCAAATTAAAAAAATTGACTTTTAGCCTCTATAGATTTTACAAGTTCATTTATATTGTATCTCGCTCATATTAACTGTATGTATTATTGTTGTGGAGTGAGTAGATCTAAAGGGAACAGTGGCCTTACTGTCATACACTGCACAGCTGTAGAAAGGAACAAAATGAAACAGCTTTATGGAAGACTTATAATGAACCAACTCATGTGAACTTTATTTTTGCAGTAAAACTAGAGAAAGTTCTGTGTCTTAGTCTGCTCAATTAAAACCTTTCTCAAAGTCTCACACATGAACCTAAGCTCAAAATCAGCATTTGAATTCAGGTTTCTCTAGTGGATTGTCTCCTTCAAAACCGTTTACATAGTCCTTTTTGAATCCCATATTGTTTTTACCTGTGTTACTTTGGTTCTCTTCTTAAATCTGTGGTTGACTGCATCTTCGATGTGTCCTTCAGAAGAATCCTTCCACCTTCCCTCTCCCCTCCCATTCCCTGCTAAATTTCCACAAGATGCCCTGGAACTTTCTCTACTACCCTTTTGCTTTTCCACTTGAAATGAATTAAGACAATAATTCAACAAAGATCCTTATGGTGACTATTTGTAAATCTACATACTCTCCACTGCAGTTTGTCTCCTTCTTTCCAATCTAGTATTTTGCTCCATCTCTGATTCTCATGAATGTCTGTCAAGGTCAAGATGGTTCACTTATCTTTCTACAAGCTTTTCTACTGTTTTCTTGAAAAGATTGCTGTGAACACCACACTCATACCACCTCCATTAATCAAAGTGAAAAACTGACCCAGAGCCTTTTCCCATTGCTTTTAAATTTGTGTGCAACACTGCCAATGAAAAACCATCATGAGAGCTGACCTCCCTGAATTAGATCAAGGGTTTGTTAAATCTCTATCCATTTCAACAGCTTGTGTCTTAAATTCTTTAAAAGCAACAGATGAATTTGGAATGATCATTACATTTATAGTCAGTGTTTTTCCAAGATCAGTTTGCATGGAGAATGAATTTATAGTACTGGAGGAAAACCTAGTAAATAAATAGTCTGTAGCAACTTTTTTTTTTTTTTTTCTTTTTTTTTTTTTTTTTCCCTAAGATTAATGATGTCTACAAAGTTCTACACCTTTGCAATTTAAGTTGTGCTAGTAATTAAGGAATAGTGATTGCTTTTGAAAATTAAGGTTTAAGAAACTAAAAGAACAGAGGTTACCCTACGGTCACTGAGGTTAAAATTGCTGGCTCCCCGTTTTAGTGTTTAATCCTATGAAAAATCATTTTGAGTTCACTAATGCCTTTATCAGTCCCTTAAGGTTACTTTGATGCACATATTTTGTCCTGAAATTGCACACCTTTACTCATGATGATACTACTCTGATGAAAATTGTTAAGATATTGCATAACTTTTGGTTTGATTTTGAATTATGGCAATACATGAACAGTAAAGTTTTTCATTGGTTAAACTATTGTTGAAAACACACTTGTACCATCAATGTGATGCTTAAGAAGATGTTATACTGTTGACCTGTCAGCTCTTGTGGGCTGAGGCATTTTTTTTGAAGGTAGTCTTGAGAGGATGGAATAGAAATCCATTTTAAAGACAAAATTGCTAGTTCAGCTTCAGCTTTCAACAGTGCCTTCCTGTACTTGGACTGCTTTTAAAATCTTCTTGTTATTTCAAATAATCTAAATTGAAATTCACTCAATAGCTTTTTTAAAGAGCAAATGGAGGGCCAAATAAGAGAAGAGAGCCTTAAAAGAGGAAGTCACATCAGTCATCCAGACTGTAAAGCATTTTCTGTAGAAGCTTTTGCAATGTATGGAGTAGCACAGACAGTGAAGAAAGCCTCTGCTCCCTTTGGGACTGCAGTGAGAGTGCCTTGAGTATGATCCCACACCCCTCCTGGGAGTGTGGCCCTCTGTGCTCAAGGCTGTCTTTCTTTGAGAAGCCTTGGAGGTCTTTGAGAAAAACCTGGAAGAAGGCTCTGCAGAGGCTTCTCACTTCTGCTTGGGAATGGCTTTTGCCCTTGAGCTCATTGCCCACCTGGGCTACACCTCTGTGCTTTTGCCAGGCCACATACCTTGACTTTGGGACTGATTTCTTGACCTCAAGCCTCTGCCGTTTCTGTGGACTTGTCTGATTGTCTGAATTCTCACATCACTCAGCATGGTGGGAACGGGCTCTTGCTGGTGATACCATTGCCTTTGCTGGTCTTGGGTCCCTGCTCCTAGCACCCTTTTCCCCACAGAGCAGCCCACTCTTGCTGATTCCTAACATGCAGGACCAGTGAGCACCAAAGCACATCCAGATAGGACAAAATTACAGAAACACTTCCCTCACCATGTGGGTGAAGCTGACAGATACCAGAATTCGCAAAGAACATCTTTTTGGTAGTGCCATTTTCAAGGCCGAAAAGCTGAGGAAGAAAATCAGAGACACCATCCTTTGAAAGTGTTACAGACTAAACAAAAAAGTTACTTTACTCTTGACTTGCCCAGGCACTCCTTGATTTCTGCTTTCTGGCTTCCATTACAGGCTAGTCTTTTTCTGATTGCTTTTCAAAATTGCATTTAGAACTCTTTGACAAAGGATGGTGTGAAAATCAAGAAAATAAATAGCTTCACAAAGGTTAGAAAAATGAAAGGTAGGTCCATAGGCCCCACCTCAAGAAATCATGGAGCCCCCATTGTGAAAGGTGGGAAAGTGTACAAGAAGAGGGCAATCCTACACTTGTGTGGCTTCCTAAATTCTTTCAGTATTCAGCCATCATGGTCCATTTGTCATGGCCCATCCACTGTTGGAAACAAGCTGTTAAGATTTGATCTGTCCGATTTCATCTGTTCTTGTAGCTGGTATGCTAAATTATTCCATGATGTGGGTAATATTCTGGGATGATGGAGTAACAATCTTCTACTTATAAGTTCTGGTGACACTGACACGCAGGCTACAGGAGCTGTTGCTTTTGCAAGACTGCTGTGTTTGTTTATCTGATGACATGTACATACTTAGCTGCTGCAACCAGTGTAGAGATACTGTTGGCTTCTTCCTCACTGAACATTTGCAAGCATTCAGCAGAACCTGACAAATTCTCCTGGGAAAAAGGAGGGCATTAGGTATGTACCTACCAGAACTTATTTGCTTCTTCAGGGATAGAAGCATTATGTGAAAGGTTGCTACCTACCTGTCAACATGATGTTTGGAAGATAGTGTAGCCCACTTCTGTTACTCACACTTCCAGGAAACCCTAAGCTTCTGGTCACAGGAGCTCTAAGTATGTATTCATTTCCTCCATACAGTGTGGTGGGGGAGGCTACAGCAGAGGGGGAGATCAGGAAACAAAGATGGCTCTCTTTTACCATTTCATTTATTTTTATAGCAGTATATTAAGATGATATACTGGCAAGTGACAGCTAAATGTCAAAAGAAAACAGAGTCAATCACAAGTAGTATTGTAAGGTTCAGCCATCATAGATGTCATGGGTCATGTTGTGCTCCCCTCAGTCATACTCCCCAGTTACTGCAAAAGCCACTGATACCTCCTCTTGCATTTTTAACTATATCTCATGATCTAGAAAACACATTGAAGTTAGTGTGAGAGATTACCATGGCTCAGTGCCTTAAACAGTAGCCATAAAAAAGGACATGCAAGGACTGAATCCTTGCTGGGAGGTAAAAGTCATGATCCATCAAATTAGAAATGTGCTGGCAAAACACCTTGTCTTCTTGGTGTATGTGACCGGGCCATAGTCAATTGCCTAGTAATAACAGAAGAGCATGAAAATAGTGCTGAAAATGTATTCTAGAGTTATTTTGGCTGAGAAATATGGCTCCTGTTTCAAGTGTATCTTTTTCTGTCACAATGCGTACAGCATCTTTGCTGTATAGACCTGCTTTGTGATAGTGTGCATCACTTCTTGCAGCATATCCTTTTCTGAGTTGATTTTTCACTGACTACTCTAAGCGTTTTGTCAAATGGTACATCAAACAGAAGCCATGTCACCTGTGCACTCTGTCTCTGTGTAAGCTAATTAAAGTAGGCTGGAAAGAATCAAAAGCCTTAAACAATCAAAATGCAAATAGTTGGGGTTGCCCAAAACAGCTGTTACAGAACATGTTAGGCACTAGGAACAGGTAGTGCTATTTGAATATCTAAATTGCCTTAGCAGACTTTCTGAGACCACTAAAGGCTCTCTATTAACCCTCTGAATGATTGTGTTTTTCTTTTAAATTACTGACCATGTAATAGAATTAAAACCAACACATATATAAGATTTGAAATCTACACAGCTTAAAAACACGGGCTAGATTTTAAATTGGTATTATTTGGTGAGTTTTACTGAAGTGAATGTAACTATGCTCGTTTACCAGAAGCAGAAGGTGGGAGGGAGATGCTTGGCCTTGTTTTCAATTTTTTTTCCCATGTAAAAATATGAGATTAGAAAATTGAAATTTCAGGAGATTCATTTTTTCCACTTTTCTTAAATGACTGTGCAAGAACTAATCTATTGGACAGTAGATTTAAAAGAAATAATGAGATATACATGAAGCTGGTTATATAAGCCAGTACTACCTTTCGCTTGTTCTCCCTACAAACATGTTTTCCTGTGGTTTGCTCATTTCTCTTTATAGATTTATAAAGATCTATGAAGATCATCTCTTCACAGATGTGAGGGCATTTAAGAGTGCAGTCAGTCTTATTCTTGAAATCACAAAGGGCAAGACTAGCACTGCAGTACCATTCTTCTGTTCTTAATCTTTAATCACAAATGGCAGGGTTGTGCTGTTTGATACATGCTTGGTCAAGGAATTTTGTTAGTCTGTATCTGGAAACACAAGAAAAAGCTTTTTTACTGTGAGGGTGGTTAAACACTGGTACAGGTTTCCCAGAGAGGCTGTGGAGCGTTCATCCTTGGAGATGCTCAGAAAAAAAATCCTACTGTACACAGTCCTGGGCAACCTGCTCTAGGTGGTGACCCTGGTTGAGCAAGGGGTTGGAGCAGAAGATTTCCAGAGGTCCCTTCCAAAAAAAACATATAATATATATATATTTTTTTTACCACTTCAGACTGAAATTTGGAAATGTGTGGGTGTGTGCAGTGTGGAAATTCAATGTCAGCAACACTGTCTGCCAGGTTTTAGATAGGAAGCTAGACTACATGTATATGTGTACATGTAGTCAACATGGTCAGTTGGTAGCATTTTTAGTGTGATTTTAGTCTCTGTTGAGTAGATGACCACAGGGTAGGGAGCTGAGTCCCTCTGTGGACTCCATTAAGTCTACAGCAGTACTGTAGGCACCTACCACCCCTATATTAATCTGTTTTAACCTGTAGTTGAAACCCACTCAAAGCATCCCATTGAAACTAGTGAGAATATGTAGGCTGGAAAATCTATCTACTCAAAGTAGAATTTGCCTAAAACAGGAAGAGTGGTAGGAAAGGTCTTCTTGTACAACATACATAATGATTACTTGTACAACATACATAATAATTATGTAATGATCCATACATAAGGTGTTGGATTAGTCAAAGGATTGTGTATTTACCTGATCAGAGGCACTAAAACTTTAGCAGCAAATTGTACTTTGTGCTTTCCTTGGACATAGATTTAACAGTAAGAAGTTTGGCCTGGCCTTTCACCCATGAAACAGATGGCTCCAGCTGTTTCTCCAGCTATTGATGTGAGTAACAAGATAAAACCTTTCTGTTATTAGAGTCCAGTCCTGAAAGCTTGGTTATGAAAGGATTTCTGCTAATCTCTGTATGTTAGCTGTTATTTGGTTCAAATGAAAAAGCCTTTATTCAGGCTCCCACCATCTCCTGACCTATGGCAAAACAGGAAAAATAGGAGAAGCTCAAAACTCTACCACTGCAGACCTAGTGAGAATATTTAGCCTATCTGTACTCTTAACACCTGACTAGATATCAGTGTCACTAAGCTGGTGTGCTTGTTTCACTGATTTTTAAAATAATTTTCCCTTCATTCTATTGGATACAATTCTTGCTGCCCATATTTTTCAAGGAGAAGACTGCTATTATTTAGTAGTGCCTTTTTAATTTAATTTTTTTTTTTTTTTTTTTTTTTTTTCCATATCAGGACTAATATAAGAAGAACACTATTTTATGCCTACAGAAATATAAGTACCTGACCTAAGTCTTTTACATGTGAGGAAAGATTTCTATGGGCTTCAAGGGGCTTTGGATGAGGTCTCCATTTTTAATTGTGCTTTTTGATAAAAATACATAATTATATATGTTGGATAACTTTCGGGTATCCTGAATCCTCCTTGGGACTGTTTCATTATCAATTTTACTCACATGTATCTAGTATGAAAAATGGAAATTTTCAAACTGTGCGACACTATCACTGCTGTTTTTGTGTGTGTGTTTGTACTCTAAGAAGCACTGTTTTGACAAAACTATCAGTAATCTCAAGGGAGAAAGGGGGACCATCATCAAAGGCTGCAGACCCTGCTGCCTCCAGGAGCTCTACACAGTTAGGGCATGATTAGAGCATGTAATATATGTTTTTTCTTTTCAGAAATAGGTCTATTAAAAAGTGCAATTCATGCTTTTATTGAGCTTCGCTGGCAAGCTGATATCATGCTCCAATACCACTTTGAAAACCACAGACTAAATCAACCAGATTTAGAGCTGCAGTAAGTCATTTATAAACCTCATAGAAAAGCGTAGTGCTAATGTATCTACATACCCAGTTTGTTATGCGCAGCCATTAAAAACTGGTCTCTCAAACAGGGAGAAAACCTCCTCCATACCATAAAACTCCAAAGAGTTCTTCTTAGCTTTAAGTACTTAAAATCTGACTCACCACTGAATCATGGATTTTAGAAATATATATCATGGCCTGCTAGAAAAATTGACTTCTGTATACAAACTCCAAGGCTCAGGGACAGAATTTCCATAGGTGCTGGAAAGGCTGCAAGTTTAGATTCAGTGTCACACACTATGTATCAGACATATTGTGGGGACTTCTGCATATATTTGTTTTATTGTTTGTTTGTTCAGACTAAGAGGATTGTCAGTTGCGTTGCCATTTTCCTACTATGACAGGAGATAGCAAGATACAAATGTGCATTTCATTATCCATCATCTAATGAGCTACCAATCTGACAGTTTGTTTTTACTGAAGAAAACAGGTCTTACTTCTGTATCTCTTGGCTGGGTGATATCAACTTCTCTATAAAGAGATCTGCTCTGTTGAATGAAGAATAAAATTTGATTCTTTCATATTGCAGAAGAATAGAAAAATGTAATGTTTTCCTTCACCAGAGAAGGTGATTTCTGCATTAAAACTCCTATTAAGCTGTGCTAATTATATTTCAAGATCTTGAATGGGTTCTCTTACATTTTTGTCTTCTGTTGGTAAGTAAACTTCGTACTAAAAAGCCCTATCATAATAGTGTGTTCCTTCATTGACGGCATGTTGACATCCAGTGCTAAATATGCAAACAATTAGGATTACACAGGAATACTGAGCTTTATGATATGTAAAGAAGAACTTTGTGAGGAAGTACTTGGAGTTTTTCACAGACTGAATATAATTAAGATATGGAATAATCTTTGTATGAAGGGAACACATCCTGGAAGTCTAATTTTATACCACACCATTATTTTCAGTTGATGTTATATCAGGCCCTCATTACCTAATGCAGTGCATGGAATGGTAAATCTCACTGTTAGGGTCTTTGAAGAAGTTGGGTGTATTTACATGTGAAGATGATGAAACAGGGAGAGTTGTGTCAAGAACCCAATTATGAAAAAAATATCTTCCTCCACAGGAGAGGAATCATAACTGTTTAATGAGCAATCCCACGAAAATATAAAACAACCTGAATTTGAAGCAACCTGGTCACCTGCAGGAAGATGGTTCCAGGTTGTAAAGATATCAGTCTAGATGAAAGCACCCTGGGTTACCCTGACTGCTTTAAGTGAGGAAAGCAAGATATGCGGCCTCGGTAGATAAGGTGCAGCCTCAGGTATGGTGGTTTGACGCTCTTGGGCAGCTGAACTCCACTACAACTGCACTCTCACTCCCCCTCCTCAAAGGAAAAGTGGGAGAAAATATGATGAAAAGGGCTTAAAAATTGAGGTAAGGACAGGGGGATCACTTGCCATTTATCATCATGGGCAAAACAGACTACACATAGGGAGATTAATGTAATTTATTACCTATAACTAAAGAACAAGATAAGTGAGAAACTAAAAGCAGACTAAAAACATCTTCCCTCCATCCACCCTCTCCTACTTCCTCCCCCTGAGTGGTGCAGGGGAATGGGCAATGGGGGCTGCAGTCAGTCTCTGATGCTTTGTCTCCACCGCTCCTTCACGGTCACTCTCTGCCCCTGCTCCACATGGGGTCTCTCCCATGGGACACTGTCCTTCCCGAACTGATCCTATAGGAGCTTCCCACAGGCAGCAGCTCTTCAATAACTGCTCCCACATGGCTCCATAGCACAGGGTCCATCCATCAGGAGCAAACTGCTCCAGCACGGGTCCCCCACGGGCGGCAGCTCCCCCCAGATCCCCTGCTCCTGCGTGGGCTCCTCTCCACGGGCTGCAGCTCCGGCCCGGGGCCTGCTCCTGCAGGGGATCTCCATGGGCTGCAGCCTCCTCCAGGCCACATCCACCTGCTCCACCAGGGGCTCCTCCATGGGCTGCAGCATGGAGCTCTGCTCCATGTGGGACCCATGGGCTGCAGGGGGACAGCCTGCTCCACCTCTCCACAGGCTGCAGGGGAACTGCTGCTGAGTGCCTGGAAAACCTCCTGCCCTCCTTCTGCACCAACTTTGGGGTCTGCAGGGCTGCTTCTCTCACATTTTCTCACTCCTCTCTCCCAGCTGATGTTGCACAGCAGTTTTTTCCCCTTCTTTAAATCTCTTCTCCCAGAGGCCCAGCCAGCATCATTCCCTGGCTTGGCTCTGGCCAGCAGCATGTCCCTTTTGGAGCTGGCTCTGATCTGACATGGGGCAGATTCTGGACTCTGCTCATGAAGGCCACCCCTGAAGTCCCTCCACTACCAAAACCTTGCCATGTAAACCCAATACAGTAAACCCAATATGTAATAATATGAGCGCAAAATGATCTGAGAAGGCACTGAGGAGAACTCAAGACCTGATTTTAACAACTACCTTAAGTCTACCTCTAGCACCAGAAGGAAGAGACTCTGCTGGGCTGGTCACCAGCTCACAACTGGTTTGTTGTTGCATGCTCCAAGCTTCTCAGAGAGGCAGCTGTCCTCATCTGGGCTGCTAGAAACTCAGAAGTGATTTCTATGTGAGGGTTTTGAAAAGCAAACAGAAGAGGTATGTTCCAGACAAGCTTCTTGGTGACAAAATCATGTGCTTATCAGTGGTCAGGCTTGGTGAAAATGGACTGTTTACCTTAGCTTTTCATTCATGAAGTGTCTAGCATTCTTTCATTTATTTATTTATTTCTACAAGATTGGAAGGTGGTGAGTGGGTTGGGGTCAGAAAGGAAGGAAGAAAAGGTGGCTTGAAAGTGCTTGAAGATTCCAGAAAATTGGTAGGCTGGACTTCGTAATACTTATGGAATGATTTGTGACACAGTCTTTCAAATGGAAAAATGAGATATTAGAAAGAGG
The DNA here is from genome assembly GCF_011077185.1 of Oxyura jamaicensis. Lineage (NCBI taxonomy): Eukaryota > Metazoa > Chordata > Aves > Anseriformes > Anatidae > Oxyura > Oxyura jamaicensis. The sequence continues at coordinate 122,108,641 of NC_048893.1, forward strand.
ATAGACTTTTATCTGCTGAGGAAGATGGATGGGTATGACTTAAGATGTCATGTATATGAATGGGTGCTATAAAGGGATCGTTCTAATGACATGCTGTAAAAGACAACTGTCAGGAATAAATAATTCTTCTCTTCTGATGATACTGATGATAACTACTCAAATTCCCATGACAGATTTCCTCACTCAAAGTTAAAAGCTTTTCCTAAAATGTTTAATGGCCACAAAGGTCTTTGTTGTGCATTTCCAACTCCATGAAAAACATCCGTAGTGGCTTACATAAGAGCAATTTTACCTGCAATTAGTGTGTTTGCATACAAGTACACAGGCTTTGATTAAGCAAAGGAAAGTACTTAAGTGCATGTCTAAGTACTTTCCAGCACTGGATTAATGAAGCTGAAATATGAAAGAAGAAAGCATGACTTGAAAAGTAACAGCTGATAAGAACAGTCCAGAGCAGATCAGCCCAAGGCTCTGGTACGGATGGAAAAGAAGTGCATGTAGCTATCTTCAGAGATAGCTGTGCTAAAGTCACACCCTACATACACACCCCACAATCAGTACTGCAATGTGCTTGTTCCAAAGGAGAAGCACCATGAAAAGAGGGAAAGAAATGTGAAGAGGCCAAAAATAGAATGGCAGTGGGCAGTGACCTGTCCACAGGTATTAAACAGCAGCTGCAGAATGGCTGACTGGCGAGGCCCGATGGTGAGGGCCTTCAGACTGAAGGGAGGCTAGCCATGTTGCATTGCACTATTGCCAGTGGTTTCTCCCTGTATCACCCATGACTCTCACATTTGAAATGTGAGGCTGTCTGTTTGCATGCAGCTCAGTGCTGTAAGGCCTCAAGGGGAATGTTGTGTCCGCATGTGAGCATCCGCGCTTGGGAGAGTGGTTCCTCAGGACAGGGGGATGCTGAGGACCACAGATGATATCTGGAGCCTGCAAATCTTCCTCCCTCAGGAAGACAGTTTGAAGAAATGGATTTGCTTCAAGAAGTCAGTAAACCTGTCTGAATGTGCCTGAGGGACCATGGCTGGGGGTGACCCACAGCAGGGCAGGGACACCCCTGAGGTGGACTGCAGGAAGCCATTAATTGTAGAATAGTAGAAAGAAACCATAATTCACACTGTGGTAGCCTTCTGTGATGCCCATTGCCTTGCTGGAGGAATCTTGGTGTACCGAGATTAAAAAATGACTAAAGTAAGGGTATATCAGGACAGAAAAGGGGACAGCTCTTTAAGTAAGTATTTGCACAATAGTTTGTTTCTTTTATTTCCTCACTAACTGAATTGGTGATTGGAGTTTTGTGTTGGTAGACAGCAAATTAAGTCAAGGAAAATTCCCTGATTCAATGTTGCTTTACCTTTGGCAGACTGGTACAAGAAGTGATGGGCTAAATTGCAGTGAGGGAGATGTAGGCTGAGCATTTGGAGAAGTTTTCTAATGGTAAAGGAGGCTGATCACAGACTGGATTGCTGAGGGAGGCTGAGGAACCGCTGAAGGATTTAAGAGTAGATTAAATGAACTCTGTCAAGAACAATTTAGAAGAAGTTGATCCTGCCTTTGGGACAAAAAGGTGAATTAGATGACCCTCTTGAGGTGCTGCTGAGCCCTGTTGCCTTTGATTTCTGTGACACTGATATGGTCTCGTGTACTCCTGGGAGAAAAGAGGATACTGAGCTTAATTATTGGAGGGTGGTTTCAGTCAGCAGGAGGTGACTTCTTAGGAAAGATGGCTTGAGACACAAGGCCAAGGATGGTAAATAGGTGAAGGGTACAATTAAGTGAGATTACATAATTTGGTAATTGTAATTAAGTTGAAATAAAGTGAATCTTTTTTCATTGACCTAGCACTGACCACGCATCTCAGAGGAGTATTCCTTAATTCAATGTATATTACAAAATTGGAGCCTGAAGTGCTGTTTAGGTTACTCTGTGGGCAGGAAGGTGCTGGCCTGACTGGTGCTTAAGAATTAGGCGGCCATTGTAGATGCGCTCACTGGGTCCTCAGGCTGCAGCTCCTTTATCTACAATGATTAGCGATTCCATCTTCGGTCTGACTGTACATCCTCAGTCCCAAGCACCTTGCAGCACTCCTGTCAAGAACAAACAATTTCATCCTGCCTACTGCATTAACACAGATAGCTGTTTTGAGGTTAAGACCATGTTGGGTTTGAACTGCTGCTGCTGAAGAATACCTGGATAAAGTTCTGCTTTATTTGCAGGTGATTGAGGCATTATTATTAATTATTAAACCTTTTCTTGTGACATTTAATTATTTTTTCCCATTTTTTGATGAGCAAGCATTGCTGTTATTGCCTGTAACCAAATAACCATCCTCATTTATCATTCTAATTGTCACTTAATGAGGAAAGACCTGGGTCCGAAGGAGTTGTCTACCCTCAACAATTTTGGAATTTAACTTCTTACAGTAATGAATATAAGCTATAATGACTAGGTCTGCTAGGTGCTATATTTATCATGATGCCTTAAATGCAATAAAAATTCATCATATGGAGGCAGGCTTACAAAACACAATGAATTGCCATAGTAAATGTGGAAATATAAAGTAGAGTATGAACAAGATTACTTCCTCTCTCATGGTTTTGCCAGACAAGAGATTAACTCCTTCTCACTCCATTTTACACAAAATTGGAAATGAATCATGGTAAAAACGGTGCTCTGAGGTTCTGCTGAATTGCACATGGCACTGGGAGGAGGGCTGGGGTTTTACTTGATTATATGTCCCTCCTGGTCCCCTTGTTCCTCCAGGAACATTTGTACAGAGCCCTTGGGTTTGCGCTGCATCCTTGACACCAGCTGTGTTTGTGAGAAGGCAGCAGAATACTGTAGCTAAGCTCTCCTCTCACTTGTGGCTGAAAAGGAAAAAAGTATTCTCCTTCAAGCTACTGGCCTGTCTGCAGATAATGACCTTTCAGATAAATAAATGATAACTTTTTCTCCTATTTTATGTTTTATCACAAAATTACCTTGCAAAGATTTAAACACAATAATGTCTGTACAACAGGGAAGACACAACTGAATATTCTGGAGACAATAACCACTTCAGTTTAGCACAGTGGATAATCCACTCGAGGTTTTATCTGAGTATTCAGTAAATACAGATATGACCAAAGGTTGTTTTTGAAGTCTTACTCATGAAAGAATAGCAACCAAACCTCTGCAATCAGGAATACTAGAAGCTGAAAGTTTTTTATTCCTCTATGCTCAGTAATTCTACCAGAGCTCTTACAATGATGTCGTACTAACTATTCAGTATTAACCAATATTCACAGAAGTATTTCTTAGAAAAATAAAATGAAATCTATTTTTTTCAAAGCTTATTTTATAGCATTTGAGAGTTTCTTTGCTTTGCTTTTTTTTTTTTTGGGGGGGGGGAGAGGGACACGGATGGACGGACGGACATTTGGTGAGCAAAGCATCCACACTACTCAAAAGCAGCAGTAACGGTGATAATTTTGGGTTCCAATCTGGATTAAAAATATAGGCACTAGTCCGTACATTGCTGCAGAATTCAGTCCAGTGTTCTGGAGCTGGGAATAAAGGGAAAGAAATATCACTTGTGTTCCCTTGCCTTGCTTTGCCTTGCCTTGCCTTCCCTTGCCTTGCCTTCCCTTCCCTTTATCCTAGCACATGATTTTTACCTTTCTCCCCCCTCCCCCCCCCCCCCCTCCCCCAGTTCTCTCCCTATTCCCTCTCATGAGAGGCAGAGTTAGTGAGTGTCTGTGTAGTGCTTAGCTGCCTTCCAGGTTAAACCACAACACCAACTACAATGTAAAGCTTTGAAATGCAAGGTTGTAATTGTGAAGACATGAAGAAGGCTCTCTTTTTCTTGTGTAGTCATAGCAGTCATGATGTGTCAGCAACTGGGACTGACACCTCAGCTGCCATATGATTGTGAAAGTGATTCAAAGCTCTGGGGACATGAGGAACTTATTTCTGTTCTTAGACCTTGGAAAAATACCAGTGATCAGTAATAACGCTTAGCTGACTGAGAGATAGGCTTTCTGCATGCAAACATTTTGGATATCGGTTGCCTTTTTTGTTGCTATTGTGAGGTTTGGCAAACATAATACTCTACCTTAGTCTGTCTGCATAAGTGTTTGAGAATATTCTGGATATTGAAGTGGCGTGGTTTTATTTTTTTCCAGATTTTTCTTTCTATTTTTATAGATGAAAGTACCTGATACCTGTGCTGCATGTGCTGCTGTTTTCTGCTCTGGAGCATCTTTGGAGTAGCCACATTCTTCTGACAAAATGCTTTCTTTTTTCACACTGAAAGCTATTCTTAGTTCTCTCTGTGTATGCATGTCTTACTTTGACATGAATTTTAGAAGATACACATATAGATCACAGTGATAGGTACTTTGTATTACCTGTCTACAGTGATTCAGTTTTAGACTGCAGATTTGGAGCATTATCTCTAAATATTTAGTTTCAAATACCTTGGAGCCTTCTTCTAAAATGATGTTACTGTTCTCAGATGTTACTATTCTCTCTCCATCTGGAGAGATGGTAATCAATCAAGGTCCTTAAAACAGTAAAGTATAACAACATGCTATAAGTCTAAGTTACTATTGATTCATTAGAGATGCTCAGGCCATTTGTTTGCTTCTCTCTCACTGGATTTTTGACTTCCTTGACCTTTGCTGGTGAATATCATGATTTATTTGGCACCCCCACACATCATGTCTAGCTCATGCTGTAAAATGTGCATCTTTCATCTGTGCTAACAGGAACTCCAGTTCTTGGCTGACATCTGTAATCCCAAGATCAGAGGAGGCATATTTACTGCATTTACTCTTCGGTGTGGTGGCTTTTTATTTTATTTTATTTATCTATTTGCTCAGAGGAGTGTGCACATGCATGTCGTCATTCTTGGAAAGCTTTTAGACAAGAAGTGTCACACTCCTCCACGGAGGTGAAAAATGGAGCTGTATATAGCTGCAGTAGAGGACTAAGAGAGTGATCAGAAAGGTTTCAAGTTGGCAGCAAAGCAAAGTCTTCTGTTTCCCAGAGGAAACACTGCCTTGCTGTGTGCTTCAGCCCTGACTAGGAGGTCAATAACTGTGCCAACTCAATCAGGGGCATTTCCCAGGGGGCTGCACAGCTGCTGTTTGTTACCTTCCCATCTCCTCCTGTGCTTTCTCCTGTTATGTTTGCTGTGGTACTTTATTTATTTATTTATTTATTTATTTATTTATTTATTTATTTCCAAAAGTACTCACTGATCTTTAAGAAGGGAAGGAGAATATTTATTGATTTGAATTTTAGTAGTTTAGTAACACTGGAAAATTTTGAAATATGTCATGTATTGTTTTTGCAATAAAGACAAAAGTATTGCATTGTTTCTTCACCAAGTCATCAAATTCAAATGTCAACACCCAGAAGGAAGAGCAAGTGCCTGGAAATGTGGCAGTGTATGTGAGCAGCATTGTCAGCAAGCAGCCGCCGCTCATGTTGAACATGGCAATTTTGCAAGGCAGCCAGGAGGGTAGAAAGAATTGGCTGAGAACTACTCCAGGCCACTAAATTTCAGCAGCCCTGAGAGTGTTACAGAAGATCTGGGGGACACAATAAAAGCAGTGTTCTGTCTCTATATATTAATAAATTAACACTAGGTAGCCTTAAGTTAGTTAGACTATTATCAGTTCTCAACAAATCATGAAGACTGATAACAGTCCGTGTAAGCTATAATCCCTTCATTCTAATGAATGCCATTCAACATGGTTTTATAATACACAGTTCATTTATTTCTTTGATATCAGTTTTAATTAAATTACAAATCCATTTGATAAAGGAAACACAGTTGTCACGGACTCCAGTAAAACATCTGACTTTCTGCCAGAACAACATTCTGATTAGAAAAATAATTACAGCGATGTAAAAACCATATAGTATATATTAAATAAACTAAAATGTAATAATTGAGATGTTTCAGTGAGCAACTTCTGCTGCTCAGTTTACAATGGCTATGTTTGTTTTTAGCAAGGGTGGGAGATGAGGAAGGTAGTGTAAGGAAGCCCACATCCTTATCCACAATTTTTAAATTAATTTTTAGCAGTGTTGAACAAAATAATTGCTGAAGAAGTTTCAGAGAATGAGAAGTTAATGAAGAACAATAAAGCAGATCAGTTACTTAGAAGTACCAGGGTCAAGTACTAGCTCAAATTGAGCACCTGTTACAGGTTGGTGACAGAAATGACAAATAAGGTCTAGCAAATTTCAGTGGGCTAAATGTTGAATGAAAATATAGCAATGCTATTACTGCTTGGTGCAGTACTGCCAGAGTACTCTGTTCATTTGTGTTGTCTGCATACTTTAATGAGGATGTTGGCTAGCTGGGAAGAGTTCAGAAGAAAACCACAAGGATCTTCTCTGCTAGCTAAGCAAAGTCTGTCTTGCAAGGAGAGGAAAAAAAGAAAACCAGTTCACTGCAGAGGAAATATAAAAGTAGACATAGTGTGTATTGGCAAGAAGATGTCTCACAGAAAAAAATATGATGAACTTAGGAGATACATTGTGAATGGAGGACTGCAAGCTGAAGCTTGGGAATTGCAGACTGAAGTGCACATTTCTAGCTGCTAGGACATCAGCTGGAGTAAAAAATTATTAATCCTTTCAAAAAATGTACATTTGCCTATAAGGACTTTGGGAATTCAACTTTAATTATAAAATCATCCATCCTGTCATTAAATCAGTTTTTTTCCAAGGCATTAACAGCGAAGCCTAAAGTTTTTATTTTCCTGACCAATACCTTGAAATAATGTAAAAAAGCCATACCCTCTTGATTTGTGATAATTTCACATGCTTTTTTAGTAATTATGCAAATGTTTTATTCATGTATCTTGTACTAGTGTATAACTAGTCTGTTCAACAACAGGAGTAATTTAAAGCAAATACAGTTATATCCTTTCTTTTCTGTTGGTGGCAAATCTAAAGGTTTTTCATTTGTTTTCAATTTAGGGACAGTGCAGAAAATTATAATAATTAATTTGCATTCACCTAAGTGTTTTCATTGTAATGGTTTTCATTGTAAGTGTAACAGCCATGGCATTTCTATTTTCATATTGCTCTGCACTGTAACCTTCATTTTGTCTTCTTGACTCTGTATTCTGCTATGGTTTTCCAAAAATGTAGTGGGGATGCTCTTTTAAAACAGACTACAGAAGAAAGTTCACATATGCACAACAGCTGCTTCTTCTTCCTGATTAAGGGCATATGTAGGTTCAGCATTTTGCCACCTTATGCAGTAGGAACAGGGCAGGAAGCAATTCCACAAAGGACTTGTTGGCAACTGTTGCTTGTGGTTGGATCCACGTACTTCATTTCAGTGATACTGGACTTGTGCAATTTACAACCTGGGAGAAGGGGGTCTCACATTCAAGTATGTAGTGATTCATGCCCAAATGAGAACACATTTCTCACAGAAGAAAGTGATGCCCTCTTCCATTATTTCATGGCAGCTTTGCAACATTTTTTCACCATCTTTAAAACATTTTTGGCACAAGGCTTATCTGCCAACAATTTGCAGTCCCTGACCCTGTTGTTTATCTCTCAGATCTCTCAGAACTGCAAATTTTCTGTGATTAGTATTCCCAGCCTCTCTTTTAATGCAGCGTCCAGAGTTCCACAAGCTCAGTCATTAGCATTTTTTATAAAACTGTGGGACTCTGCAATAAACTTGTCCCTTCTGTATTATCGCAAATATTTATCCCAATTGTCTCCATAAAAAATCTGAGTCATCTCTAGTTCTCTGCTTATAAAAATTCCACTGGAACAACACGCATGCTAAACTAACTAAACAACAACAACAAACCTTCCAAAAATCAGAGATGTTTATGTCTAACAAAAAATCAATTCCTTTATGCACAGCACATTTAATTAAATTACCAACGATGGCAGTCATGAACTTGAGGGGAAAAAGCATCTGCATGATCTAACACTTTTTAAAGGTTGGTTGCTTTTCTAGCTCTTCACCACTGTTATTGGGCTTTACTAGTATCCCTGTGATGCACTGGAAGGAAGCAATATATTTGTACAATCTCTGGCATACGCTAATTACCCCTCCTTCTATTTTTTTTTTTTTTTTTTTCAGGAACACTGACCCAGCTTCTTGTTACTTAGACTACGTCTAAGTCAGGGATATGGGTTTTTCTCTTGCCTTTCTTGATTTGCAGTACTTGGAAATCTGCAGGGAGAAGAAGTTGTACAGATCCTGCTGATTCACTCCAGCAGATGCTAATAGTTAACTGCATCCTGCCTGCAAGGGTGTGGGATGGTCTCAGCAGGACACAAAAAAAATTAAATTATGTCTGGCCAAGCTTGGATAAGGGGACCCTTTATTTTGCTGCTATATTAAACACCAGAAATACAACTGATGTAGAGCCATTTTAAATTGAAAACATTAAGGGCAAGTTTGGTAGGACGTGTTTGCAGGACTTATAATAGGTAAATTTAAAATGATGATTTAAGGATATCCTGATCCCATTGAAGACAAAATAAAATTTACTACTGCATCCATTAAAGCCAGCATTTTACCCTCACACTCAGTAGGAGTACCCATGCAGTGTTATGCATCTTCTGGTAATGATCAGAAAGGACATTATCTGCTAATTCAACGACTGGTAATATCAGTGCAGTTGGCAGCGAGTTCCATGGCGTTATACAAGATTGGCTCTATAAGAAGCCAAATGAGAACATCAGATCTCTGTGTTCCTTCCCATTGGAGCTGGTGGTGAAGCTTTTAAATATTTATTATCCTTAATAGACACAAAAGTCTGCAGATGAAGTAGCTATTTGCCCAGATACCAGATCACTACATAGCAGTCCCTGCCCAGCTTTTCTGCATCATGTTTCTGTGCTGCACAGGCAGGATTTTTTAAATGTAATGTTTGGAGTTCAACACTGAGACTCCATCATTCTGCCAACCTATTAAAAACATAATGGCAAGGAAGCAAAATTTCCTGTAACTTCTTGTGAATTCTGGGGTTTAAATCACTTTACATTTATGATCATGAATTCTAATGGTGGATTGCTTGACTTGTTGACCAGGAAGAAAGAAAGAAAAAAATATGTGCCCATCAAAACATCCTTACCACACACTTCAGCTAAAATTTCAGTGTGTTGTTGCCCAGCGATGATTTAAACTTTATTGGTGGGAAACTAAATTAAGTCTTCTTTTCCAGTTTAGCTATGGCATTTTTCCCAGGTGGGTCACTTTGAAAATATTATCTCCTTTTCCCATCTCAAAATGTTACAGAGGATTAACTGGGTAGTTTTATTTACTTCAGCAAATACCTGCTTCACTTAAGTCATAAGATACTGAAGAAATACTGTACTAGAGACCTTTTTAAAAATTTATTATTATTTTTAAATATATATATATATCACCAACAATGTAACTGAATTGCCAGTTACTCCTGAAACAGTGCCTGGGAGTTTGAGAGGGTTGTGAATTGTTCTGGAATCACTGTTTTGGGATTGATTTCTCTTTTAAATCCCAACAGGGAAGGATTTTCCTAGACTAAAAAGAGATTAAAATACATTGTGTTCTTTTGTGGTACAAAGAGGAAAGAATTAATTTCCAAGGGGTTACAGCTGATTTTCTAGAGAGTGTTCATGCAAGTGTTGCTAATACATGACGTGATATTATACAGCCAACAGTGGATTCTGGGAGAGCTTTAATCCTTTTCATGCATCTCTGGGACTGGAGAGTAGGTTTTGCTAGATGATAGCACTCCTGTTCTTTGAAATAGTCTGAATTTTTAAAATAGTTCAGAACACATTTTCTTCCCAGCATGGATCAGAAGAGAGCTGCATGTAACTCAGTGGTTAGCACACTTGGGAGTGCTTGGAGACATCTCTGTTCCAGTCCCTATTCTGAATCCTGTTACTTTTGGACTGGCTACTGTGAAATATTTTGCTTTCTTTTGTTAGGTTTACAAGAACAAATAGTATTATTTAGGGAAAGAACACTTCACTGATCCTGATGTTTCACTGTTAAAGGTGGGGCGTTTTAAGCAGTTGGCATTCTTCATGGATGAAATTGCAGCCCACACTACCTAGAACAAATTTAAGGCTGTGCAAGTTGTTTTCATAGAGACTGATTATTTGTTCCATCCCTTGAAACCCTGTCTCCAAAATTCATGTGAATTTATACATAAGGGCAACCACATTCTGAAGAGAAATCCCAGAACAAAGGCATGTGTGGGAGGAGGCGGATCATTTTCACTGATCTTTTTGTCTCTTTTTATTTTGTTGTCACCCTCTCTTCTGCTATAGCAACGGTGGTGAGTGTTGATGACATAGCATGTTGCAGCAATATTCTGGGCATTAACTTTGGCTCAATCCATCTTTATTTCCCGTAGAAAATGTATTGTAACCTACGAATACTTTTGTAACCTACTCCCTAAGTTACATTTTATCTATATATCTTACCTGTATGTGGCATATTTATAATAATATTTTCATTCATGTGCAGCCAGCTCTCATCTTTTGTTTTCAGAAGCCTTTCAGGTTCACAAGGTCCCTTGGAATTGGAATAAGTCACACTTGGCTGAGGAAAACTGGTGTTCCATCTTTCATGAAAGTCCATCAGACCTTCGTTTCTGGGATAGTCAGCCTAGTCAGAAGCAGTAGACCCTGCTGTTTCAGTCTGTCTTTTCTTTTGTTTCCTTATTAAACAGCCTGTCTTTACCTAATAAATTGCAACATATCCACATTTCCATCATGGATAATGGCGCTGATGTGGTCTATGTCACTGAAACCTGGCAGAGTGAAATATTGCCCTCCCCCCAGTTTGGACTGTATCATCAAGTTTGCATTATATCAGGTCATCCAGGAGCTACTGCAGTAATCCTTCATTCTTATTCTAGCTGTCCACTAGTGGCCTCTTATGTTTCATCAAGTGAAACATTGAAATAACAAGGTGTGAGTATTTATAGCCTCATTGTTGATTAAGTATAGTAGCTAGCTTCTGAAGTAGCCGTTGGGAAATAGGATCTTAAATCTGAGCTCATTTTCCCTCCTCAGGTAGGATGACAAAGGAAATGAGATATTCCTAGAAGCATTGTCCACAACTGTATATAATAAGGAACAGAAGGTACAGATATTTGTCTGTATTAATTAGCTCTTCTTCAGAGCTACACATCTGTCAGCTGGGAACTGCAGCAGCTTCTCAACTTTATTACTTTAAGAAGATATCTTTAAGAGGCATATTTCCTTTTTTTTTTTTTTTTTTTTTTTTTTTTTTTTAATTAGTTGCCTTTTAGTACTGACCCTTCACATGGAATGATATGCAGTGAAATGATTTTTATTGAACAAACAAACAAGCAACAAAATAAAACAACAGAAAAACCCTCAGAGGCATTGCTACAAATAAAGACAGAGTGCACTGCAAAAGGAAATTTTAGGTAGCAGTCAGCAGGCTGTGCAAGACATCTGTCTTCTTCATTTGGAGGTGTATCTATGTTGTTTACAAACTGTCCTTTGGCCTCTTTTTCTCAGTTCTGTAGCCAAAAGTCCAGCTAAGATCAATGGACGATGCAGATGCTAAAATGCCTCTGCAGTTCCTCTGACAGGGTTCGTCATCCTGCAGCTACAGAACAGCACAGGCATTCCTTGTGGCCCAGAGCCAGTAATGAAACTGTGCCCCTTCCTCTGTTAGGGCACTGTGGGAAGGATTACCACACTGCTGCCTCCCAGTGTGGGGACTGGGGGTGAAGCACCCAGCATATCCCTTTCTCTGTGTGAACCTGGGTTGGTGAAGGCCTCAGAGTGCTACTCTGAGGTCTCCCTGGCCTGTCACTCTACTCCAGCTCAAGGAGAATGTACTTATTGGTTGCCAACATGAATATTACAATTCCTGCTTATGTAAGTAACACTCAGGCTTTTTTTTTTTTTTTTTTTTTTTTTAAACTGCTGAGAAAAGTGCCTGATGATGGAAGGTCATTTCCCAACAGGGGCTGCAACAGTGATCTCTCTGATCACATTGCAATTTCTGGCCTTGATAGGGCATGAGCTGTCCTTGTTTATTCATTTCCCAGTTAGCATTTTCTGTCATTGTTTTTGATGATCATGATGCCTATGTGAAATGTGGGATTGAGGTAGGAGTGGGTGGCTTTTTGTTTTTCATTTCTGAAGGAATTTTCAGCATTTCTGGTGGATGACTACATGCCCCTCCTCAGGTGTCTCTCTTGGTTCAGGTCTTATCTGCTTCAGATGACAGTTTTCTCTCCGTATGCCTCCTCAATTTTGACTTTGAGGGAAGGTATCTGGTTTGGTTTCACCTCTTTGTATTTTCTTTCTGTTTGAACTGAAAGATAGGAAATGATCACCTCATTATAAGGAAGCAGGAGATGCTTATTTAATTTGTTTAGCACTGTTTATTTAATTATTACATGAAGGTTGTGAAATGGCACTGTAGCAATGCTATGACTGCATATAACTGCTTTAGGCTCCCTTTTTATGGTATTATATTCTCTCAGAAACAGATCCCCAGACTCCTTCCATAGCCTCATTCTTGTTAGCAGGTTCAAAACCTGTCCATTGCAGAGGTAGGAGTGCTTGCTTTAGGTCCCAGAGTTCTAGTAATAAATAGGCAACTCTTGGTTTAGTTCTAAAGTTTTGAAACTTTTTGTTTACTCCCCAAGAAACTTTATTCAGTACTCTTGTTAAATATAAACTAAGTCTGATGGGTGCTTGAACACTTTCTGATTATTGTTTTGAGTATTGGTTACCTTGGCCTGCCTAACAGTTCACTGCAACTGAAGCATTTCTACCTCCTTATTGCTCTAGCAACTTGGCGGTGTGTTTATTTTTAATACAGAGGATGTGAAACGTCCTGGCCTGACGTGAATAGCTTTCAAGGCCAAACTTCACTTCTGTAGGGTATTCTTTTTCTGCTCAACAAATGTCATGTATTTCAGGTTGGAATGCATCAACGTGAAGATCCAAAAGGCTGGGATGAAGCGAGTATTACAGAGAAATGATTAAGTAGTATAACAAATACAAATTAAGTTTCTGCTATAAAACATTGCCTAAATTACTGTAAATCCTCATTTGATTACTGCTGTACTACAGGTATATACTTTTCTGTTAGTGAACCAGAATATATTAGAATGTTTGCCTTCTGAAATTGGCTACTTATAGGCAATGTCTGTTTTTTAATGGAAATAAAATTAGACCATTATCCTGCATACGGAGCAGGAGACACTGTGGAAATTGTTGCCATGAATGCTCTCATTTTCAGACAGGTTGTAGAGATATTGCCTAGGAAAAGAATTGTCTAGAAGGTAGTAGGAGAAGCATGAACCATAGTCTCCTAAGGCTGTGGCATGAGATGACCAAAAGGAGAAGAGTGTTGATTGAAGGGGCAAAAGAAAGTGGGAGGTTTTCATCAGCCCTACAAGCTGAAGTGAATGCAAAAAGACTAACATGAATGCCTGCATCAAGTCAAAGTGATAAAATAATGAAGTGAGGCAAAAATGAGGCAAAATTCAATGTGGTTTGGGGCCACAACTTTAATGATGGCCCTGAGCACAGGGCCTTTTTTTCCTTACTTTTATGACCTGAAGGATTGTGTTCCTTGTCCTGTCTTCCCAAGTAGTAATGTTCTGACAGCCAGTTCCACATAGGAGAGATTTTTGCATGTCTTCTCTTTCAGAAATAACAATTTCTCTCCCCCTTAGATTTAGATGCTCCTAAACTGGGTTGTGTCAGCCTACATGGGTTTTCACTTCTCTTACCTTCAATAAAATAGTTCTCTTCAACCAAGACCAGACAAATACTATTTAAGGGAGAGAAGAGGAAGCACATAGAAAGAAGAAATATTTCTGTGTAAACAGAGAATACTTCATATTCTGGAATATTCTGGGAAGCTGCTGACATTGGAATGAATGCAGGTTGTGATCTCAGTACAGAGAACAAAATTGCTGTGTGTTAGTAAGTTTTCTCATGTTTGTGGTTTCACTTAAACCAGTCATAAGCTGATTTCTAGGCCAAAAGCAGAAATAGTGAGGTAAAGCTCTATGAACAGCCCAAAATGTGGCACTCACTTGAGAAAAATGCATCTGGTTTTGGAACAACTCCTCTAATTGTCTTTTGTCTAATGGTGGAAAACAGCCCAAAGGCTTTTGTTCTCAATTCAGTTTATGGATTAAGAAATACATTCTACTAAGAAGAAAAAAAAATCTCTTTACCTTTTTCTTTGTTTTTAATAGAATAAATATATATAGATTTTCTATTAAAATTCATTATATGCAGGATTGCCTTTCTTATTATCTTCTCAGCCAGGTTAATAAGATTCTGTGCATACTTCAGAACAACACTACTTTTGTGAAAAGCACATTTTATACCTTCTGTGGGGAAGCAATGCTTATGTAAATACTCTAGTTGCACTGTTCTGACATTGGGAGTTCACTGGTGCACTGAAGAAGTGACGTTCCCAGCTGATTGTTGAGAAGTAATTAATGCTTCCAGAATTACTTTGTCATGCATACACTGGTGTAAGAATGTTAATATATTATAGCTGCAATGCTCCCAGTTCAGATTCAGTGGCAAAACTTCAGCAAATTAATATGAAAATACCCTTCTCTCCAAACAAAATAATTTATGTTGGTAAACTTGCTTTATGTAACTATATCCAAGGTACTTCTAATGCCATGGTATTGGCCAGGTAATGCATCTTTTCACAGGCTGGCTTACACAGAAATGAGTCGTAGGTCATAGAAGACACAGTAGTCATTACAGTTCATGATAAAAAATACCTGATAGAGAACTTTCTGGAGCTCAGCTCCTTCCCATTCAATCTCTCTGTCCAAACGTGGAACCTTAGCACTTGCAAAGCATGCTGTGCAAAGGGGGGCAGTAAAGAGCCACGAAGTGGTAAGAGCTTCCAGAAATAATTCCTGTTTCAGCTTGTAGTTGTCAGGTTAGGAGGATCCTTTATTTCTACCTGAACAGCCAACAAGGCATAAAATGCCAGCTTGTAACTCCTTCACACAGGACTTGTGAAATAGTTTGATGGAGCTCATAAATGCTGGAGATGTGGACTGTAACAAACATCTCCAACTACGAGCATAAAGTGTTATGTTCTTATGTGCAGTGGATGTTTATCCTACTGACCTTGTGTGGCCCTCTGAAAGCAAGAGTCTGCTGACCCTCACCTTAGTCAGTATTTGCATGCATTTGTCCAGCTTAAAAGTGGTGGTGACCTGACTCATGTAATCAGTATGATTTGCTTCAATGTGCCTGTTTAGGTAAACAACACTTGAGCCATAAAGTAGAAATTACTGCAGCTAAGGAGAAAAAGATCTTATATAAAGGTTGGACGTTACTTAGAGGTTCGGTCTGAAGAAATGACCTTGACTTGTCAGACAGACAAGTCTGAAAAAGACCTTTTGGATCACTTTGGATAATGAAACTCAGTCTCTACTCATCTGCTAATGGAAATAAATCTTACCTTATCCTCCTGATGTCTTATCTCTTCAGATGATAAGCTCTGGGACCAAGACCGTCACCTTAAATAATAACTATGTTCAGCACACGGTTTGTAGATGGAGCCCTTAAGCATTGGGGGCCGCAGTCATACAGGGGTGTAAATACCTGCTGCCCTTTGTGTTCAATGGGAATTATGTTTGTGGATCTCTGTCCTAGATAATATAAATAAACAGTAAGTATCGCGAAAATGACTGCAAGACTATAAAAGGATTATGTTGAAAAGGAAAAAATGATGGCAGAAAGAAAGACAGCATAAACCCTGAAAGATGAAAGAAAACAATTTATAACAGTAATATGTAAATTTCTAAGATTTATACATTGAAGACCAAAGAGACCGTGCAGTAACTTACAAATTAGGTGATACTTAAACTGCATCAAAGAAGAAGCTAATAGAATCGCTTCATTCTTTTCTTTGCTTCTTTCTTTCATGAGCGAGAACACCAAGATTTGTGATTTTCTAGGATTAGAAGATGATCCAGGCCAAGGAATATAACTGGAGCATTGTTATGAGGAGGTTTTCTCCTGCTGGTGTGTTAGTTTGGGGGCAAAGCCTAAGCCCAGACATTAATCATGTGCAGTGATTAAGGTCTTGCTAACACCTGGATTAATTATGTAGAAAATCTAAGGCTTCAAGTTTGAGAATGATACTGAAATGGACGGTGCAGAAAATAATAGAGACCTTGGAATTCCACTTTTAAGGGTTTGTGTCATTGATGTGACTGAACCAGCAATTGGCCAGCCCACTTTCAAAAAGCAGATTTCTTCATAGCCCATAAGGACTGGACTGCTGCATACTGCTCACTATTCTTTAGCATGACTATTGCTCTAGCATCACTAGTGGGGAAGTAGCGGAGGGCAAATACAAGGTAAATACATTGCTCAGCTACTGCTCTCCCATGTTCTTTAAGAGAGGAGAAATGTCTCAAATCTGTGGTAGTACCTATCTCTCATGCCTTGCTTCTGCTGTAGTCCTCACTTGCTTCTAGATTGAGGCTGCAGAATCATGGAGCAGGAGTCAGTGGGACAGAGCCTGAGTGCATAGCCCTCATCTCACTCACCCCTATAGCCCTGTGCACAGTTCAGCACTGCAACCAAAAAAAAACATATGTCCAGAGTGTAGGGAAGGGAGTTTTTCCACTCCCATTAGTATAAACTCCAGTGAGTACAGAATAACATGCAAGACTTTTTGAATGGAAAAACAATCATGTTATTACTTGTGGTTTTTACTACACTAGTGCTCTGGGGAGGTGAGGGAGACTAGTGGAGTCGGCAGCTGCAGGATTTGTGTGCAATACATCGACATAGAGTTTAAACCAGTAACTTTGGGAGAGTTGTACAGCTTTTCTGCTGTCAGCTAGGATTCTGCAGATTGATTTCTGGTCTGGTTCATTTGATTCTCACCAGCTGGATACGGGTTGTTTGTACTTAGTGACACTGACTTCAACTTTTGGATAAAGGATAGGAATTTAAAACAATGTCCTGATGATGAGAAGGCATAAATATAACTCCAGGGGAAACAGGAATACAAATTTCATCATCTTCCATGAGAATTTATATTTCTATCTGAATCCTACAAGCCCCTTGTCCTCTCAACACTGCAAGGCTAGCTCTGAATTTTTGTGTGAAGAAACTACCTACCTAGGTGTTCAAAATCCATCTAAAACCAAGCAAAGAAAAATCTGTTGTGCTGTAGTAGTGATGGAAGGAAAAGCAGTTGTCCCATTTAATTTAACACTGTGGACCATAAAAGAGGGAATTAAAAGTATTCTGATTGCTTAATTACAACACTTGGATACAACCCATCATGGTTGTAGAAAGACAGCAGTGGTGAATAACATTAGTGTAAGGGGGCAAGATTTATTTGAAAATGTATAGTAGAAAATTTTACAATTCAGATAAAGAGTAAGTATTCCTATCTATGCAGGCAGAACTGATTTTCTTCTTCCATATAAATATCCACAGTTCCTTGGGAAACTGTCTTTTATTCATGTATCTGAAAATAACTTCCCTAAAACTCTGTCAGAGTAGTGTGATGTCAGATCTACAAAAGTTATGGTGCCCAAATTATAAGCTTGATTTACTTTTTGGATGTATGAATTCAAATATGTTCTTTGCAAATCCTAGCAATTTTGCTGTAATCAGAAGACATTACGTACAATTTAATTGTCACTTAAACTAACACCCGCAAACCTAAGTACAGACAAGACAGCTTGCTATGCTGTAGGAATAATAGCCCAACATTTCAAATATGTGCAAATTTTCCGGGATATGTTGGGTTGTTCAGTGGTGCCTCAGATAAAATCAGTTTTATGCACACAACCCCGGTTCAAAATCTTCCTCAGTCTTTTACTGATCAGTTCTAATTTCTCTTCATAATTCAATCTCTTCCTTATTCTGCTTTCATCTTTGTTGGAAGTCCAACTAAGGAATAAATTCAGATCCTATTCTTTTTTTTTTTTTTTAATTATTATTATTATTATTTTTAATAAAAGAGTAACTTAAGTTTAAGATGGAATAAAAATAAAAATATTAAAGATAATTTGTTATAATGGTGTGATTTTATTAGCTTGTTTTGTAGTTACTGCATTTTGCAGAAATTCCTATTTTATTTATTTATTTTTTAAATCTCAACATAACAGGCTCCAAAGTGTCAGAGGAGGATGACAGCAGATTTTTTCCCCTCAAAATATTTATGTGAATTATGGTTTTGAATCTTTTGATTTTTTTTGGAATTCTGAATTATTTTCTTGCACATAATCTTTGACTGGTAACTGTGCACAATTTTTATTTATTAATTTATTTATTTTATACAGGTGCATTTTATTTATTTATATAGGTATGTGCAAAAATGGCTGAAAGTGATACTGGAAATAGGCATTACAAGAGCATATATATATACATATATTACTTTTTTCTTTTCCACCTGAGTAAAAGTACCAGTTTGGTAAAATAAGGATGGGAGGGTCTGGTTTTGGTGTTCTAATAAGATCTAATTGTTCAATTAGATTGCTTCTCTTTTTGTTTTAATGTACTTTTGAGGGGATCTGCTTACATCAGGCCTGGATAACCGCATAGTAAATACTTCATTTTGATTTCAGTGCTCATAGCTCTGGAGGAACCTAACACTTCTCCTGGCCAGAAGTTTTCCATTGCATGTAGTCTGTTGACAGGAAAAGGGACTTTTGCTATAAAAGATTTTTAAAATATGGATATATGACTGGGGTAAATTCCATAAGCCTATAATGACAGATGATAAGAAGGGATATGCAGTCCTTATTTGCAGTAGGTGTATTATGTGAAGTGTTTTTCAGATAAAGACCTACGTTCTGGCTACTGTAGGTCTTCTGCTGATAGTTAATGACTTGTCCAGAATCATGTGGATGCATCCCAGTGGAGAAATTATTGGGGGACTGGTCTTGAGAGGGTGGTTCCAGATCCAAAAAAAAGGGTATGCCTCTGCTTGGGGCAGCCTATTATTCCTAATATCTGGAGAACAAAGAAAGGAACATCTTTTCTGTACATAGTCTTTTCAAATGCTTCCTTTGGAGCACTTGTGGTCAGCAGATTTGTTTGTTTCGAAAGTGATATCATACTCACTGTTCTGTAAAAAATAAAGTACTTAAAGCAGGTACAGTGCTTAACTATTTTTGGCTTATGTCTTGATTCATCTAGTCAACATTGCTAGAGTGAGGGAAGGATGCTTTGCTAACCAGCTCCAGCACAGGTTTACGCTGTTCTGATCATTAAGTCATGAGTTCATAAGATAATTAAAAAAAAAATAGTGGTGGTGAAGCAGTGAGCAGAGTATAATTTTTTATTAAACTGTTAACATGGAAGGCCAAGTTCAGGAAGTATTTCTTGGAATTGTGTTTGCCCTTGTGATGCTTCCCACAGTGGTCTTCTAGACAAAAGCCTATCACAACCCCAAAATTAAGGCTATTATTAGAAAATCTGGGGAAGTGTAGAGTTCTTGCAGCTGTAAGGTTTTACCCCAAGCATGGCCCAGAATTCATAAAAAGTTTCATTACAGGTGGAAGCTGGAAGTCGTTGACCCTGAATGCACTTAATGCTCAGAAAAATATACAGAAAAAAGGTGCAGCCTGTTATTTAGCTTGAATACTTCAGTGTCTGTCACCTTTTGCATGTTGTCAGAGTCAATGTGTGGATGGCACATTTGGAATTAAATGGAAGAAATATCTGCAACATGTCCCTTCACCTCCTAGGGAAAAGCATCTGTTCAAATCATTGCAAAAGTATTAGGAAAATTCCAGCTGACAGGGACTTATCTTGTATGGGCATAGGCACTCTAAGACCTCCCCTGAACTGAACAGCTGGGATATGGTGAATTATAGCTGACCCCATGTTTCCCCTTAGAGGGGGAAATGTTTTTATAAATGTGCAATATGTGTTGCATGTACCATAAATGCCAATTTAAGTTCTAAACTGAGCTCTGTAGGGAAGATAGTTTGAATACAAGGTGGAAAAAATGCATGGGACAAACAAAATTACCAATAAAATATTTGAAATAAAAATTATAATTATTGATCCAGTCCTATATGTTTCTAGCCCAGATGGTCATAGAGATGTGTTTCTCCACAAATGTGAGATTGGAGAATGCAAGATAAAATGACTTCACCTCACCCACAGCTCAGACTTCCCAGTTTCTAGGAATCTTCCAAGACCAGTCTGTTAGAGCAGGTGTTTCTTTTAATGACTTCAGAGGGAGTGGTATTGGATTCCTTTAGAGGAGTCTGCCCGTGGGGCTGGGATTCTGCCTCACTGCATCACCTCAGAGTTACCCATACCAGTTCTGTGCTTTCTTTGCTGTGTCTATTAAGGCTGATTGCCACCTATTTGGATGCAAATTATAACTTTCAGTGCTGTTTAATCTCCACAAACAGCAAAAAATGAACTTTTCCAGGTCTGTCCTTCCAAATATATGCATGTCGGAAAACTTCAATAATTTTATAATTGTGTGGGAAACTGACATTTTTGTTCCAGCAAATATGTGAATCCATTCTCTAAAAGTTTCACGCTGGCATGGAATGTGTGTATGTTTTGCAAGACTTTTTGATGCAAATTCCCAAATGTATTCCACAAAGACTCAAGTCCACTTGAAAAGCTGGTGCTGCTTACTGAAGGAATTGTCATTTGTAATAATTTAGTCTCTTACTTTCCTTTAAAATGTTCAAAAGTTACTATCAACTGTACTCTCATAGTTTTTTATGAAATTCCATAAGAATATGAGAAAGGAGTCATTCAGACTGTTTTCAATGAGTCTCTCATTTGTGATAGAACCTATAATCATGTCATTTGAGCTTCACCCAGCTTCTAAATGCTGTGAGCAATTCCTTTCCCATATTGCAAAACCCGCTGTCAAGATTGAAGGGGCTGCAGCAAAGAACTGTGTAAGTGCTTAGGACTGTGAGGATATGAGTTATGAAGACAGATTAGACAGACCTAGCTACAGGCTGTAGTATATTAGACAGCATAGATAAATTGAGGCTAAGAGGGCATCTCACAGTGGGAGGAAATATACTGAAGGAATGCTATAGATTGATACCTCTCTGCGGTTTAAGACTAGCTGCTTCAAAAACGAGAGGTCATATACCATGAAGCTGACAAGCAGACTTGGAGACCACTAGTCAGGCCACTGAAGTGGAGCTTTTGTGTTCAAACAAGCAGAGACTATGTAGCAAACTGGATAAATAAATAAAGACTCTTTTGAGAAAAAAATTGGAATATACAACCTGAAAAAGGGAAATAAATACACAGTTTCAGATGAAAAATGGTGAAATGACTGGGATAAAGTAATCTAGATATCAGCTGAACCCATCTTTAAGAAAAGATATTTTAGGTTTGCTTCCCAGCAATTAAGAGAGATCTCCCTTCCATCTTGCCTTGCTGACTTTGTACACTTTCTGCTCATGCTCCAGTGAATGTTGCTGTGCTTTCTGCTGTTGAAGCTTAGGGTTTCCCCAAGGTATATAAAATAATTCCAAAGCATTGTAGCCTAAAAAGGTTTTTGATTTTTTTTTTTTTTAATTTATTACTATGTAGTAGTAGTATATGTATACATCTTAAACCTAAATTAAACTGAAACCTTTTGTCTGTTTACTAAGATTAACTTACGTATCTGCAAGTAGAAAACTTCATCTTTTCTACTTTATGTTTTATAGGATTTGAAATTATAGTTATTTGTCAAAAAAGTTGGTTCTATTGCAGTAAAATAGTTTTTCCTTATCCCACTAACTTTGTTAAAACAAGCATTGACTCTTAACCTCCTGTCGTACGTGATCTCTGTATAGTTTCATAAAGTTCACCTCATCGCTACTATTCATTTAGCAGAACTAAAAAGCATCTACTTCTTGATAATAAAGTGCAATTGCTGTCCCCAGAGGTGTGGAGCTGTAGAAATGGCCTCTTCTGCTTGCTGTGTCTTCCCCTTGCATCAGCAAGGCAAGACATCCCTGTGGTGTGGTAGGGTGGAAGCTGAGAGGTGGCAGCAACAGATGTTCTTTGGTTCCCCCACTCTGAGTGTGGTCGGCTGTGATGTCTTGGCCAGCAGCAAGATGCCATCCAGCTGCTCACTCAGTCCTTGTCCTCAACAGGACGGGGGGAGAAAATAACATGAAAAAGCTCATGGGTTGACGTAAAGACAGAGATATCCCTTACTAATTACTGTCATGGGCAAAATGGATTTGACTACAGGAAAATTCCTTCCTGCACACCCTGCTCTAGCCTGGGGTCCTTCCATGGGCTGCAGTCCTTCAGATTATGCCTGCTCCAGCATGGGCTCTCCAGAGGCTGCAGTGTGGATATTTACTCCACCATGGTATCCTCCATGGGCTGCAAGGGAATCTCTGCTCCAGCTCCTGGGGCACATCCTCCCACTCCTCTTCTGTGCCCTTGGTGTCTGAAGGGCTGGTTCTCACACTGTTTTTCTCAGTCCTCATACTGCCATGTGGCACTTTGCCCTTTCTTAAATACGTTTTCCAGAGGTGCCACATACATGGCAGAGGGGATCAGCTGTGCCCTGCAGTGGCTCTGCTGGAGCTGGCTGGAAGCCGCTGTGTCCTGTATGGGGCAAACCCAACTTCACAAAGGCCACACCTGCAGCCCTCCACTGCCCATACCTTGACATCGACACCCAAATAACCTGAGATATACCAGACATATTAATCTTTTCACAGTTTCACTGAAGGAAAGGATGGACATGTCTGTTCCAGGCTATTAAAGATTTAATAGCACCTTCAGCTCCTGGATATGCTATGTGCTACTGTACACATGGCTGTGCTCCATTGCCATTGTTTTTGTAAAGAAAGCTTCAAAAGCATTTTCGACAATTTTAACTTTTCCTTTTATTTTGTTTATTTTCAGAGACATCATTTATTTGCTTTAGAATTCAAACATAGTTGAAATTTTGATTTAAATTAATTGAAAAGGAAAGCCTTTTCAATACATTATTTTAAAAATTAAGTGATTCTTAGAGACTTCAGTTTTGAATATTCATTAAGGAAAACATGCTACTACTCTTCTCATTTCATTGGAGAGGTGACCCTAGTCAATCTGGAATTTTTTAAAATTAGTTGCTTAAGCACTGCCAGATATCTAATTAAGTCACCAATTATTATAAATATTCTATTCTCAGATGGCTTCTTATATTAGTAAATAGTTCTCACAAGGTCATTGTTTCCACCTGGTGTATAAAAACTTCTCCCTGGTTTTTGAAGCAATGAGAGTAGGAAATTGAGGTATCACACTATGTTCTTGCACTTATCTTTAAAAAGAAAAAAAAATCCAGTTACGTATCTTGAATCAAAGCATAATGCTCATACTGCCCATGTGATCAATAAGATCACACTGAAGAATAATCCTGCCACCTATTTACCTCTGAACAATTTTTTAGCAGATGCAGAATCATGCCCAAAAAGGAAACTATATATTTCCCTCCTTTAAGAATACAATCCTGAGAACACAGTAAAAACAAAGTGAATGTTTTCATATTGGAATTACAAAGCCAAAATATGCCACCAGTCTTGTAATGCAACCTTCTTATCCTATCTTATCCTGTTAAGTTTGTGTACCTGTCCTTTTCCCAGAAAAAAAAAAAAAAAATCAAAAATCATTGCATTGCTTTTATTTTGGTTAAGTCTGGAATGCAAAGCACAGCAGCTGTGGTCCAAAGACAGTAGAATTATGGGTGTGTGTTTTGCAAATGTGGAAAAAGAAATTCAGCCAACGATGTTTCTATTGCTTTAGAAATTGCTACTCTACTAATGGGCAGAGCCTCCCAGTTTTTCTATCATTTTTCTAGGGTATATAAATACACGGCCAAATACAGAGGCTCTCTCCACATGTCCAGCATTCTCCTTATATCCTCTAATATAAATACCAGTTCCTTTTCCCATGTCTAGGTAGAATATTAACATTAACACTTGCATTGTCACTTGCATTTGCAACGTGTTCATCTCCATGGCTAATCACATCTGCATTAGACTTTTTCCTCTCTTCAGCTGGAGAATTTCTGCTCCACAAGAGTGTTTTTTCCTCTACTTGTGTAATCTCTTTTTGCTTATGTAGAGGATGGGATTGGAGAAAAAAAGCACAAAGCAAAACAAGAATATCTAAAGAACACAGTGATGGAAACAAATCATTAAAGCATTGAGCAAACATGGAAAATAAGATCAGGGGTAATTCTTTTGAACTATCATCACCCTTTTTAACAGGAGGGGTTTGGGAATTACTGAAAGTTAGTTTAGGAAAAATACTGCAAATACAGTTTTCACAATTCTTTTTTTTTTGCTACTGTGAGAAATGTAGGTGATTTTTTTCCTTTTTTTTTTTTTTTTTCTGCTGTAATATATTATGGAAATTTGTAATTGCATCAAGACAGTATCTATAAAAAATTACATCTCCCTTTACCCATAAATGTTCACTAACAGTTCCTCAGTCTGCTTGATATTTAGAGTTTTAGGTGAGATATGTTTTTTCTAAGAAAGTGTGATGCAAGCACATAGGTTGTTTATGAAGTAAAATTCTCAAACTGTAAATTTTCAAAGTTGCAAATTTCCTGTAAAAACCAGAGGCCAAAATTTTCAACTTGACTTCCTAAGAACTGAGAGCTTCCTAAGAACTTTTCAAAACTATCTAATTTCAGGCCAACTTAATATGTTCTCTTTGGCTGTGAAGCACTGGAATTTCTCTTCACCCTTGCCTTTTCACCACAGTTTTCTCAACTTGCATATATTTTGTGTCAGGTGTGTATAACAGAAGGGGCACTGTTATGCCAGGAGGGCTGGAGCCTACCCCCTCCTTGGACAATGCAAATGTGGGAGAGAGTGAGGAGCATCTGTGTGAGCGCTCCAGCTCAGATAAGCTCCTTATGTATAGATTGTGAAGGCTCTTTCTGCTTGTTAAAACACCAGTCTTCCCCATACCAGGTACTGATTTATACTCAGGCAAATCTTGTTGTCTCTGGGCTCTTTACAAGACTCTGTCAGGACAGAAAAGTCAACACGGACTTCCCCAGTAGCTGAGAGTGACCAAGTTCTGTCTGTGGCTTGACTAGCATTTGGAGCTGTTTATTGACCAGGAAGAGAGCTTGTGATGATGGAGCCCAAGCTAGAGGTACATTTTTTTATTTTTTTTTTTAAATTTTTTATTTTTTATTTTTTTTAGCTGAGTAAAGCCTGTGGGATGAAATCAAGCCTCTGTGTGAAAGCTGACATTTTTCCCCCAAAGTGAGAAGCCTAGGCAGAATACATCTGAGCAATGATGAGAGCTGTGACTGATAATGTTGCTCAGCACCTTAAAGTATAGGTCTTCTGTACAACAGCCTACATGTGGCATGTGTTATTTCTTCTGCCATGAATAATTCAGTTACATGCACATCAAGACACTTGTTTCCCTGTCTAAAATTCAGACTTTTTTTTTCCTTCCCAGTCAGGAGTCCAAGTCTCCTTTGAATCAGAATTATTTGTTTAAATGGAAAAAAAAAAAAAAAAAAGACTCCATTTTTTTGAATATCAGAATGATTTTTATTGTTCCCTGGTAAAATACTGTGGTAAAAACAGAACAAAACAAAACCACAAACAGCAAAGCACCTTCATTATTTTACATTTGTTTCTTTGCAAAGTGTAAACAGCCCCTGCCTGGAGGGCAGAATTTAAGGTCCTGGTTTATAAATTGCTACAGCTAAGGCAATAATACTTCACTGTCTGCTGTCACATAGAAGAGACAAAACAGATAATGCAGCTAAAATATTCTTTCTGCAGATTAAAGTGAGTGAAAAGCAGAAATAATCTGGAATTCCAAATCATTCTTATTGACAATACAAACTAGACAGGAACTTCCTACAAAGACTGATGTAAAAGTGTTTTGATTTCAAAGATTCCTAAGCTTGTAATTCCTAGAAAAAAAATAAACTAGCTTCACTTAAAGATATTTTTAGTGTCTACAGGTGTATTTTGCTGATGGTAGGAACTGTTGATACGTCAAAGGTGTTTTTTGATGGCTAGATATTGAAGGAGAGCACCAAAGTGTATATATTATCACATTTGATGATGAGCAGCCGTAAGCACAAACTAACATAAATTAAATGTGTATCACATTTTTCTGCACCCTGGGGAAGTGAAGAGCAAAGTCATGCAGTGATTACACTTCCACTAGCATGCCATTAACAACTCCAGATGGCAGCACTTTAACTGCAAACATTTCCAGGTGTAATGAGAAGGCTAAAA
The DNA here is from genome assembly GCF_011077185.1 of Oxyura jamaicensis. Classification (NCBI taxonomy): domain Eukaryota; kingdom Metazoa; phylum Chordata; class Aves; order Anseriformes; family Anatidae; genus Oxyura; species Oxyura jamaicensis. The sequence goes on from NC_048893.1 coordinate 122,134,905, forward strand.
ATAACTGAACAGCACGCCATGACCTACTGACAGTCTAATTTGCAAAAGGAATGAAAAGACAACAGGACTGTTTAGCTGAAAGTGTGTGAGAGAAATGGCTCGGGCCATGAACAAATTCATGTAAATACAATCTTTTCTTAAGGAATGACATATGTGCAATCTATCTTTTCTTTCCATGCAATGAATAATGAAGATGAAGTGTATGTTCATTCATGTGCTAGCCTATATGTTTTACCTGGTAGGAAAGCACTAAGTCAATTTCTCTCAAAAAAAAGATGAACCTTATTCATGTAAGACTTGTGTTAATCTGATAAGAAGGAAAAGGAATTGGTGTGTGCCTTTCAGAAGACTTATTCTCTGGTTGGTTGGTTAGTTTGCTTGTTTTAAGGCAAGATATTGAAATTTCTATACATGCATTAAGAAGCAAGGATATTTTCCTTTTTTTTTTGCTTTTTGCGCACAAAGAGCCTTGGGACTTCTGGAATAATTACCATCCATTTAAGTCTGAATTTTACATGGTAATTTTATTTACGCTGTCACTGAGGTGCTAACAATCCTTCTATATATGGGCATGAAGCGGATAAAGTGCTATCGGTTTTAAATAAAAGTAGTGCTTTCTACTGCATATATTCTGCAGCGTGCTCAGAAAAGTTACCAAGCCTAGAACATAGTCAAGGATGCAGGGTGTTGCCTGTACAGAAATAAATGACAGATGTGAAGCTCTTTCAGGGAGAAACTGTTATCATTTATATAAAGTTCAGGTAAAGCAATCAGAAGTAACTGCTTCCCAGGTGTCCACCAGTGGATGTGGCTATTTGGTGAAGGGCTCCTTCTGAGGAAGAAGTATCTTAAAAACAATATTATTTTCTCTAATGGTCTGTAAGTTTCCAATCTATTTTAGCACTAACAAAACCCTCTACAGACTTACCTGGGCAGATTTCTTTTTACTGCAGCTGATAAAACTTGGGTGACTTTAAATTGTCAGTGGTGACTTTATTAGTGTATTTCAGTTCAGAACTGTTCTCACACATTATAATGGAAACAATCTTGAAAGTCTCTGGGAGCAAACACAGAGAAGTTATCATTATTATTTCAGGAAGACTGTGGGTGGTTCAGACAAGTCTGGTTAAACCGCAGCCTGAAACTACAGCCAGTTCCTGAATGTGCATTGTAAATTGCCCCCAGCATGCCATAGCTGTGCTGCTGTCCTGTCTCCTGTGAATTCAGCCTTCATCATTTTGCCTACACTGCTTCCTGCTGTTGCTGTCATCCCTTCCTCTAGCACATGTCCCACAGAAGCAGGGTCTCCTTCTCTCCCTCAGGACCAGATCTAAAAGTTATCACTCCTCTCCCCAGGGTGAAGGGCTCAGTGCCCTATCCACTCCTCCTGTGACCCCTGTATGAGATGACAGCCTGGACAACGTGCTCCTGAGACAGTCACCAGTATGTTTCATGGTCAGCAGCCCTATACTGGGTTGAGACAATAGAAACCTGTCTATCAGTAACCTGAAGTGTGTGGGATCAGCTTTGTGAGACAATGGGGAACAGTGATAGTAAATAATTTAAATGATGAGGTTAGCAGTTCATCTACTTGTGCATCTCTAGGTTTCCGTCTTTACAAATAGGCAGGCAAAGAGATGTCATTCATGATACTATTCTTCCAATAATAATAATAATAAAAAACATTAAATATATAATTTTCTGGCCTGCACACTTATGTGATAGAAGAATGACTTCTGCTGCTGGTGAAAACATCTAAGCAAAAAAATCCTGTCTTGTAAGACCTGGATATTCCTTGCCTGGGGCATAACGTTATCATGAATATTCATTCATTTCTGTGTGATCTCAGAACTCAGGAAAACCTTGCTAAATTAAGCAAGGTTTCCTTCTTATGCCTGAGTCCTACATATCAGACTTATGAGGTAAGTCAGGCAAACATCAACACTTAGGCTGCTATCCAAATTAACCCTCATATCTTCTGAAATTTACTCATGGTTCATTTTCCCAGTGCAGGAAGAGAAGTTAATGAGAGACTTCTTTATGTTAATCCTACTTCAAGCTTGATGTACGTGGATAGGTAACACAATTTTAAAGATGCAATAGCTCAAGCACAATGTTATAGGCAAATATGTCTACATAATCATATCATTATATTAAAGAATTTATTATTCAAGTATGTTCTACTTTTTGGACATAATAGTTTGTTAACCTCCAAAAGCAAAATTGAAAGTGATGACTTTTCAAGGTTCTTTCTGTGAATTAATGTCCCAGTACCAAAAAAATATAGTTATTTGGGATTTATTTGTCATAAGGAACTGGTGCATTTACTGTATATTGAATATCTCTGTCTCTGTGGAGGCATTTCTATTTGGAGTTCCAGCCATGCCTGCCTTTCCTTTCACAGCTACAAGCCTAAATATAGGAAGATGTTTATCATTTTCCATTTAGAAATTAGTATTCCACTCCCTCTGCAGTGCATATAAAATGCTTGTTATGCTGGAGTTTCACTAAAGTGGAAACGATTGTACCGAGGGAAAAATTTCTCTCAATCAGGTTTGAAGTGTGTGCCTCAGGGACAGGGGCGTCATCTTCCTTTCTTGCATAGAGTCACTCTTCTTCTTATATCAACACCAATTATGAGGTAAGGTTCAAAGCTTGCCTGTGAGTTTGTTCATATTCAAGCCTGCTGAGAACAAGCTGTCCCTTCCTCTCAGCAGACTCTTATCTTACACTAGACCTCACTTTCATATCTATGTAAAATATAAGGAAACTCTCTCTTTTGGCCAAGGACTTTGAAAAGATACAATTTATAGTTAGTTCTGAATAATCTTTTGAGCTTTACCTCTTAAAATAACCTTTTGTATCTTTTCTATTAGGCTGTAGACTCTTTGGAGTTTGTGTACTGCCACGCAAATTTTGTATGAGGAACAATGGGTTATCACTTTGCACTTATAAGAATCAGGGGAAAAGCTCTTACATGTGATAACTGATCTCTTTCCAGGTAAAGTGGGAGTGGATTAAAAAATCAATTTGAGTATTTTAGTGAGAACTAATAGTGCTGGAGCTATGTTAACCTCTAATCTCCCGTCTTCTCCAATGAAAGTGTTTAGTAGGATGCCTACATTTAGGGCTTCTTTTGTTCAGGTCACTTTAATTTACAAATGATAATGTGAAGCATGTTCCACTAAAGAGAAATAAGGCAGATTGTCCACATAGGTTTGTGTTTGGTTGTACCACTATAATCTTCTTTTTTTGCAGGAAACAAGCTTTTGTCTCTGTTATAGCACAAGCAGTCTCAATAAGCAGATTTGTTTCTTGCATTGATGCCCTCAGGTAATCTCAGTTTGTCTTCTGTGCTACTTCACCTTGACTTCATAGAATCAGCATGGAATGGCTTGGGTTGGAAGGGACCTTAAAGATCAACTACTTCCAACCCCCCTGCCAAGGGCAGGGATGCCACCCACTAGATCAGGTTGGCCAAGGCTCCATTCAGCCAGGCCTTGAACACCTCCAGGAATGGGGCATCCACGTTGTCTCTGGGCAACCTGTTCCAGTGCCTCACCACCCTCACAGTAAAGAATTTCCTCCTAACATCTAATCTAAATCTCCTCTCTTTTAGTTTAAAACCATTCCCCTTTGTCCTATCATTATCTGACCAAGCAAAAAGTTGCTCACCGTGTTTTTATAAGCCCCCTTTAAGTATTGAAAATCCACAATAAGGTCACTCTGGAGCTTTCTCTTCTTCAGGTTGAATGTCCCCAGATCTCTCAGCCTGTCTTCACAGGAGAGGTGCTCCAGCCCTCTGATCATCTCTGTGGCCCTCCTCTGGACTCACACCAGCAGGTCCATATCCTTGTTGTGCAGGGGGCCCCAGACCTGGATGCAGCACTCCAGGTGGGGCCTCACAAGGGCAGAGCAGAGGGGGACAATCACCTCCCTCAACCTGCTGGTCACTCTGTTGATGCAACCCAAGAAGCAGTTGGCCGTCTGGGCTGCAAGCACATACTGCCAGCTCATGTCAAGCTTTTTGCCCACCAGAACTCCCAAGTCTTTCTCTGCGGGGCTGCTGTCAGTGAGTTCTTCTCCCAGACTGTGCTCATGTCTGGGATTGCCCCAACCCAATTGCAGCACCTTGCACTTGGCCTTGCTGAACCTCATTAGGCTTGCATGGGTCCATGTCTCAAGCTTGTCCAAGTCCTTTTGGATGGCATCCCCTCCTTCTGTTGTGTCAACTACACTACTCAGCTTGCTGTCATCTGCAAACTTACTGAGAGTGCACTCGATCCCACTCTCTGTGTCACTGATAAATCTATTAAACAGCACCAGTCCCAAGACACACCCCTAAGGGACACCACTTGTCACCAGACTCCACCTGGACATAGGTTCTGGGGGGGTTGGAGGGAGTCCTGATGCGGTGCCAGCACTGCTCAGCAGCAGGCACAGCACCGGTGTGATACCAGTGCTGTTCTAGCTCCAAGTGCAGAGTGCAGCACTGTGTGGGCTGCTGCAGGGACAGTTAACATCCCAGCCAGAGCCAGCACAACCAGCCTAGGCAGAGACCCCGGATCACCAGGCACTGCGCTGAGCCCCTGCAGCTGGGCAGCAGCACTCTTGAGCAGCAGCGGCTGCAAGAGGCAGCAGTGCTCTTTGCACTTACCTCACCTAACAGCAGGTTGCAGAAACCCTGCTGTCATCAAATGACTACTCAGAAATGTAACCACTGCTAACATACAACCAAGCCCAAAGATCATCTCTTTGTTACAGAGAAGAGATGGAACCAAAGGCTAGCATCCCCCAACAAAGTTTCTCCTAGACACTCAAGAGAAGACACTCAGGAACAGTGTTCAAACAATATAATTTTTTGGATTTTTACTTAAACTAATGCTTCTAGAGGGGATCCACTCCCCTAGTAGCGTGGGGAGTTGCTGTCCTGGTGGTTATGGTGGTAATGGGAGCCTCTGCTGCTGGACTCATGGGAGGAGCATCTTCAGATGGATCAGGTGAGACTCTTCAGTTCACAGGTTTGTTGGAGTCCCGAAACCTAGCTGAAGGGTAGTCCTTATAAACTAAAAATCTGTTTCTATTCAGGTGACTAATCTATATGGAAAACATCTCCTACCAAAAAATTTTGACTATTCTTATGCAACTATGCATCTAATGTTTAAAGGTATTCCTCAGTGGAAGCTTGAAGACATGAGGAGAACCATTAAGTTGGGCCTTGGAGCAACTGACGGATGAAGTAGCCAGGTCGTACTCAAAGAGAGTTGCAACCAACCCTGTCTCTGCATGCAGCTCGCTCATGAAAGTGTATTTCTGAAGGGAGTTTGCTGATGCCATCTCTTCCATAATGTTCTGCAGCTCAAGCAGCTTTGGCAGGAGAGACTCCCTGGGCTGACTCACAGGCAGTCCTGGATCATGTTGGTCATTGAAGTGCTCTTCTTCCCACTCCTCCTCTTTCTCCATCAACTCCTTCTCAACTTCATCATCATCTTCCTTTTCCTCTCCTACATCTTCATCTTCACTGCTTGAGCTCCATGGGTCACCGTTGGCTTCAGCTTTTCTCTGCCTGGGCAGCCAGTACATCCCAAACAGTATCAGAAGCACTTCGGCATGTGCCCAGAACTGCCAGTGGTGGCATGCAGCAAGGAGCACAAACACCGTGCTGTTCCTGCCCTGCATCTCGACCTCCTGCAGCATCCACAACATCTCCTCCCTCAGCATCTTTTCTCGTTGCTGAATTAGGTCTTGGGTGACCTGATCGAACTGGTCCCCAACCTTAAGCGTGAGCTGCAGAAGGCCCAGCATTGAAAGGAGACGAATAATAGCGACAGTCATGGTCTGGAGGAGATGGGAGAGAAGGGGACTCAGCAGGGCTGGGTGAGAAGGGGAAGCTGGTGGCTGGGGGAGAAGGGACAGGAGCCAGAGGGACACGAGGTTAGGTGGGGAAGGGGCACTGGAGCTTGGAGGCAGCAAGGGCAGGGTCTGTGAGTGCTGCACATCCAGGGCCACAGGCCACCCAAGGCAAGTGTTTGTGCGCAGCTCTCAGGTGTCCAACAGGGCCGCGAGCCCTGACCAGAGGTGGCGTGGGGACCATCCTGCAAAGCTCTCCCCAGGAGCAGTCCTGGGCTGGGCTTTGCCCCGGGCAGGGGTGCTGAGAAGGCAGGTGGCCCCACGTAGGCTCTGCCAGGCCCCAGCCCCTGTGGGGCAGCAGCGTCTCATGGGGCCACAGGTGCCTGGCACTTCCCCGAAGACTCTGGGCACTTGCCCTCACTGGGGCACCTCTGTGCCCAGCCCAAGGCCCTCCCCAGCGTGGCTGCACCCTGATCCCAGCCTTAGACACCACCCTGGGGGCTGGCGTTTGTGCCCCTGCCCCTGCCCTCGGCCAGCCTTCCCCCCGCCTGCCGCACTCACCGATGGCCTGAAGGGCTCTGCATCACAGAGCCCCGGTGACAGTCCCCATGTCAACTCATCCCGGTTCTGGTGTGGGCATCAGAGCACCATGGTGACCACCACAGCCCTGGGAGGCCCAGTCCATGTCCCCAGTCTCGGCTCAGCATCACACAGCTGCCCCGTGCACCCCAAACCCCAGCCCTGGCCTCCACAATGTGCAAAGCACAAACCCAACAAGCCGGTCATCTTCGGGTCCTGTCTCTGCCTGTGTGTGTCCTGTGCATCTCGGGGACACGTGCTCAGCTCTGCTACTGCTTGAACCTGCAAGGGGAAAGCTGCAGCCCCACTCCTCAGAGTGGTGGCTTTACCTTGCTAGGCAGCTGAACCCCACCACAGCCGCTCTCTCACTCCCCCTCCTCAGAAGAGGAGGGGAAAGGAAGAAGAAAAGGAAAGAAACAACTCATGGGTTGAGATAAAGATAATTTATTGAAAGGAAAATATCATTATTAAGGAAAAATATTATTAATTAAACAATTTAAGTAAAGGGAAAAAAGTGAAAGGGGAAAAGAGAAAAGGCTGTGTGGAAGTGCAGAGGAAAGAAATCACTCTCTAATTCCCACCAGAGAGCGATGCTTGACCACGTCCTTGAAGCAGGGCCTCAACACACGTAGCCGTTCAGGAGCACAGATGTTTTCACGAGAGCCCACCCCTCCCTTCTTCTTCCTTTTTCCACCTTTTATTGTTGAGTGTGACACCACATGGCATGGAATATCCCTTTGGTTGCGTTAGGTCACCTGCCCTGGTGATGTTCCTTGGTCTCTTTTTGCCCACCCCCAGCCTGCTGGCTCTGGGGGCGTTGGAGGGAGTCCTGATGCTGTACCAGCACTGCTCAGCAGCAGACACAACACCGGTGTGATACCAGTGCTGTTCTAGCTCCAAGTGCAGAGCATGGCACTGTGTGGGCTGCTGCAGGGACAGTTAACATCCCAACCAGAGCCACTACAACCTCCACCCCTTATTCCATAACATTTGTGTCACTCTCAGGTCCCCCATACTTTAGCATGTAACTATTCTCATCACCATTGTTCCTTGTCCCTTAACAGACTGATAGGTAGGTACACCTTTTCATTCTATAGGTCTTTCTCAAAAAATGTTCATAAGAACTGGTAATGATTTAGTCTTCATCTGCCAAAGTGGTCACTCAGGGCTGTCAGAGTTGGATTTCTGGACGCCAGCACCTGCTTAACTTGAGTCGTTACTGCACTTGCCTGGTTCTTCTATTTGCCTATGTGTTTTCTGCTTACTACTTGTTTGAGAGTCCATACTCAGTAGTGTCTTCAGAATCTACCCAATTGGATACTTTTTCTGTCTTGTGGTGGAGCCAACATGTGGCCTTCTTAATAATTCACATTTGGCCTTCTTAATAATGGATTGCAGACTAGGGAATAGTTAAAATATTCAAGCTGCATACACTGTAAAAATCTCACATGACATGAGAATTCAATATCACATTCAAATGATTCAGATATTGCATGGGAACCAAGAGAAGAAAATATATTAGTAAATAGACACTACAAACAGTACACAGGGAAAATTCAATGCAATAAACAGCAAAACTGTTCACTAAAAACACATTTTAATTTACTACAAGACATTCTTTTTGTAGGAAAGCTACAGTTGTCCTCAATTTTGGATAACAATAGCATTTTTTAATGTCTATGAAGTATTTGACATGCCATTGCTTTCTAATGCTCTTCATTGTATGAATTTATGACTGAGCATTTTGGCATAATTTTTCTCCTTACCACAGTAACTATTGAAATGTACTAGTGAATGTACTAATTCAAAACATTTAAATACTTTAAGATTCTTTAAACATACTCTTCCAACTCTATTTTTGACACCTTTTTTCCTTACCTGCTAAGATGCAGAACGATTTATGAGATTGTCTAGTCCCACTTGGCATAGCAAATCATTTTCATTTCTCATTATGGTTAAGGCAGTTTAAGAATTCTCATTGTACTCTGCTTCATAGTTCACTATTAATTCATTTTACAAGGAGCATGAGAAGGTAATGCAAGGGTAATATCAGATTGGAATTCAGACAAAAAGGATTGATAAGTTTACACTGCCACTGAACAACAAGTAATCTCAACATGTTTCACATATTAAAAAGGAAGATAAAACTAAATACAGAATATTGATTTTTACTTTTGTCATATACACACTAAAATCGAGCCACTTATCTGTAAAAGTGGATTTTCACAGTTTCAGTATAAAGCCTTATTCATATAAGCAAGAAAAATACTATTTTGCGTTTGTACTGTACAAAAAATCCTTCAAGGTAAAAACTCTCAGAGGTTTAGAGCCACCTCTTGTAGCAATGTTTGGACTTCAAGCTAAGAGAGAGCTTTTACAAACTACTGATGAAGAAAAGAGTAACATTACCCTACTGCTGGGAGAATTGAGGCTAGCAGAATGCAATTGCTCAGCATGGGTTTTCAGAAGATGATTTAAATTTTCATTTATTTTCCAGGTGAAAACCAAATGACAAGAAATGACTTCACATTGACTTTCTGTCTTAGAGAGCATTTCTTTTGCAAGATTAAGTTGGATGACCAAAGCTGAGTCGGCTTTGTTTGCGGAGAATAGCATTTTGCAAATTACTGCTCTGGGTGTAAATAATCCTTGGGATTTAATCCATCCCCTAGGCAAGTGCACTCTGTTTAATGTAGTGCAATATCAAACTGGAGACAGGCAGATTTTGGCTAGAACTCAGAAAGGACAGCAGGAAGGATTGGTTTAATAATGTGCTTTTATTTATTTATTTATTTTATTTATTTATTTATTTATTTTCTCCTATGGAATAAAATGGGCAATGCTAATGGATTAGCTTTAGGGGTACATCTCTATTACAATTTTCCTTTGAATCTAGAATGACCTTTTGAAACATATGGCCCAATTGTCCCAACTTACTGCTCACTGATTCATATTATCGCACTATCTCACAGTACAAAGATTGGCTTCCTTTCAAACAACAACAACAAAATCACTAAAATGCATAGTCCTGGAGTGTATTTAATGTGTGCCATCCACAAATGAGCCATTGAGTCCCTGGGACCAGACTATAGTTAGTCTGAAATAAAATCCTCAAACAGGAATAAGATAGTGGGTCCTCAGCAACATCTCTGTTCACACTGCTTACTAAGGTGGCCGTTGTGATAATCTCTAGGAGAATTTATGTCTGCAGCAATTCTGACACCCTTACACCTCACTGGGAAACTGACTTAAAAATAAAACTTTGCAGTTTTGAAGATATGAGAACAAGCCAGAGCCTATCTCTGCCAGGCAGCAGCTATTGCCTACAGGGATAGGACCAGAGATAGACCTGAGTTGAGAAGCAAAGAGGGAAAGCCTTGGAAAGATAGGCTTGTCACCAGGCTGCCAGGGAAAGGATACTCTTGGAGGTCTTTGGAGTGCTGCTCTTTGGAGGGTCTTCCCACCCACGACATCCCAGCAATAGCTGCTTTCCTGCTTCCTCAGAAGCAGCAACCAGCCTACAAGGCCATGTGTTTTGCTGGCTGTGTCATCTGCTGCCACAGGTACATTAGACCCAAGAAACACTAGAGCTGGCTCTGTCATCAGCACAGCAGTTACACAGAAAGCCTGTGCAAAAGCTAAAACATGACATCAGCCTCACTCAGTACCAGTACTCTTCAAAACAGCCCAAATGTACACCAATAAGCCTCATTTGAGGGTACTGCTTCACAGTGGTTAGCATCATATCAGCAGACACTTAACAGCAGAGAAAGCCAGTTTATGTTTACTATCTAATACATGGCCCAAAGCTACAAAAATAATCTCTCATGTTGTCATGGCCCTGAGGGCACTTCCAGCCTTGCCTGTTCCTGCCCACTCCCCAGGGATGCCCCACTTGTCCAGGCCCCAGACCTCATACCAGCCCTGGTGAGCAAAGCCCCAGCAGGCCTGGGATTCGTCTCCCCACAGCCCTGCTGTGCTCTGCCATGGCCCCAAGTCCCAGCCTGGCCTTGGCTTCTCCATGGGGAAGTGCCTGGGTCTGGGACTGCTGTGGTTCCCCCAGCTGCCCTGCTGCTGGCCGGGATGGTGGCATGGGCCCTGGCTGCCATGGCTCTGCCCTGTGCCCCCCAACACAGAGAGCCCCTACAGTCCCTGGCTCCACTGCACCCTGACATATGCAATTGATAGAGCTCTCCCACAAGTAAATTAAATTGTCACAATGCTTATTAAAGAAACAAATGTAAATGCCTTTGGCCCAGTTGTGCTACAGGGAAGGATGTTAGGTTCTTCCAAGTGGTATGAATCCAGGCTTTAGCCAAGGGCTTGTTTAGGAAACCAAACCAAACAAACAAAAAAGGCAAAACCCCTCTCCCCACAACTGAAAGATCATGATCCTGTATTTGGCAGGCTCTGGGAGGTGTTGAGGAGTGTCTCCAAATGAGGAGAAGGCTATGCAGCATTCCTTGCTGACATGCGTGTGGGAAGCTGATGGTCCTCCCAACCCAACAAGGGGACTGGGAAGATCCTCCCCATTGTTGCTTGTGCAGGAATGAGGGATGGGCCTGGGGTGGGATGTGTGGGCAGGAGTCCACAGTGCAGTATTGGGTAGACAGGGGCTCTCCATGCCAGGAAATGGGTGCTGAGGGCTGCTGGATGCTAAGCTCCTGGAAGTCATCGTCTGCCGCACAAAGTGCAGGATGGAGAAGAGGAGCTGAAAAGATGTATGGAGAGGTGGCATCCAGTGTTGGTTTCAGAGTACCACTGCATGCAGACAAAGCAGAATTGGTGTAGGCAGGGGTCCAGGTATGCCATGTTGCCCCAGGTGCCCAGGCATATGAGACATCTACTGCTGGAAAACATAGTTCTTGGCATGGTGGAGACAGTAGACTGGGGAAAGCTGCATGGAATGAGCTGCTGCCACTTGAAGGTGCCCTGACTGTTGAAGTCCTGCTCTGCAAGAGAGGCATGAAGGTGGAATGGGCATTCAGGCAGCAGTAATGCTGTGAAAGGAGATCAGCTAAGAAGCCCCCGTGCTCTTTTCCTGGGGCTTAAATGAAGCAGCACTGTCAGTGTGTCAGTCCACAAGCCACTGCCACATGACTGCTTTTCTTGCCTTCACCTACCCCAAGCCCTTCTGCTCCTTGAGAAGGGGAGTATCAAGGTTCTGAGAGGAGAGAAATGTCCATCCTCAGAAGCTGCCTGCTCTTCCCATCCCACACACCTGATGTGCTTTGGAGGTATATGATTTCTAGGTGTCAGACAAGAGGTGTTGACCGAGCTGTATGCATGGGAAGAGGTAAATGCTGTGCATTTTACATCAGTGGGAAGAAACAGATAAACTCAGAAAGTTTTGTCCACAATGTAAAATCATGTGTAGGGGATGCTATATGCCATTGTTTGTTTCTTGGTGTATAACATGCTATGAAAAGGTATGCCAGCAATTGATGTATGTAAAATCTGTAGGAAATGCATACTTTGAAACTAAAACTAGCCACATTCCTTATTCAGGATAGCCTGACTGATGAATTTTGCCATTTTTCTTTAATACATTATCTCCAAATTATTATTATCATTATTATTAGTCATTCAGCCAGGACTGTCTTTATGTCTGATGCAAAAATATTTTTCTGATTCTAAACAATAGATTTCTGAGTAAATGTTCATTTGGTTTTAAAAAGAGCTAGTTGATTAAATGTCTACAGAAAAGTTCACATTTGCTCTGTAACAACATTTCACTGATTTGTTTCAGCTTCTTGTTTCCTCACTTGTCATATTTTCTCCATTGTGTGCGAGAATGTGTGTGTGCACATGCTTTGAAATCACCTTGAATAATTCAAATTCAGGTAGAGAAGAGTCACTGCTTAAATGATAATTCACAGCTTTTTCAGGCTCTTAAGAACTGCAGGGCTATAGATAAGTAAATTCAATGAAATGAAACTCTCAGCCTTGCCTCCTTCAAGTAATGGAATCACCACTCAACATCCTAAATTTGACACTTCCAGTTTTTCAAGACTTTGGTGGATTATATTTCCATGTTATGCAACAAGAAACTTATAGGAGGGAACAACTCTTCCCTGACCACTTTCTGACCCCAAAGGAATGTGCATCAGGCCTGACCAGTGCCAGGCAGCAGAAAGATGTTAAGGAATATTTCAGGAAGAATAGCAAGTGAGGAATAGTAAAAATGCCCAAAGTGCAGAAGATCCTGTAAAATGTAGGCTTGAATGCATATGTAGTTGAGCTTATCTTTGTCTGCCTTGCCTCATTCCTTTATGATAAAAAACAGGCCTAGATGCCACAATAATTTTAATATCAGAATCATGAGTGGAAAGGGGAGATGAAGTCTGTGAGGAAGAAAGAAAGGTGTGATGTCTAGTAGGTAGCTTGAAATGTACATAATAAACATTATAAAATGTTCTTTAAAGGAGTCAAATAAATAAATAAATAAATAAATAAATAATGTTTGCGCTGTTATTATTATTATTATTTCTTTTTACTCCTGGGACTTCTTGGTTTTCCTCTGTGATCAATCCCCTGCTGCTTATGCACACAGCCTGCAGGTTTGCTTTTTGCTTTTGGTATTTTACCTCATGGTTGTGTTTAGAAGTCATTCCATCAAAACGAGTTCTGACTATTTTCAGAAGTTTATGAAGCAAAGGATTGGAATAGCTTGAAACACAAAATATTATATCACTCAGTAGTTCAGTTATAAACCTGAAATATGTAAAGTAATAATAGGACATTGACATCTACCACTTGAAAGGGTATCTACTATGCAAATCAGATTTTCTACAGGACAGAAAAGATTAAAACCAAATCAAACTTTCTTCTGGAACCTCCCCAGGCAAAATTCAAATATCATCTAAGAACATCATTGTAGCTGAAGCTACTGAACAGCAATCAATAGAAGATAACCACTGGCAATCTTCAATATGCGTCATTTATGGAAAATGATTGAGGAAATATCAGCATATAACTTTTCTAGTTCATTTTCATAATTGTTTTGCTAGTGCTTATTTGTTATTACTGCACAAAAGAATTCCTGAGGCCAAATATCAATTTATTTTGCTGTTGGATTTTAAAAGGATCCCAAATGGGAGTAATTTATGTCCAGCTAAAGTCAATTTTTTATTTTCACAAGGGTATAAAGATTGGCCAACTATAAATGAATTTAAATGTTTCTTAAAGTGTTTACTGATCTGAAGGCACTTTACTCAGAGAGACGCTTCATATACACGGTCATGTAATTTTATGGATATGTATACCTAAATATTTGTATAAAGTATTTTAAGTATTTAAAATTTATACCTACTTAGTGTTTTATCCTAATTTAGTGAGATTTGACCCTAACTCTAGTTTTGATTGCATTGCAATATAATGGCAATAATATGTGACTGGATACAGCAGAATGGGTATATCTGCATAGCTTTGAATGTTGATCATGTTAGGACAGGAAGCTCAATCCTATTTTAAGGGACAACTCCCTCAGCACAGCTGAATTATAGCTCATGACATCGTGCTGATTGACTGAGGAGATTGTAGGGGAGATACACAGTTTCTACGCTGCACAGTGTGCAGCTGTTTTGCTCTTTGCATTCCTGCAGCACTTCAGAGTCTAAGGGCACGTCCCTTGAACTCCTCTACACAACTGTTGATGGTTTGTCATATGTGTTGATTTTGCTGGGAGCTAAATTGAGACTGACTTCCAGATTTAACAGTTGTGAATGTCTCACTCTTTCATAGAAGCAGCTGCAGGGTATGCAGGACTACACAGAAGTGACTAGCCAATGACAAACATCATGGTGGTGACAGCAGTTGCTAAGTACATGCTACACTTTACAGGTGAATAGAGGTGGTGAGCCAATAACATTAAGATACTAGAACATTTTCCTGCAACTCCTAGTATTCCTAGATTTGGTATCAATGTAATATCTGTAATATCTGTAAAATACACGGAATGTATTTACATTGTGTGTGTGAAGAGTGTATGTAAAGAGAGGCCAGATTTTCCAATATGATTGAAATGCTTTTGTGATTTGAAGCTCTGTGAGACAGTGATTTGATCTTCAATCTTATCTTCCCTCTTTTCCTTTTTCCTGTTAATGTTCCTCACTGTTTTAGAGCAAGGGAATACTGAGTGAAAGCTATTTAAAAATAAGCATTCATCCATAAACTAGCCAAAGCCTGATTTGGTCAGTGCCCCAAATATAAGCGGGTTAAAATACAGTTCAAGAGATTTATGGGAAAGGGTGGATGACAGCCTATTGATCATGATGATATAGTTATAACCTCCTGCTTTGGTAACCTACTTTGGTTGCCAGAAGTGAGCAGAGTGTTCAAGAGGGAAGCATTATTGTTTGCCTTCCCTGTCCTTCACTCCCACCCAATATCTGGTAAGGGCTGATCTCAGAAGGAAGACATTGGTTTGGAACATCATATTGATGTGGAAAATCATATTGAATGTATATGTTTTTTGGTAGGTTTAAGCAGACGGCTAAGGAATGCAAGCAGCAGTGAAAGTTAATAGTCTTTCTCCCTTAGAAACTATCTTTGTTTTTGATGGCTGTGGAAAAGTGTTGGCTTTCCTTTGCTGTATTATTTTTCTTATGTAGATAGTATCCTACCTCAGAGGTGCCAGCCCAGACCCTTTACTGGACAAAAATAGATATTTTCTTTGATATAGTGCCCTCTGCATGGCATAAAGGACTGCAGTTAATCTAAAGTGGGTAGCAAGAACATCTATTAAAGGTTCCTATATTTCAGGACTTGGTATCTAAGACAGAGTAATAATGGCATATGGATTGAGACATACTAGTAAAGAGAGAATAATGTGGTGTAAGCCTGTTTGGAAAGAAAGAATTATAGTGATATTTTCATCAAATATGAACATTAACCTCCATGTGCTATTAAACTACATGCCTAAATATTTCTAAGCTTTCTAAGACAGAACCTTGTACAGACTATATGAATTTTGTTACTATAACTGGGTTGAATCCCCTGGTTTTAACTGCTTTCCTTGCTCAGTTCTTATTGCATAGAATCATCTGTTAAAGTGGTGGATTAAACAAAAGGCAGACTTTAAAGCAAGGAGGGCTTTTCCCCTCACCCACATTAATATCTAAAAATATTCCTAAAATTATTCAGGAGAGAAGCTTTTTATGGCAAGTTCCTTGGATAGATTGTGTTTTGCTTTTATAGGAGTGAGTCAGTTTTTCATATGCTGTAACACATTCAGTTTGTGAATACTGCTTTCATTTTTACATTTGTGGAGCATTGCAAAAAGATGCCTGTTTATGAGTTGATCAATATAACTTGGCTGCAATACTATACTTTGGGGAGGGAGCATGTTTGATCATAAAAGCTGAAAGGCATACCTTATACAATACCTGAAAAGTCAATAAATATAAGTTAACTTCTTGGTAACGAAGCAAATCGTGACTGACCAAGAATCAGCCACGGTAATCTGTGATGGTACCATGAAAAATGCATTGTAATTAGGTATCACAGCTTGAATATGAATCATCAATATTCAACAGATGTATGCCTCTTTGTTAGTTCCAAGTATCAGGCAGATTTTTGCTGAAATGGAAAAAACAAGTAATATAAAAAGGGGGAAAAACAATTCAAACACTGCTCTGATATTTCATTATTTAAGAAGTAAATATTTTTATTTATTATTCATATTCTTTTAATGATGACTAAAATACTTCCCCCAAAAATATAACTAATTTTAGGAAAAAATGTTTAACACTTGAAGGATTTTTCCATCAAACTTGCCTATCTTTTGTCTCTTCTATATGGGAGTATCTGAATGTATGTGAAAGTAATTCACCTCCACCTCATGTTCCTTCTGAAACTGTCATCTCTGTAAGGATGCTACAGAAAACAAGGCAATAATTACATAGCTAGTGTGCAGGGATTAGTGCTTATGATAATGTTTAGGAGCATTTTATGGGGAACAATATGCTCATGTTGTCTGTCTATTATGTCCCATATTTCCTTTTATGTTCCTTGTCCCTGTTACATTGCTGCAAAATTGTGCAAAGGGGCAATACTGGAAATTCTGCAAAGACCCACTTGTTCAAATGTTCATTGCAATTAAAGCAGTTCCTGTCTGAAAAGTTTATTTTCCTATCTAACTGGTTGTGAAGTGCCAGTTGGCACTGATTAGCAGGTGGGAATTTTCCTGCAGAGGTAAGCAGAGACTGCAGAAGACCCAACATCCTCAGTGACACCTTTCTACAAGATGCACTTCCCTCCCATTGAATGACAGCCCATGAGCAGATGGAGCGCACAATGCACCCCAGTTTAGCTTCATCTCAAATGAATGTGGTCGGCATGCTCTGAGACTGCCCCACAGTGAGAAGCAAAATGAAGCAAAAGGGGAATGACTGGGAGAGTTTCTTCAAATGCACACCACTGATCCAAGTAAAATACTGGTGGAGGTGCATCTGTTAAAGCTGGGATTTTCAAAGTGAGGTAAAGAGAATTATTTTCCGATTCAGACACCCAGAAAACATTATTTCTCAATGGTGATAGACTACTGCATCTTTCATTTGCTTGAGCATGAAGAGCAGCTCTGTATTTTGAAGCCTACAGTATAGTCCAAAGTTTTGGTTAAAATGGTTTTAGCTCTTCACATACCACTGCAGTGGAAGGTCCATTGAAGTTTCATGAAATAAAATCTCTTCAGCTTCATCTTTCAACCCTATTCTGACATTATTAAAAGGTAAGCTAACTATCCTGCCCTGCACTAGAGGTGTAAAGCCCTAGAGATCATACTGCCCAAAGATAAAATAAGTAAGTACATTTTCTGTACATTGTTCCTCCAGGCACTGTGCTGGAAGAGGGAGTGCACCTCTCTTACTGTGAGCTTGTATAGTGTCAAGTGGGTTATATGATCTGCCTGCTGGTTTTCACTGGAATTTAGAACCCTGGCTCTCTCATGTCCCTAAAGGTGTAAATCTCATTTTTACTTCTTTAACATACCTCTCTAGCCTCCTGCTGACTCAAACCTTTCTTCCTGTGGCAAGAAGTGTTTTCTAGATACAGTAATTGTACAAAAAGTACATATCGTTGTACAGGCTTCATTGCAATTAGTTATTAATGGCATTGTCTCTCATACGTAAGTCCTGAGCAGCTTGCCAATCAGTGTCAGACCCAGAAAAGTCTGTCAATAATTTCTTCTCATTCTATTAATAAAAAAAATAAATACGATTAATACAATTTATTCATGGCACTCACATTTTTACATCAGCAACATACCTTTCACCTCTTTCCTTTGTGAATATTCTTGCCTATCTATTTTAATCAGATAAATTAGTAGCTAATCACTTATCTCTGCATTGTAGTAGAAATGAGTAAAATGATGAGTCTGGGAGCTGCTGTTACACGTGCAAGTAATGCATATAATTATAATTATGCTGACAGAAATAAGACATTTCCAGTCAAAACAACAACAACAACAAATCATTTGTGGTTACTTCAAATAAACTAAAGGACTGTTATTGTACCACAACTATGTCATAAACTTTATTATATGAGTATTTTACTTTTTAAAGCCTTAAATCTTATATAATTGGCACAATTTTAAACACATGCTTGCTTTTAAAATGAGCTTTAGATTTCCATACCTTTTTAATATAATAAGATTTGTGTATGTATTTTTATTTTAAAATAGACTATTGCTCCAAGGGGATCCCAGGTTCACAGCACTGTAGGTTGAAATCTTTTCTACATGGAATACTTAATTGGGTCAGTATTGAACTCTGAGTTCAACAATCATAAAAGCTCATAGAAGGCCAATCTGAAAAATAGTGCAATTTTGACTTTAGCAGAACATAGATGCACATTTTTTTATCTTGAGCATTATTTTGAGGTTGTTAGGTCTTGAGAACAAGTTTTCATTTTGTCCCTATACAATACCTGCATGTACAATATATTAAAAAAAAGAAAAAAAAAAAAAGAAAAAAAAAGAGGTAGTTTACAGTGCCTTCCTGTTTCTCAGCAAGGTTTTCTCTCAGCAAATTACAAACAAAAATCTTCAGACTCTTCCAAGTGCCCCACCTCTTAGGTGAAGTATTTCACTTCTTTCACCTCTTTGTTGCATCTGATCTGGGGAGAGAGCCTCTCCTGCACTGGGGCATTGGAAGATTTTCTCCTTCCTCTCTGAATCAGTGATCACTTTCCCCTGAATGCAACCATTGTAAATGGTGGAATTAATTGAAATTCCATAGATACAAAATACAAGATGATCGCATGTCTGAAACTTGGGAAACAGATGTTTCCCAAGTGGTTACACAGGGATTCTCTACAAGAACGTCATTTTTATTTTTTATTTTTTTATTTTTTTCAGGTCATTCCTTAATTTCCTGATTGGTTTTCAGAAGATCCTAACTAAAATAAGATGACTCTACTTTCAGCATCCATCACATCTGTCTCTCAGCTGTCTTGGCAGGTAGGCTACATGAAACTGACTGCATTATTAGTACATCCCAAATAATTTGTTTGGTGGAAATATGGAATACATTACAGAAGTTCACCCAACGGGATCTAAATACATTTAGATGCTGTTCACAACAGAAGGGAAAATTGTAAGTACAGTCTAGTAACATAGGCACTTGTAACCCTTGTAATTTTCTTTTCTATATTGTTCTATGTGTAGACACAAATAACAAGACTGAAGATATTTGTCTTGTCTTTCTTCTATATAGTTTTTAAAACACAACCTGGGAAGCACACACCAAACTTGGCTTCAGATAGTTTTGCACAGGAAACTCCTTTGAACTCTGAACAAAAACATCCATATGAAACCATGGGAGAAACAATCAGTGGGCTTTGAGAAGAAGAACATCCAGCTCCCATCACAATGACATGGGAGCTGGGCATCTCACTGAAGTCCTTTTGAGAGATTTAACCGTGGAATAAGATCAGAAAAAAGCTTTATTCAATGCTATAAGTCACTTCCCTGCCATGCAGGAGAGAACACTCAATGGTATTGTATCTCAATATGTTTTAGCTGTGATGCAGCAGGATCAGGGTCCTAGTCAAGAGCTAGGCAGTAGCATCCCAGAGTGTTCAGTTATACAGGCATAAAACAAGAAGCTGACGGCTTTTCCACAGCTCATGACTTACTTGGTGATGGACCTATTTCCTGCTTCACTTTTTTTTTTTTTTTTTTTTTTTTTTCAGGCAAAAACTACAATGTGTATTATGGAAACATCAAGGATACTCTCTTGCCTGTGCTGTTTAGTAACTGGCATAATGCTTCTTGGTATATTATAGATGTCATCATGATTATTGAAAATATCCAAGGGTGTCACATGTCCTTGCATGCAGGGGACAGATGTCATGCTATTAATGATCTTTTCTTCCATGAGCAAATTCCAGTCATGTTATAAAAACCTGGGAGAGAAATAAAAATACCCTTTCATTGAATAAGCCTTATCTGCAGTACCTATGTTATATTACAGGTATTTAAATAACATTGTGAATTATTTGGGAGAAAAGAACACAGAGTCTATTATTTCCACTGTAGTGTGGCAAGGGCTTTGCTGCTGTGAATAGTAACAGCCATGCTGATGGGTAGACCTAAATTAAAAGTGAAAGAGGTTATTCATTCATTGCAAAAATCCATCTTAATGTGATGATGAGGGTTTGGGGAAATTTTTTATTTCTATTTTTGCTTTTAGGCCTGCTTTATACTATTCAGGACCTTTTTAAAGTTGGAAAACTTTTGTGGATCAGCAAAGTTTTAAGTGATTTCTTTGAGTTGTGTTTCTTCGAATAGGCAATTGCAACCTCAGTGGGAGATTTTCCTTGATACAAAGTACCATATCTGAAGCCTAAGAGAAAGTGGTGACTTTTTCTTCTCCTCCCCGCTCCCCGCACTTTTTTTTTTTTTTTGTATATATTGATCAACATTCATCCAAGCATTCCTTAGCTGTAACATCTGAGAGCCTTTCATATTTGAAATTAGGAAATATCCATTTGATATACCAGACTGCTAACCGGTGGCAAACACCAGCTGCTACAGGGACTTAGTGGAATGTGGGTAGCATATGTGAATGGGGAGGACTTGGTAGTGAGTGTAGGTCAGTGGAACAGCCACAGGAGTGTCCTGAGTTATTCTGTGTGCCTTAGATGATTTAATGACTTCAGGGACTACCCTGGGACTGATGCTCAGTGCACTCTTTGTGGCCAGCAGATGGTTCAGTGAAGTGCTACTGCTTCTGAGTCTCACATCCAAGCCCACAGCCTAAGGAAGTGGGCATACTTAAACTGTGTTCCTCACTATGCTGCAGCCAGGAGGTGTAAAAGCCTCCTTCTGCTATGTAGCCCCCACCTGTGAGAACGAACCTGTGCAGCTGTGTCCACTCAGCATTTGCAGCCCAAAGAGATGTTCAATGAGGAACATAGCTGAGAGGTAGATATAGTTATTAAACTCAGATTTTCTCTTCCCACCTTTTTAATGAAGATTGCATTCTCATGGCAGATCAAGAGAAAGATGTCTGGGGAACTAGCTTATGATTTTGAACTTCATCCTGGCACAAGGGACTTCCTAGGTGGCAAATGACTTAATGGCACACACATGTGAACAAGCTCTGGTCCAAGGGTCCTGTAGCCACAGTAACATATACTGTGCTTGAGATGGCTGTCGACCTTAGTACTTTGTTTAAATAAAACAGCCCAGTGCGTGAGGAAGTTTGGAAGAAGTTTTCCAGTCTCCTTACCAAAATATGACTGACTGCAGGAGTCAAGAGGGAGTGTGATTTGCATCTGTTATAAAGTATGAGCAGGGAGAAAGGAATTTCCTTGCATCTTGAATTATGTAGAAAGCAGTTAAATGAAGCCAGCTTGCAGAAGTGGCTGATTTGCTTGCCTGAGAATATTACTCCAAACACAAATAATAGAGAATAGACCCTTTAATAGTCTTGAAATCAGCCTTTATAAAGTGATGGGACTTTTTTTTTTTTTTTTTTTTTTTTCCTTTGACAAAAAATAATTGTGTTCTCTTTTCTATACGTATATGAATGTATATGTTGAACAGTCCTGATAGATTTACTTTGCTTTCATTGGTGTCATTTGCTGAGGAGGGAAATGTGAATTCTGAAACAATTTTGAACTTTGTCTGTTGGTAATTTACTCAAGAAGCTTAGCCATTAAAAAGCTTTCATCTTCCATTAGTATGGGTCCTTGAAGCTAGAAGTCTTCACAGCAGCATGCTGAGAATGTCACAAGGAATCTGCTCTTTAGTCCTTCTCCTGGATGAACTGTTGTGGTGTTCAGAAAAATGCAATCTGAAATTTGGCTAAGGAAATGAAAAAGCAAACAAGTAGGAGTTCTGTTCTTAAGGAGGAATGTTACCTTGAACACTTAAGGACCTGTAACATAAAAGAGAAATTAGATTCAAGTAATAAGATTAGGTGGTAAGACTTTGCATCAGCGTTCAAATAAAAAAAAAATGAAATTCAATAATTATAATCCTAATGCATAGAGAAGAACTAATGCTTTAGTCGTAGTTGTTGGTGGCTTCAGGAGTTGCATCTAAACATTGAAGTAGAAGGTAAATTATCAATACCAAGCACCTGTAAATAACATCATGTTTTTCTCTTAAGAAATATTACCCAGTACCTTATGGCTATGAGGTACACATACTGTCTTCCCACCTGCCTCTTTAAGTAGAACCAGGCCAGTATTTCTAAAGGGCAGTAACACTGATAGACAGTCCTGGAGTTTTATCATCACATTTATATTCATCAGAAAATAAAGTATTTGGAACATACAGTTTCCCCATACTAGGCAGTGATTTTGACAGAGAGAAGTGAGGAAACATTGCAGGAAGCTTCAGGTGATTGATATACAGGAAAAGCAGATAACCTTTTCGATAAATTCAGGTTAAAAACTTGGTACATAGTGATATGAACAGGTTGGGACAGAATGGAGTGCATGGGAGGTTTAAAGTCTAGGATGCTGTGAAGGCACAGCCAAGTTATGTTAAGCAAGTTGAACATATTTTATTGAACATATTTTATCCTCCTTTTTCCTCATCCAAGTCCAATGTTTGTTACAGGGTATTGGTGCCTGAAAGTCAGTCTATGTGCAAAACCACACAGTGAAGGAAGAAATAGACTTAAATCTCTCTGGAAGTAAAAAGTTACTGGACCATGATCAGAAATGCCAGATGATGTGATGGTTTGGTGAGTTCATAACTTAGTGAATGGGCCTTGCAACATCTTCAGGTTGGAATTCAATGAAACACAAGAAAAATTGAATCCCAGTGCATCACAGGAAATCTGTAGGCAAGACAATTGGGTGCTGCTGTGTTAAGGATATGTGGCTGAGGGAGGCCCTCCCGTTGAGTCACGAGGTTCAGAAGGGACTCCCTTGGTTTCTGAACTCCTTCTCAGAGAGGAGCCTAGGTGCAGCTGGATCCAACCGTAGTCTCAGACTTGGTCTATGGTTATCTCTAAAGGATTATGTGAATAGCCACTTATAAGAGTCAATGTTTGCATGTTTCGGAGCCCTGTCAAGGACTTTCACTGAGACAGTTTCTCAAAGTTGAAAAGATAGCTAATTTATTAAAGTGACAAATATAATAAATTCAGAATTGTCATTGATGAATTCACTTACAACAATAATTGAGCTCAAGTTAATAGTTCAGAGCTTTAGTTATCAATATTTTCCCGGGTAACATCAGACAGATATGGAAGCGAGAGCCTTACCAAAGAGGTGTCCCTGGTTGGGAAGGAGAGAAGTCCAGGGCCATCAACCAGTCTGATAATTGGAGTTCTTGTCCTCAAAAATAGAGTTTTCTGAATACCAGATTTATACTTTTGGTCCGGTGGGACTAAGTCATTTATCTTGTGCCAATTGGCTCTCAACAAGGCTTTTGGCATTGTTTAGTCAAGAAGGAAAGAAGAGAAGGTGTTGAGGTCAATGTTTTGTACAGAGACAGGTACTTTCCTGGCATTACTTGAAATAGCCTCAGGCTGTGAAGCTTCCACCTCACCTCAGAAATCACCTAATTGCTGTGGTTGCTGGGCTTACTGTTCAACCGCAAACCTCAAACATCTGTCCTGTATTTTGGCCAGATGAGCAAGATATGCATGTTAATCAACTCACATTCCTGCATGTTAATTAACACACGTTCTTTCTCAAACCTGGTCTCAGCAATTCTCTGCTGATATAGCTATTTTGACACCAAAAAGCCTGGCAATATTCCACAGGTGCATGTTGTGAAGACTCAATTACAAGTAAAAAGAACATCTCTTTGTAAGTTCACTATGTGTTGTGGACATCTCTTACATATCCCCCTTCTCTGTAAGCTTGTCCAAGAGTCCAGAATCAGTTAGATGACCAAACCAACCAGGTGTTTCTTTTGTCAAGTCATAGCCATGGTAACAGCAGATCTGAGATCTGAGGACAAACTTTGGCTGCTGTCTGGTAATACTAACAGAAGAAAAAGAATATATTTGAGTCAAATTAATTTCCAAGTTGATATGAACCCAACTCCATGTACCTGATATGCATTTCACCATTTGTATTTTTGAAATAATGACAGTGAATTTTAGCTAGTGAATGATCTGTGAATGTACTTTGACATTCCATGAACGTGTCATAACTACAATTCAGTAAGAAGCTTATATTTAAGCCTGGTAATTGCTCAAGCTGTAAAGACCACAATTATTTCTTCGGTAATTCAGGACTGATTGACTAGATACATCATGTAGTACTGTTTCTGCTCCAGGATTTAGATGCCTTCCTTATCCACAAAGAGTTTTTTCAATTGGTGCATAAACAAACATTTCTGCCATAAATGGTCATAAAACTGATGGCAGGGATATGCAAAATATTTTTTTTCTTCACATAGCCTTTTCTGGAAAAAAATATTGTTTTCAAATAATCTGTAGAATTGATTGAGAGTTTTACCTTACAGGTAAGCAGTTCAAGTAACTTTAAAAAAGGCCGAAAGGGATAAAACACTGAGTTATTGTTTCACCTTTAAGTAATTATAGAAACCTGTGTTTGTATAGCTAATGGTTATGATTTCTGTGCTGCAGGAACTTCAGGTGACAAATGGGGGTGCATGCATGTGAATCCCTACACAGATGTGCATTGTGAAATCATTGCAGAGAAAAAATAATCAAGTGAGAGTTAGGTATCTGGAAACAAGTGTCTCAGAGATGAGGCTTTGATACCAATGACAGGAGGATGTCAATGGATTCTAAGTAGTCCCACAAGACTTGTCAGACATGCCACATTAAAATTAAAATTTAGTGAATGAGGATAAAACTTTAATGTAGCTTCAGTGCCCTGACCTACATAAAGCTGTTAATTTTTGATTTATAACAGGGTACAGAATTATAATCTGCATTAAAAAAAAGAAATTTTCCATTTCAGTGGAAATAATGGTTTTCTTTAAACACAGGAAATCTACCAAATTCTTGTAATATGACATACTACCACCAAACCCATCCTACCTCAGCATGAGTTCAAGTTTTGTCATATCCTCTGGTCTCTGTCCATGAAAAAATCAGTTGCTTGCTAACTCTGGACAAACTGATTGTGAATATATGTGTTTTCAGATGTTTAACAAGAACTACAATTTTTGGTCTTGAAATGTGATTCTTGTCTACTTGTTTCTATTCTGCCATTGGCAACTCTCTTGCCAAGTATTACCTATAGTAAACTACAGTATTACCTTGCCAGGAGGTCCCAGTATATACACATGTCCCCTGACCCAGCTGAAAGCCTTCCAATTACACACAGAACATTAAATGTGTATTGCAAAATCCTACATCTCTCTATTTAATTAAGCCGGCACTTGGTTTTGAGATTTTCAGGGTTTAGGTTGGGGTTGTCCCCAGCAGTTGGATGTACAGCTGAAGCCTGTGCAAAAGCCCTGATTTTGTTTTCTATATTGTTGTGAGAAAAAAAGTGGCTAAAAAATATGTTGTGAAGTGCGTTATAGTTCTTAGCAAGTGCTGCAAATTTGAAAGTCTGTGGTTCTCATTCCACTTTAGCTCTTCCCTGATAAGTTTTTATCCCCATCAGACTTTTCTAGCTGTATCTCGGGTGCAGGTAGGGCTTGTTAACCAGTCTCTGGACCATGGTGATGTCCCTTTCTCTCTCACTGGCATGTTGGTCCCTGCCTTGGGCTGTTTAGTGCTGGCACAGCTTTGTTGCACATTTCACTTCCATCCAGCACAGCTTGTGCCTCTCTTTTTTTATTCCCTCTCTAGGCTTCTCCAGATGCATCCCTCATCCCTAGCTCAGAAAAATGCCATGGAAAAAGAAGAGTGGAAGGACACATGTAAGAGCAGTCCTCTCCTTCTGCTGTGGTACTGACATTTGGAGGGGCACAACTCCCAGCTTAAAGCCCTGTGGGGAAAGAAATGGGTTAGGGGGAGAGGAGGGTTGGTGAGTGCCATAATGAGGCAGAGACTGGCCCAAACCATTGGTTTGTGCATCATGGAGTGGTAGCCTGAGCAGAAAGCACTGCAGCAGATGTCGAGCTGCATGGGAGAGCTCAGGGTGTGCAACTGGTGGTAGGATGGGACTGGAAGAGTCCCCACATCTCATGTCAAACCCTGGCCATTCACAGGGGGGACAAATCATGGGGAAACCCATATATATGTGTGCATGTGGAGAAATACTTGTGCTTGTATAATGAATGCATGTTTGCACAGTGCACAAAACCACAGGCACTATCTCTAAAGGTTGGCTTTAGCAGCTCATTTTGCATGCTGCTCCCTGGGGTGAGGTCCTGCCCAATGCAGCTGGAGAACTCCTCAGAGCTCGAGGTTCATGGAGAAAACAGGCAAAAAAGCCAGCAAGAGCAAGGACGGGAGGCGTGTATGGGACAGCTACAGTGTCACATTGCCCTCTAGTGACGGGCTGCCTCATTAGGTTGGTTCTCACACAATTTGTGCCCAGAGTTGCCTTAATTGGGTTTCTAGACATCCAGGACATCCAGGCAGAGGTGGCATGGCTTTATGGAGTAATAACATGACACTGAAAATGGACTTCGGGAGTCCCAGATCTGAGGTTTGGTTCCATAAAGCCAGTGGGAAAAAAAAAAAAAAAAGACAAACAAACAAAAAACAACAGCCCCATCATAAGGTTATTGCTGTTGGTTTCCAGACCAAGAAAATGTCAGTTTTCCAACTGTGAACATCACAAAGTCAGCCCGCCAGGACGAAAGGGATTTGCCTCCTCTGTGCCCATCCCACCATTAGCATGTATTTTTGAGAGCAAAAAGGAGTCTTCAGTTAAAATCTGAAACAGCAAATGCAACTCTGTTCTCACTACTGAATAGTAGTTAATGAAAATACCAGATTTTGGTGGCATAGACAATTGAAACCTATTTTTTGTTGTTGCTGTTTTTGTTAGTTAAAAATGAGCACATTGGACTGGATATCATCAGTGTTTTACAAAAATTTAGGAGCAAGAAGGGATTTATATTTCCACATACAGAGGAAAAGAAGAATTTAAAATGACCATCAACCCAAGGTTTGTACATCAGCCTCATTATATTAAAAAATTACCTTATTTTTTTGCTTACTTTTATGTCTTTGAACTGCAGACATTTCTTGACATCTTCTTAAGCTATCTGAAATTATTTCAGACAATTAGAAAGCTGGTCAGAGGATAAAGATTGATTTTATGATGATGTTTTGAAGGTTATACATCTATTTTTGTTCCACACTGGGACAAAGTCACAACCTTATAATTCTCTTATGTGAAAATGTTTGAATCAAAATGTCAATTTTCAACTAGAGAAAGGAAGTGTTTTGATTCCATTTTCTCTTCCTTGTCTTCCTTCTGAAATTGTCATGAACCATAAGGAAAAAAAAAAACAACAAACAAATAAATAAAAAACCAACAACCCCATCTCTTCAAATTGTCATTGAAATGAATACTTCTTTGCAAAATATTTTAGACCTAGCAAAACATATTCTAACCTACTTTAGTCTACATGGCTTTTCTATGTTCAAAAATGTTGCTAAAGTAAAACTCACTTTATAATCACTGTTTTCATTTTCTGACATATTTTTTCTCTTTCACTCTTTCCAGATTTGTGTCTGAAGTTTCAAAAGCTGAATCCTCTGCACTTTGCAGATAATACAAACACGATCAAATCATGTCCCATTGAATCAAGTCCCACATCAAGTCCCATTGAAATCAGTGGTAAAACCATACCTTGGATCACAAATTTCAGCAGTAATGTTGTCCCAAAGGGCATTAAATTTTTGGTCTATTATCTGTATTTGACTAAAGTTGTCCTGAACTCATCCTCCAGATTATTTTGTCTTGCCTTCTCTTATACCATAGCAACTGAATAAGACCTTGTTTCTTCTTTAGTAATGAACTACCTCCCACTGTGCCAAAGAGAAACTTTTTGCTTTCAGGCAACCTACCTTGGGGGAAGAACTTCTAAAAGTTAAAATTTTGATTCTCCATCCATGTAATATCATTACCAGAAAAGGGACTTTTTTCTGTTATCTTGCTTATTACAGAATTATCAAGTCATAGAATCATTATGGTTGGAAAAGACCTCCAAGATCACTTGGTCTAACCACCCCCCTACCACCAACATCACCCAATGAACCATGTCCCTAAACACCACATCCAACTTTTCCTTGAACACCCCCAGGGATGGTGACCTCACCACCGCCCTGGTCAACCCATTCCAATGCCTAACTAAAGAGATGGAAAGGAGTGAGCATGACAGAAGCCTTAAGCAACAAGCAAGCAGACTAAAGACCTTAAGTGAACAGTTGCAGAAAATGAAAAAAAAAAAAAAAAAAAAAAAAAAATAATATCCATCTGCTAGCTCTTCCTTTTACTTCTGGCTGTGTCTGTCCTTCCTAGTTCCACTGGCTGCAGAAAGCACTCATCTGTGCATGTGGAGGTGATACTTGATTTTTTCAAACTGAAGTTATGTGAAAACATTTGATTTTATGTTTTAATTATAAAGACATATAATTTCAAAGCTGTTTCTATTGTTTATGTATTTTTGCTTGGTTGTTATCCTCCTAACATCGCTATAATAGATTTTATTGGATGGAGTCATCATCTTGTCCAGATGTACATGTGACAATTTTTATTAGAGTATCACGTGTGATACTCTAAAGATGAATAGAAAAGATTGGGAAATTCTCATAAATAGGGTATTTTCAGTAGGCTTCAGCTTTTCCCTATAAATCCAATGGGACACTGTATGTTCACATTACCAACTCCACCTGAAGTACTGTTTTTAAAGTACTGCCATTGTCTTTCCAGTAATTCCTTCATTCTGATGCTCATTACCTGTATGCTATGGCCCTTCATTAGCAGTACTGAAAAACAGTGAAGCTATTTTCCTAATATTTACCTCAGAAAACTAAAGAGAAACTACTGCTTAAAACTTTTTGTTTGGTTAAATTAATCTTTGAATACCAATGATTAAGGTTTGTAATGTCAAAATCAGAAAGGGGAGTAGGTTGCCCTGTGTATGGTGTCTGGATACTGTCACGTCCCTGATGGGCATGTGTCATGCATTTGAATCAGACCATCCCCTTTGCAGAAAAGAGGCCAATGTCTGAAAACCAGTGATGTCCATCCTGCAGCCACATGGTTCATAAATGGTACCCACCCTACAGTGATGGGTGTGAACATACTATGCTGGGGCCACATGACCCATTTTTCACCATGAGCAGCAACAGATAGCTAAAAGCTGCCTCAGACTTTTTTGAGATGCAGCCGAAAACCTAGTGACTGAAAAGTAGCCATACCCCTAAGCAGGAATCTGGGCCAAAAAAAGTGGATAAAATATGTGAAGAAGCCCAGTGCTAATGTTTATACAATATAGGTTAATAAACTATAGGTTTTCACCTATCCTATAGAAGTGGTTAGTGCCTGTACCCATACTAACTATTCTGTGGGGAGTAAATTACCAGACCCTTACCATGTTCTCATTTGGTCCTTACTGGAGACTTTAAAGCTTTGCTTGACTCTAAGGATGGGGTTAGGGCACTCTCAGCTCTCCCAGTTTCCAACCAAGCACTTCATTTTTTACTCATCAGTGAAAAACCTCAGCTTATTAGGAAGGTCTGTCTTGCAGTAGAGTGTCTGAACGTAGAGATTTGCTCACAATCACAGCTGGAGTGGCTTGTAGTGGAGACGGGTCACACTGGGATCTTTCACTTTGGCACCAATTAAATTCTATGAAAGCAGAGGAGGAAATATGATTTTGTGGTTTAAAGTCAATAGAAGCTGCAGAGCAGAGAGCAACTCTTTTCGTATGCTGTTCTTTGTAGATACAATATTGTTAAGA
Organism: Oxyura jamaicensis; assembly: GCF_011077185.1. Classification (NCBI taxonomy): domain Eukaryota; kingdom Metazoa; phylum Chordata; class Aves; order Anseriformes; family Anatidae; genus Oxyura; species Oxyura jamaicensis. The sequence goes on from NC_048893.1 coordinate 122,164,654, forward strand.
AGTCAAACTCATGCCTAGCCCCAGGGCTTAGTTGCCTATCTGTACTGTCAAATCTGTCTAACTAAGAGAAAATCATCTGAAAATAAGGCCCATGAATATTCTGAAGAAAATGCAGTTAGGGTAAGCCATGTCAAGACTTTGTTATGATCAGACTGGAACCTCTTAGTATATGATATTTTAAAACAATAGTATGAAATGTACTTCATCAGCTTTTTAAAAACCTTGTTGCTTAAGGTAATTCAAGGAATGTACTGGACCTCAATGAACCTTGACATAATCACCCTTATAATTTCCAAAAAGTGTTAGAAATGCAGTAATACTAGTGAGCTGATGGTGAACTTGCTGAAGAGTTTGGCTATTGAGGACATATGCTTTCTTAGGGCTTGAATAGCATGTCCTGAAACTTTAACTATAAAATATGACATTGGACTCAGTATGGACTCAGAACAGCCAGTCTGTCTTTATTTTATTTATTTATTTATTTTAACTAAGATTTACATGACGTTGAAGCCTGGTTTAATCCTTTCACTTCCTTTTGCTCACAAGCACAAGTAGAATTTGACTGGTTTGACTGTTATTTTGCTTTCAATTATTAGGCTCATTCTAAACCTTAAAAAAACCTTAAGCTTTAGTTATGTTCATGAAAAGAATCCCATCATCTAAGATCTAAAATAAAGGCTTTATTTTTATTTATTTATTTATTTATTTTTGCGTGTTCAGAAATTGATGATGTTGTTCTAGATCATTCTTGTTACCACTTAAATGTCTGCAGTGATGTGTAAAACTATTTTTTTAAAACAGCTTTGCTACCAAATTAGTGTTTAGTTTCAGATCAAGAGATAGACTCTGACTATTCATCTGAATCTTTCACAGAATTTGGCCTTGTTTTCCCTTTACTGTTAGCAAATGTTGCTTCAAGGGAAAGTACAAGCTGTGCCATGCATAGTCAAGTAGCATTTTGGCTGGATCAAATTTTGGTGAGTTCAGACTTTTTCTGCTACTGAGTATGAATGTGAAGTGTGAGCTCACACGTGTTGATACTTACACCACCTGAAGTCAGAATTTGTGGGTATTTGCACTAGCAGTAGTTCCCACTGGAGAATCGACAGTACAGTGTATGACTCATTTGATCAATCACAGCTAGCCAATACAACTAAAACAATAAATATTGAACACTTCATAGAATAGCTTGTGATGCATCTGGAGATAATCTCCCTCCTAGATAATTGTTTGGATAATTGTGTTGTATAATGGTTTCAGATAATTATCTGAGTAATGAACTTATTTAGAGAAACCGTGGTCTTCCCTTATAATATAATAAATATAGAAGTTACCAATTAATATGATAATCTATTGGCTTTGGTCAGTCAGTCATTTATTTCAAATTGAAGTGGAGGAAAAGAGTGATAATTTCCATTTTGGATTAAATTGCTATACCAAATTCAGTTTGCAAGCACTCACATTTGAACCCCTGCTGTCCTGTTTTCTGTTTTCGTTACCTTTAATTTTCCATCCAGGGGCTTAAGGTAAATGGGCAGTTGTGCTCTGTGGCTAAGCAGCAGCATGATCTCTGTAGTAATATCAGCTTTATAGAGGGATGTGCTCAGTAGAGGTCCAGACTCCGTGCTTTGTCTCTCCTTTGTGAGAGGATTTTGCTTTTGCTGTAATTGTTTTGGAATTAGATTGTGCTGTGGAATGAGTCATCTGCACAGACCATAGACCATGAACATCTTTGCAGTTTCTTTTCTCAAATTATAGCCTCACTGTTTGCCTTTTTTTAGCGTGTACTGAGTGCTGCTGTGGGGTGACAAGAGGTAGAGTGAGGTGAGTGTGCAGTGCTGCTGCCAGCTACCCTAGAAGAGCAGAGGAGGAAGGAAGATCAGAAGCCCCTCTTCTGAGACATGTTCCAAGGCACCCCTGAAGCTCTTCTCAGTTCAGTTTTCTGGGATAAAGTCAAAGTGAATGGGAGCTCAGCTGAAGTAAAAAAACAAATCAAACCAAAATATATAAATAAATAAATAAAAGACATAGGCTTGACCTTGAATAAGCTTTCAGAGTTCAGTCTAAAACCTCTCTCTGCCAGGAATAAAAATATATGTACAAAAAAAAAAAAAAAAAAAAAAAAAAAACATGAAGGAAAGTACCTAGGTAAATATCCTGCTTTTGAACAATTTAGAAAACTTGGTGTTTATCTAATTCTCCAATTTACCAGGGATGGGGAAGCTTCTCTGTGGTAGTTAAGCTGAGGTGGATTCATTTTTTGGCATTACAAACCTTCTGATGCATGGTTTATGCAGTCCATGCTAATCAACACTGCTTGCTTCATTTAAAATAAAAAAAACTACTCTTCATAGGCCACCAAGAATATAATCAGAATCACTTGTTCACCTAAATCTTTTCTGTGGCTCTTGAAGTTATGTGCTTCTGCAAGAGGCAGGTGGCTGTGAGGGAGGGAGATTCTGGGCTGGAGTTGTGCCTGCTCCTTGCTACTTTCCTGGTCTCTCCGCACTATACCCACCTTCATGCCATGACGAATGGAAAAATATTTCTGACTCTTGCAAGCTGCCTGGGGTTGACAGCCCTCTGCTCTGCATTGCTCTTGCTCAGCAGAAGCTTCTCCATTTATATTGCCGAGACCAGGATATGTCCCGCTTGGGCTCCAGATGGTAGGAGACAGGAACGGAGTGCATCTGCTGCCTTCTCTATTGCTGTGTGCCAAGGGTGGTACCTGCCTTACCCAGAAGTGGCTGGCACTGAAAGAGGGTAGGACCCTCTGTCTGGTACCTTCTGCATGAAACAAGCTCACGGTGCTGCTGTTTCACACCGTGTCATGGCCCTGTGAAACTCACAGTGCTGGGCACTGACACCGAATGCTGTCACTGAGCTCCCCTGGGGATGGGTGGAACAGCAGCACGCTGCCATGTGTTGCAAAGTCACAGTGGTAGTGGCATGTACACATAGCCGGAGATTTGACATGGTTGAGTAGGAATTTTTCATGGCATAGTTTGAAGGCTAAGAAAAGGCAAACTTATGGCACCATGTATGCTGAAGCGTTAAATACAACCATTTTCTCCAGTAATACAAAGAACTAAATTATTATTGCCACATATTTATTTACTGTTCTTTATTCTCTCTGAACAGCTAAGTTTTTCCAGAAGAAAGGGTTTTAACAGAGAAGGTGATCTAAGCACTGTTAGAAATAATTACATTCTTCCGTGTTGCTGCTAAGCTAAGTAGGCTTTAATTGTGTTTTGTTCTTTTACATTTGTAATGTATTGAGAGTATCGATTCCCTCTTTTGGTAGGTATATATTTGTACGTGGGTATTATTATACCCACCCAGTAGAGGTTTAGTTACTAAACAACCTAAAATCAACCCATGAATTCATGTCAGTTTAATACATTTCAATTTAATTCAGCTAATATGCACTCATGGTCCCTTGTGTTTTCATCCCTGCTGGCATTATCCATTTCTAATAGCAGGGCAGTTGACTGAGCTACTGATGAATGTTGGGCACAGTGGGACACCTGCAGATTTTTATATAAAAACCCTTACTCTGGTTGCTGGCTCAGATCTTAACATGGCTGTTACACATCTGAGAAACTAAATAAAATCTTGAACTAATGGAGAAGGCCTGTTCATGCTTGAGCATCAGTGAGCATCAGTGAAGAGTTGAGGAAACACTTCCACCAGATTGGAAATCAAGGGAGTAAAGTAATAAAAGCCTTTTTAGTGTGGATTTTATAGCGGAGAATGTATCAAGAAATGCAAATGAGGAATGCTGAGAGAAGGGAGATGTCCATTTAATGCCAAATTAAAAATCTGTAGCAGTTATCCATGCATCTGTGGAACTAAAAATGAAGTGCACTATCCTCTTCAATACCGCTTGGACATTGCTCCAAGGCACTGGTGAATACATGGGAAATTATTGGACTGAAGGACTAGCGACTAGCAGTCTGGCCCCTCTTCTGGAAGTGGAGGGATACATGTGAGTTGACACACCTCTGCACCCAGGTATCTCACTTCTGCGAAGGCTTCAAAGCCCACCTGAACATGGAAGCCAGGTGGGCTTTTCCAGATCTTCTTCCAAGGAGACCTTGGAGAATACTCTCTGTTACTATGTGAGGCAATAACTTGTTGGAGTGCCAGCTCCATGCAATAGCTGTTTCAGGATGAGCCAGCTCCGCTTGAAATGTTACAGGGACTGCTAAAAGTTGGCAGTTACTGAAAGGTCTGAGATATTTTGACAAAAGTATCTTTCCTCAAATGAACTGCCCCTGAATTCCTAAAGACAACAGTTCCCTTCTTCTTCCCCTGTGGAAGAAATCATGTGCTTGCCCCTTGCCCTCCTTGCAAAAACTGCACAGAAAAGTAATTGGATTGACAATGTGGTATTCCTTCCTTCCTGTGCTGATAGGATAATATGAAACCCTCAGAAGCATTCTGATAATATTCAGTAAAACTAATTTAGTAGTGATTGAATTCTTGAAAGTTCTAATTAGGATGCTAAGAGGAAATATCTATGTAATTTGAGTATGGTCATCTTCATGGTGGAGCAGGGGGAACTGATGTTGAAGCTGCCTATTCTTCATACAAACAAGACTATATTTATTTTACTTCATAGTGACTTAATGCAAATATATCTGGAAGGGTGGCATTGAGGGAGAGAGAAAAACTGTTCACAATGTTTTCTTTGCCAGAAATGTAATGGTGTAAGTGCAGCTGTATATATTCTCAGTCATATACTGGGCCTGATCAAAAGGTATTGTACTCCTTTTAGCTTAAATTCAGCTGCTTCATGTTGTGCTGCTGGTATTGTTCCAGTTCATCATATGCTTAGATGATTCATAGTGGATGCATTGTGGTATTTAACATAATATGTTTTCCTCTTTTTAAATTAGTCTGCAGTGTATGATGTGAAGTACAATTCACAATTAGCATTTCAGCACTATTAAATCCAGCTTGAAGTGTTTTGATGGAAACAGCAATCTGTTTTATTCTTCAGATGTCCCTAAACAAAGCAACTTATATCAAGAGCTAATAGTGTATATTATATGGTATTAACTGGTGTCTTTCAAATTCAATTTTATTTAAGAATTGCTGTTTCATAAGCCACTAGCAGTCAAAGAACCCAGTCTCACCTCTTTTAACAGTACTGAATAGTAGTGGGCTTGATTTGCTCTTGATTTATCCCCATCTCTTCTGCCAAGCAGCAAGAAGTGGAGCCACATCTCTCGAGGTGCTTGGTCATAAACTACCATAATCGGGCAACAGAAAACATAGTGGCCTGGCTGAGATGTTTTTGTAAGTGAGATAGACAAAGTTGTTGGCATGCCCATGTTGATTGTGCAGCCATTCAGGCTTGGCATTTAAAGTGAAGATCTTTGATAAGGCTTCAGGAAAAAAAAATCCAGCTGCAAGAGCTGAAGACAGAGCAAATAACACATTCACACACTTTAAATGGATACAAACTGTGTTGAAAAATAGAGGCATGGCTCTGAAAAATGCTACAAATAGAATGAATGGAGCATTTGGAATAGAAAAACAAAAGAAAAATGAAGTAGAGGGAGAGTTAGGTGAAGCAGTGAGGAAGAGGCAAAAAGCAAGAATGACCTGACTGACCATACCTTGAAAGCAACAGAAAAGAGGGATGAAGGGGATGCTGGGGGGGTCATCAAATGCAGAATGAGGGTTAGTGGAACATTGCTCTCATTAGCACCATGTGCAGTGACATTGGCACAGCAATGTGTCTAAGCAGTAGTGTTGACAGAACTGTCTGAAGAACAGATGTCCTAGATGGAAACTCTGTGTTCCACCTGAGATTGACTTCATACACAGTAGGCATGATGCCTTGTGGAAATTTTGGACTAAACAGTCCTATGTGGATCTTCTGGTAGAATTTGCAAAGCAGTACACCCTAGCATATCTTTTTATCTGTTGGACACAAATATGGGACCTAACAGGCAGAATGAAGGCTATTCAGTTGAGCTGTCTCTGCCATCTGTACTGGGGGTTCTTTGATCCAAGCCAAGGTCCCTATACGTTTGACATTTCTGATGTTTTCAATCAATCAGTTCAGTCAAACAGTGCTTAAAACTCTGCTAATGTAGATTTCCTCACTTCCCATAAAAATTCTACTGGCTTAGACACCACTGAAGGCTTCTCAAAGTCATTTGCTGCACTCTAAACTCTTAGTATTTCATCCAGTTCATAGAGATTGTATTTTCTTTTGTGCCTTGCAAGCAGTCTTCTTCAGATAAAACAATTTCAGTCCTTTTGGTTTTTCTTCATAGATCAACTCTCTTTGACTTTACTCACCACTCTCCTCTGGATTCTTTACTGCTGGTCCACATCTTTCTTGATAGGTGATGACTGACACCTGAGGCATCAGATCTGCTGAGACTCTGGCTGGTGAAAAAAAAAAAAAAAAAAAAAAAAGAAATTATTTCACCTGTTTTACAGATGATATTACTATATGAAAATCTCAATATAAGGAGCACTAATTTCCACAGAGGTAGAACATTCATGGGTCATTTTGTGTTTTCAACTCCTAGATATTTTCTAACAAGGCTACTGCCATGGTTGTTTGTTTCCCATGTTGTATTTGTGTATACACATACGTGTATACACAAATTTTGTGTATACACACAATTTGTGTATACACAAATGTGTTTGTCACCATCCCTGGAGGCCTTTAAAAGACGTTTAGATGTAGAGCTTAGGGATATGATTTAGTGGAAGATTTGTTAGCATTAGGTCGGAGGTTGGACTCGGTGATCTTGGAGGTCTCTTCCAACCTAGACTATTCTGTGATTCTGTGATACCTACCTAGAGGTGGAATTTATGCTTAATTGCATTTTTCCTGATCATATCTTTGGTTTGTCATAAACATTTTGCTTTTTAATACCCTAGTTTTTGCAGTCCTGCACATCCTGCTGCCATTTAACCAAGCATGACCTCTGATAAAACATTTGGGTTGTCAAGAAAATGTTGAATGTGCAAGGCCTCAGTAGTACTGACCAGTGAAAACCTCTACGTGGAATCTCATTCATGTACTCTGAGATCTCTATGTGAAGTGTGAATGTGAAGCAAACCAAAGGGGACAGTGAGAAGATTCACTTTTGACTCTAACCGGGATCAAAATTGAATGCAAAGAGAATTGTAAGAAAGGGAAGAAGATAAGAGGAAAATGGAAATTTTTGCCCAAGTGATTGAATGTAGTTTTGCTTTCCATTAGTTTTAGCAGCAAAGAGAGTTTATGACTTTATCTATGTCTTCTTTTCATTTGCTTTGAACTGTGTCCTTATAATTCCTTTTGATTATAATGTTCCATGTTTCTTATCAAGAAGCTCAGTCATAAGGAACTGGCAGATTTAGAAATTCCATAACAAAATCTGTTTCCTAGCTCTGACTTTCAATTAATAATTGATGAATCCTGAATAGGATCTTCAGATCTTCAAACTGTCATGAGGGCCTTTACATATTAGGGAGTTCCTACAAAGTATTTTGAGTTGTTCTGAAACCAGGTGAATGCAATGATGAGCTTGTTTAATCCATTTATGAATTTGACTTGGAGCCAGAATTCAGTAAAAAGCCAATACGAGACACAAGTTACCACATTTAGCATGACAATTAAAACCTTATGATGACTCAAATATAAACTATCAAAAGCAGCTACAACAGCCCTAAAGCAGAGAAAAGATCAGTTTGTGCAGAGCAGATAATAAAATGGATGTCATTGCCTGAAAGTGCCAGGTACATTAAATGGTATATGAACAAAGAGTGAATGTTCATTAGCACTGTGTAAATCGCAGATCAAAATATGCAGTGGTTCAGAACATCTTTAAGATATAGGCTCCCTCATCTTCTCTTGCTTCATTTTGCTTTAGATCTAGCTCCTTCAGAAGCTTCTTGTGAAATTTTTAATGTATTACGGATGTTTTCTTCCTAATGGCTAAAGCCCACGTCTGGCTCCCCGTGGACTAGACTCAAATGATTTGGCCAAGGAAAGAATTTGCCCATTTTCTTCAATGTTTTTACAGTCTGATACAATTTGAAAACTCCCAGTTGAAAAATAATTTTCTTATTAGTAGTAAATAATTACCAGTTTGCCAAGTAGTATGAGACAGTCCTGTATGTCTCAAAAATTGAAGTGTGTCACAGAATCATAGAATGGTTCAGGTTGGAAGGGACCTTAAAGATCACCTGGTCCCAACCCCGCTGCCATGGGCAGGGACACCAGACCAGGTTGCCCAAAGCCCCATCCAACCTGGCCTTAAACAATTCCAGGGATGGGGCACCCACAACTTCTCTGGGCAGTCTGTTCCAGCGCCTCACCACACTCCGAGTATAGATTTTCCTCCTTATATCTAATGACAACAAGTTAAAAAAACGACAACCAACAAATCTGTGTTATTCTTCCAGTCACCTTGGCCATCCACCTCTATTATTCTTCCGGTAATGTCCTGTGAAATTTTTTTTTCTATGTGATTCTCATGTATCAGATAATCTTTTGGGTAGGACCCATCTAATGTGCCCTGAGCCTTCCAAAAATCATGTGCTTCATCTATGCTAATGATTTGGCCTTCATCTATCAGTGTGGAGAGAGTGAAACCTCTACTGGGCAATTTGATGAATGATTTGCTGCCTACCCATTTTTCCAAAGAGAAGCAGGATGACAACAGGCCAGGCCTGACTTCGGATAGCTCAGGTTATAAGTCTGTCCTTGATGCATGCTTCTTATCTGCACCTCACCCTGTGAGCTGAGCTCCAGGGTTCATGCTAGCTGATTCTGAGATAGCTTGAGACCCAAAGGCTTTGCTCTTTTAAAGGCTGTAGAATGACTGCGCTACCCTCATGATGAAAAACAAGGGGAGACAAATAACAAAGAAATTATACCCCTAATACTGCAAATGTCTTGCACATTTGACAATAGATATAGATACAGTATAGTAAACAATATATAGAAAGTAAGAATAAAAATGTTAAAGTATAAAATGTATTTCCTCTGCTCTGAGGCTGCATTTATTTGGGGCATTAATTTTTCTGGAATTATTTGAGCTGATACTTACACTGTCATTTGCAAAATGGGTTTGCTATTACAGTAATTTCAGTAGAGAGAGGCATTAGTCTGTCTCGTAATCTGCATACACTGTGTGTGAGCATGTAGGTGAATAGAGGAACTGTTAAATATTCTTTCTGCTATAAAAATTAAAGCCTGAGGTAAGAGTGTTTCTTTTCCTAGGTTCTCTGGCTCTCAAGGGCTGAGTGCCTCCAGTTATGGTGTCCTGTGCTGGAACTTGGCTTTGGAAAACTTTGTCCTCTGATTTAACATTTCTTTGCCTCCTGAAGGAGGCATCCTACTGATGAGTAGGCATCACACAGGTTTTGAAATACATCTTGCAAAATAGCAAGGTTGTCAGGGTTTGTCCTACAACTGGTAAAGAGAAACTTGCTGGTGTTGAATCCTTTGGTTTTAATTTCTCTGTCCTCTCATCCCTGCAAAATCCCCCAGTCCATTCTCCCTAGCTTCCTTGTTCATGACCTTATTCTTAGTATTTGGACTTTACTAATGAATGACTAAAGGCTAAGTGGTTGGCCCTTATTTTTTGAGCATTGGATTTTACTATGCTGAAAGTAATGTTTTTTCCTCTCTCTTTTTTTTTTTTTTTTCTCTTCAGTATAAAACTGGGCATAACCAAGGATTCTGCAGACCTCTAGTTCCCCCAAATGATTCCTGAATTAGAGAACTATCTGTAAGATATATTGACTGTTTTTTCTTCCCATTTTGCCTGTGTTGTAAGCATAGCATAGCATAGCATAGCATAGCATAGCATAGCACAGAATAGAATAGAATAGAATAGAATAGAATAGAATAGAATAGAATAGAATAGAATAGAATAGAATAGAATAAAATAGAATAGAATAGTTCGGTTGGAAGGGACCTTCAAAGAGCATTGAGTCCAACTGCCTGAGCACTTAAGGGCTAAACAAAAGTTAAGGCAAATCATTGAGAGCATTGTCCAAATGCCTCTTGAGCACTGACAAGCACAGGGCAGCAACCTCCCTTGGAAGCCTGTTCCAGCGGGTGACCACCATCATGGCAAATAAATTTTTCCTACTGTACAATCATAATGTACTGCTGCAATAGCCTCTGACTTAAAAGCATCTTTTTTGTTCAGTTTGTAGCATTTGTGAGCATGCAGTTTGTTCCTACATTGCTCCAACTTCTTGAAGACACTTATTGAGTGCATTTTTTGCATCTGTTACCCTTGACATTTAATGCTCTTCATTTTGTAATATTGTATTATCTGCTTACTGTGCTGAATATATACAGTGAACATGGCTCACAGTCTGTCTGAACTTAGTTTCTGGCTTGTCTCTAGCAGCTACACTTCTAATAAACTGTCAGCTCCAGCAAGTTTTTTTTTTTTTTTTTTTTTTCCTATGAGGATTTTATTTTATTTTGATTTGGTTCTGATGAGATTCTGTACCTTTTAAAAGTCACATTATGGACCAATTTTAATGCAGTCACTATTTCCTCAGTTGTGAAAGAAAGAACCAGAGAATTTTATGAACTACAGATTTCACTGGAAGAAGCATTTCTATTTTTAGAAAATGAAACTTTCTGAAATATCACTTTCAATATAATTTCCCAATTAGGGAAAAATGATGAAAATATCTTTTTCATTTTAAACATAATGAAATTGTGCAGTTTCTCAATTAAAAATACTTCTCATTTTCAAGATCAATGTTTTAATTGATATTATATTAATTAATATAATGTTAAATCAAATTCTGAAGAAAATAAATTTTTAAGTGGAACATTTCAATGTATCCAGTTATTTTTGTTTCATTAAATTTCCTTAGAAAATAAAATTCAGCCTTTTCTTTTGTCTCTGTTTGGAATGAAAACAAATCTGGTATTTTCTAGTAGAACAGAAAGTCTGTGTTCAGACCAGCACACACTGACTTTATTTGCTTAGTGTTGTAGGTTAATTTTATCTGTCGAGCTGTGTAGAGTGGATTCTACATGAAAATGGTCACTGTTTTTAGGTATATACGATCTTTGTCATCATCTGGAGAAGGAGGTAGTAATTTTGCCCATAGCTGTAGTCTTCTGGGTTAGTGCTTCCTGACTTCGCAGTTAGCTGAGTGCCTCAAGCATACGGAAAATTACTTTGATAGTTTTCTGTTGTTCATTATGTTTAATCAAATGCTTCTTTTATTTATATTTCCATAGTTCTTATAGCTGCATGAACAACAATTTGTATTCAACTTTCTATTATTTTTCTGTAACTGCTTTGGAAAACAATTTATAAGTGACAGGACCAAATTTTCATTTGAATTAAGTATTAGTGATCTCCTTGGTGAAGAAGAAATTAATGATGGAAGAAGGTATGTGACAGGGCCAGAGAATGTAATGGATTTACGTGGATTTTGGTAGCGGGGGGCTTCAGGGATGGCCTCTGTGAGAAGAATCCAGCAGCTACCCCATGTTAGATAAGGGACAGTTTCAGCCAGCTCCAAAGGGACCCACCGCTGTCCAGTGGTGAGCCAATAAGCAATGTTGTTTATGCATTTGTGAGAGCAGATTTAAGAAAGGGAAAAAAACTGAAAAAAATGCTGTTTTTTGGAAATGTAAGAAAAAATTATAGAATTTTGAAAGTCTGAAAATGGAAGAAAAAGGGTAATTGGTGCAGTAAGTGCATGATGTTTCAATTCTTAGTAATTAAAACCTGGCCCATTTTTTTTAAACCTACATATAGTAGTTGTGGTTCAGTCAGCCATGTTATGACATGCCAGAAAGAAACTGGGTATCTTAGTGATGTATTGCCTCATGTTTGTCTTCACAGTTTCCTTGTTTTCAATTTCACATTGCCACTTGAAATTTACTTCTACACTTTCATATAAGTCTTGCTTGTAATAAAGGATCCAAGACTTTCAGTGGGAAGTAAGATTCTAGTTCTGGCCAAAATAAAGATGACATCAGAAACACTATCTATCACTCTACTCTGTTTTTGGAGGTTACATGACATACTAGAAAGTCAGATATCAGACAAATATGGTGAACACAAATGAGCATGAATCTAATGAAGGAAAATATGTAAGTTCTTCATTGGAGAGATGTAAACCTAGCTTTTAGAAAGGATTGAGAAAACTGCCCTTGAAAGAACAGTCCCGTGTTGTAAACCCTGAACTGAAAGACCTTCAATGGCTTTTATTTTCATTGCTATTTTCCAAAACGATTATTCTTTTACACATTGGGAATCTAATGCTGCCACTGAAATCAGAAGCTGAGATCTCACCTTGGGGAGTCTCAGGGGTGCTTTACCACACTACAGCCTGTGCTTTCCACACCTCCGGAGTTGTGTTATAATTATGAGCCCCCATTTTACTTGTTTGTATTAAAAATATCTTGCATATTTCCACCAGAAGCTACAGTTCACTGAAATGCAAGGGTAGTTGGTTTGGGATTTGTCATTAGCTAGGCAAATTGAAAACGCTCATTATAAGGCATAGTGGTAGCAAAAAAATTGCTAAAGTTCATCCTTACAAAACACCATATATCAAAATGAAGTCACTTAATCTCTCCAGGCTATTTCCCACTGCTTTAAGCATGAATGTTCTTAGGCTGATGCCTGGAAAATGAGTGTGCAAACTGAAACAAGAATATCTGTCTTCAGCTTCTGCTTTGCCTTTGTGCTATGTCCCTATGGAAGTGCCCTTCCTGGAGCTATCCAAAGAGACATTCTTTTCCCCCCTGATCTTTTTCCTCATTAAAATCTTTGGTTATGAGCACTGCAGATTCCCGGAGCGCATGATTTTTTAGACACGAAGTGGCACTGGGATAACTGGAAGCATCTGGTAATGAAGCATCCAGAGAACACTGCTCACACTGCAATTGCTTGGCTGAGCAAATGTTGATTGACAGGAAAATAATGCTTGCTAAAGGATAGTCTGGTCTTCAAAGAGAATTATGTTTACTCAGATAAACATGATTTTCAGAAGCAAGAGCAATCAAAAGCCTTTCATTTTGAACATATATTGTGAGAGAGATTCTTTATGGTTATTATTCCATTGCATATTTTGTTAAACAGTTGGTATCTTTAACAAATGGCATTTTTTTTTGTCTTGCTTTCTTGTTTTCATGCCTTGACATTTAATATAGACCCTGCATTATAGATTTCAAAAAATCTGCCATTGTTCTGACACAAATCATATTTTATGGGATAAAATAGCTATGATTTGACTGCAAAGAACAAGGAATGAGGCAGTCTTTTGAAAATACGATATTGCCATCTTTGTAACCTGCACCATTAAAACTGGTTCTCAGAAAAACATTTCATGACTTTTTTCTTTGATTCTTTTAACAATGAAGATATGCATCAGATTCTGTTCAAAGATTTAGCCACTCCACTACTTGTTGACTCAGTGGTGCCATTTGCATGTGTTGCCATTCAGGATCACAGTATAGCATTTTTCTTCTGATGAAGTAGTATAGATCTTCTCTCCCATTTATTCCCCCATTTATATTAGCCTAATACTCATCAGGCATCTTCATTGTGAGGTTCTCCATATCATGTGTTCACATCCTCAGTGGTCATACTGAAGTTTCAGCAACCCACAATTTCTTTGAGCCCACTATTCCAAGCCAATATGAGATCTCACATATCAGTTACTTTTCTGCCTCAGTGTTTGTCTGCATTTATAGACGGATTAGTTCAAGCTCAGAGTGTGGAAAAACTGCACACTTTAAAGAGACTGTTAGGATATATTTCTTAAAGTGTGTATGTTTTCCTTTATTTTCTGAAATTCAAGAGAACAAAAATTGCAGCACTTACTAGAATAGGTGTTGGGATCTGACAAGGAAGGAATCAGCTTCCTGGAAAAGGATATAGGAAATTTATTGCATTTATATCTATGTTGACTACTTTACCTAGGGCTTAAAAAAAATAAAAATAAAAAAATAAAAAGATTATTTGAAAAATCTGAAAACCCTGTTTCTAAACTTCAGCTATTAAAGGTGGTGTTTGGTTGCCTCTCTGCCTGTACGGTCTCTACTAATACATCCCTGGTGGTCCAGGGCAGGCAGTGGCCACAACTTGTCCATCTTTCCTGCCTACTGTGAACCTCAGCAACAGCAGATAAGGCAGACCACCCTGTGATGATCATGAAATTCATGACAGTGGAAACTATTTAGAAACATGTTTCAAAACAAACTACAGATACTGTAAGGGTGCCCAACAGGACATTGCAGAATGCTTGCAATGCATACTGTGTCAATGTATGCCTAAACATATGCTTTCACTCTACCAAAATACTGACTTCAATTTAACCTAGCCTAAATTTTACTGATGCCTAACAAATAACTCCAAAATAATTTCCTGAGAGCTTTGAAGCTGTAGTTTTTAGCCTTTTAGCCAACTTTTTTTTAGTTGAATTGGATATAAGCTTTTTTTTTTGCTTTTTTTTTTTTTTTTTTTTTTTTTTTTTTTCCCCTGGAACAGAAGTGTTTTCCTTGTTACTTTGCAACACTTTTCCATTAGACAGTGATCTCTTTCTTGACTTTTTGCTCTTTTTCACATACATTGTTATTTATCAGTACTGCATGACATAAAAAATTTACATTTTTCTGTTCGTGATTGTATCACTCTTTGCTTATTGTTAACCTGAATTTACTATCAGGAGCAGACAGCAGAAATTTACTTTTGGTGCCATCACTAATATAATATTGAAAGGCTGAAGATCTACTGCCAGTCTCCATCACAACCCTTTATAAATTCTTTTCCTCTCATAACTCATTTCCTCTCTTTGGCCAATTTGCAGTCTAGTGAGCCAACTTTTTACTTATTTAATGTTTCTGCACTTTAACCTTTGATGAAGTGCTTGGCTAAATGCCTTTTGAAGATGTAAGTGCTTCACTCTATTTTTGCCGAATCCTGTAGGATTGAAAAGTCTGCTGAGCAATTCAGGTTCTGATTCACCTTTTACAAGTTTTTATTTCTATTTAAATATAGACTTTCTTCAGCTCTGGTGAGGCCACACCTCGAGTACTGCATTCAGTTTTGGGCCCCTCATTACAAGAAGGACATGGAGGTGCTTGAGCGCATCCAGAGAAGGGCAACGAAGCTGGTGAAGGGTCTGGAGAACAAGTCTTATGAGGAGCAGCTGAGGGAGCTGGGACTGTTTAGCCTGGAGAAGAGGAGGCTCAGGGGTGACCTTATCGCACTCTACAGGTACCTGAAGGGAGGCTGTAGCGAGGTGGAGCTTGGTCTATTCTCCCACATGCCTGGTGACAGGACGAGGGGGAATGGGCTAAAGTTGCGCCAGGGGAGGTTTAGGTTGGATATTAGGAAGAACTTCTTTACTGAAGGTGTTGTTAGTCACTGGAATAGGCTGCCCAGGGAAGTGGTTGAGTCACCATCCCTGGAGGTCTTTAAAAGACTTTTAGATGTAGAGCTTAGGGATATGGTTTAGTGGAGGACTTGTTAGTGTTAGATCAGAGGTTGGACTCGGTGATCTTGGAGGTCTCTTCCAACCTAGACTATTCTGTGATTCTGTGATTCTGTGATTCTGTGATATGGTTTAGTGGAGGACTTGTTAGCATTAGGTCAGAGGTTGGACTAGGTGATCTTGGAGGTCTCTTCCAACCTAGACTATTCTGTGATTCTGTGTGATTCTGTGAAAAAATAAAATAAAATAAAAAATAAAAAGTCATATCTGTCACAAACAAAAGCAAAGCATCACTTGAATTAAATGTCAAGATTAATTATTTGTCAGAGAAAAGCTTCTGGAGAAGAAAAATACTCTTTTACACCAAATTTCACATTTCTTCTGCAGAAAAAGAAGACACCTAAGCAGCATTTAAAGCTGATGACATTGACTCCATTGCAAGAGGCAGGCACGAAGCCATCTGTGTCCCACAGACACCGCCCAGCCTCCTGGTGCACATTTGGATGGAGTAAGGCATCCAGAAAAGATCATCTCTGCATTTTGTACATGATGACAAGAGGTTCTGTATCCCATGCACAAGGGGAAAGGTGCCCCAGGAAGGTGCAGATTTGTGCACCACACAGGTACCTGTGCTGCTGGACTCTGTCTGCTGCCACAGTCTGAATGTTTAATGGTAGTGGTCATCAGCAGAGCACAGCCCAGGCTCGAGGGACAGACTGCTTACAGTGCATGTTCTCACAGCACTTGCTTTCTGGCCTGTCTAGAGAGAATTACAGTAGCTGATTTCTAATGACAGCTTTCCAAATAGCTGAGATATAGACTCAGGACCCTTTTTATGTAGTGCTGATGCATTTGATTGGAGATTGTCTCTGATAGACTCTCCAAATGGTTTGCAGTCTGCGGTCTCCTTTTGGAGGGCAGATTTGTCTCTGCTGCCTGTTTCTGCCTCCATCTGGGGCTAAAATGACACAAAAGAGGGAGTCTGGTTGGGCTTGAGGGCAAGGGGAGTTAAAGAGCTCTGGGACATGGAGAAGTCAATGTTAGTCACAGCTTTAAAGTTACCTCTGATATTGTTAAAATCCTATTAATCTAAAACACCTGTTGCTTACTAATGAGTGCTTTTGCTCCTAAACTTACCTGAGGACCATTTTGCTGATTTCCCCAAGGCCAGACATCAGCCAGGCAGACTAATGATCAAGCAGAAGGGAGAGCTGCTGTACTGCAGCTGGGGAGGAGGCTAATATGGTGAGGTAGGGCTGTGCTCCCCAAAGCCTAGAGATGGTGGGACCATCACCAGTCCAGATGCTGCTCTCCAAGGCTGACCACAACAGAGTTGCAATGGGCAACCCCAGTGATTAGTTTAATGCCCACGTTGCCATTCTGAGATGTAAACATGTGCCAAAGGCATGTGCTTCCTTGTATTCGTGAGCAGGGCTCCAGCTTCTGGGAAGAAATGTTTTATCCACTACTGCCAGGTTATGAATGATCAACAAATTATTTTGTTCTGGATCCATCAGTTTTGTTCAGAAAAAGATTCTGTAGCACCCACTCTACAGCCCCTTCTTTAGAGCATCCTTACGCTCCTCTGTATTTTTTTCTTTTCCTTTTTAGTTTATTTTCTCATGATAGTTCTGGTACTTTTTTTCCCCTCCAAAGTCTGCATGTGGGAATGAAGGATGGGGAAGGAAAGAAACAAAGGCTCTGTCACTATTGGTGGTATATACCTTGCTGTATCCCATATTGGAGGTAGCTTGCCCTTTGGAGGAATTATTGCTCTCAGGGAGGACACACACCTTTGCCTGGAATTGCTGTGGACTGAACTGCAGTCCTCAGCAGCAGCTCCCAAGGACACTGCCATTCTATCAGCTCTTGTGTTTTAAACCAAGTCTTTTCTCTGGAAACCAGTGGGACTACAGAGTAGATGCCAGATGTCCTTGGAAAATCTTATCTTTCGGGAAAAATAGTATGGCTCTTGTGGTGAAGGACCATGTGCAATGTGGCTGTCAAAGCTCATGGATGAGGCTTGTTCAGTGCCTAACACCCTGAGACAGAACTGGGGAGATGCCAGTGGAGTTTGGGCTATTGGGCAGGAAGGAGGAAGAAGGCAGAAGACAGAAAACAGTGAGATTGAATAAAAGTATGAGTATCTTAGAGGATAATTTAAAAGATTTAAAATTTTGCTGAACCTCATGTAACAATAGGGGTTGTGAAAGAAATGTAAAACAACAATGTCTTCATTATTTGCTGTTGGTCCCTCTGGCTTTTGTTGAAAGTAAATATTCATAGTTAATTTTGTAACATCCCCAAAACAGTATCTTACAGCAAAGCATTGTTCTTATTACCAATTTTAGAGTATTTATGAAAATGAATTAATTAGTCAGAAAGCAGACTTGAATTTCAAATGTGAAATGAGCTACTCACATTAGGTATAACCATATATACAAATCATGTGCACTCTGCCATAAATTACACAAGTGTTCAATGCTGAAACGCTGAAACATGATTGCATTTGGAAGATTTGAAACACTTTTCATTTGCATACTTTGAAAGATGGCTAATAATTGAGACCTATTCCATGAAAAATGTGCCTAGAAAGAAATGTGTTAGTGACCTAACAAAACAACTTTTGTCACTAAGTTGCTATTGTTAAAAAAAAAAAAAAAAAAAAAAAAAAAAGCTAAAATTTTGCTATAAGGAATCCTGTGCAGGTAAATCTTTACCCCTATAATGGCATCCCCAGATAGGAAAACAGATCAACCTAATACTTTTTAAATTGCATGGACTAATGATGGATTTTCAAGCTCATTATTTCAGAGAGAAAGGTCTATTTAATTTTGTTTTCAGTGATAATATTCTGTAGTTGGTAATCCCTTACAGTACAGATTCACCAGCAGTGACCTTAATTCCCTCACATGTTTTTCTGTTTCTCTTCTTCCTTCTACTTTCCATGTAAAGAGGAAAGTGTCAATTGAAAAAGGAAAAAAAAATTCTGAACAAAACTCCATCTCTTAAAAAAGACAAACAACAACAACAAAAAGCAGGTTCTTGCCCACACCTGCTGTGAAAAAAAATCTCACAATTTCTCTTGAATAGATAGCAAAGGACCTTCTGTTCATATATATGAAAATGAATGTGCTGATAAATGCAATAAAGAGATTGCATATTTGTTAGGTGGTGGTTCAGTCCAGAGCAGAGAAGTAGGCAATATTATATTATATTAATGATAGGACTTTATGATCTTAGAGGACTCTTTTGGTTTTCCAACCAAAATGATTCCATGCAAAGAGGAAAGCGTTGTAGTTACTAGCAGCATAGGAAGCAAAGGTGACCTCTTAGGGTAATGTCTTTTTGCCATCCTTGCTGTCTCAGCATATAATCTTTCACGTTCATGAAGCAACATCTTAAAGTCAGCACGATATCCTCCCACCATTGTTCCTACCCACAGCTCTCCTAGAACCTCCTGGGCTTGACTGTGGGAAGCCTTGCTCTACCTCTCAGTTGCAAGGAATATAATATAAGAATGCAAAAAACAAAACAAAACAAAACAAAAACAAACAAACAAACAACAACAACAACAACAACAAAAACAACAACACCAAAACATGGTTGATTCTGATCAACCTGGAACTCTTTCTAGCCAGGGTGTCTCTGGTTGTAGCCAGTGCCAGATGCCTCATCTCTAGGAGCTAGGAGCACGGTCACAAAGCAAACAAAAGCTGATGTTTCCTTGGTATATTCTCCCTGCTCCCAAGAATTTGTGGCTCAAGAACCTCTTTAACTTTTCTCCTGTGGTAAATGACACCAGCTTGCCTAGAGATGTCCTGCAGAGTGAATCCAGCCTATGGTTCAACATTTGGGCAATACAGTCCTATGTTATAACTGAGAAAAAAAAAAAAATGTTCTTCTTAGGCTATAACATACAGCCATTCCATTCCCAGAGGAGAGATGATGGTTTTCTTTCTGCCACTGCATGCTATATTTTTCTAGCAACCACTGATGTCACTAGCAAGCCATAAAGGTAGGGTAACTTTAGATGTGAATTTCACACTCTAAGATCTATTTCACTCAGTGTGTTGCAGCCTCTTTTCTTTCTAAATAGCCTCAGTTTTTATGCTATACTTTAAGGCTAATTATTCTCAATTTATTTGCACAGCCCTGCATTTGCCATCTATTATTCCCAAAATATAAAACGATCTGAATTCTTTTATATCTGGCTGCACTGCCTAATTATTCCTCATTTGTTTTTATTCTCTTCCAATTTAGTATCATCTGCAAAGTTGGAAATCATGTTTTCATATCATAATTAGACCTCTAAGAACCTAAGAAAACTGCTTGGTGAACAAGCATGCAAAGGGTTTGTGTTTTTTTTTTTTTTTTTCTTTTTTTTTTTTTTTTTTTTCTTTTTCACTCTATTCTCATTTTAATGGAGATTTAAAGTGAGACAATAAATTAGAAATGCATGAAATTATGAGTTAAGAAATTCAAGTTTTTTTGCCTATGGGCCATAATGCTACAGCAGCAAAAAGTGATATGAAGAAGTAGTTATGATAAGGAAGTTGGTTAGGAATAACTGATCAGGATGCAGAAGCTGAGCCAATGTGCCCAGCTCCTCACCCCCTCTGCCGCATTAGAAGATGTGCTTATTTGTGCAGGGCACCTGCCCCTGCACAGACGGTGTCAGAATCATAAAAGTTCCCTTCCTGTTCTGCCCGACTGACATGTCATCAATGTGCAGAGGAAAGATGGTCAGCAGCTGTGACTTTGATGCAGACATAATTTTCTACCTTGAGCAAGTCATTATCTACCCCCAAGGTTAGAGAACGGCCCACTGTTAAAATATATCTTATAGTATTTCCTGCATCTCACAGACACATATATCTCACACCTGAATAATAGAGAAGATAGAGGCTCACTCACTGTATGACAGAAAGGAGCTTTTTAAATTTTCTTACTAAGCATACTGCAGCAGAAATCAACCAATTTGATGTTTTCTAATACCAGCAAGGCAGAGCAGTGCTGTAGCCTTTACTTCAGTTATATGTATATCTGGCAGTCCCTATCTTAAATAGAATAGGCACCATAGTGTATAAATCATTTTTGTCTTCCTTTAGCTCAAGTTGTAGCAATTGAATGTATTGCTTAAAGTGTTACAAAGCTGTAGATAATTCAACTGACTACATATTTTCTCAAATGTGTAAAAATGGGATGAGTGGATAACTCTCCCATAAACAAACATACACCTGCAAAGTACATAGAAGATCTCTACTCACGGTATGTGTTTCACTCTGTGATTCTCTGAACATGATTAATGTTGGGATCTGCAGCACTCTCAGACAAGGAGCAAACCTGATGCATCAGCCCAGCTTGAATGCATCAGCTCTGGAACCAGAGATCCAGTTCAGGGAAAGCCCTTTGTTTCCTCCTCCTCTTCATTTCCAGGTGGAAGAGGTGATGTTCTCTTTCTTGCACTATGCAGGCTTGTAACCAACTTTACCTGATTTCCAGCAGAAATCCACAGAGCCAGAGTGGCTCACACCATTTGTGTGAGTTCAGATGGCTGCAGACTTTGCATGTGCACTAGCAAGTTTATGATGACCATGATATCATCCTCCTTCCAGTTCAGACAACACTCAGAACGGGTCATTTAATTGCCCTCTCATTCTGGTCCAATAGCATTAATTCTGTTGTGAGAAATCATAAAACCAGAGGATGAACAGGAGGTCAGCTATGTGTCGGTGTTGGCTGCTTTGGTGCTCCTGTGAATTCAGGCATGAAAAGTGACACTCATTTTCCAAAGTCAGTGCCACTGGAAGAGGGTGCAACAGATGCTTTTGGGAACAAGACTGGGTGAGCCATCACACTTGTGGAGTCCATCTGATGATCTGAACATAAGTGGGCCTGATTCTGATTTCTCCCGATTTCCTGCACAATGTGCTCTAGGTGATCCTGCTCAGCAGTGGGGACTAGATGATCTCCTGAGGTACCTTCCAGCCTCGGCCATTCTGTGGTTCTGTGATTCTGTCGGTCAGGAATAGCTCTTTGAAGTCCAGAATAGCTGTGCGAGTGACAGGATCGCCATACAGCTCAAGAGATCAGTCACATCATACCTGCCAGAAGGGATAGATTTTGTAATTGCAGTCTGAGGGTTTTTTGGCCCATACTTTCTAGTCATGTTCAGTTATGGGTGCAACTTAAGTCATTTATATGTCTTCCTGACTGACAGGTATATCGGTTAATGTCCTACCTGCAAAATTATGCCCACAAGTATGTGCAGCTGTTGTTCTGAGAGAACAGAAGGAATGCATGATACGGTACTTTAGTGACTTAACTCTTCCCTGCAGGATGCCAAAAAGAAGGAAAACATTTCTAGAAAATCATTTGATCCTAAGAGGATAGGATATTTAAATACAGTTATTAAATACCATCTCTGAAGGGCAGGGTTAAGGGCATTTGTGTAATGTAACTTCATATTTTTCCCTAAATCTATCAGGCACTACTGTAATTGTAGCTTGCACTATAAATTCACAAGGTTTGGAGTGGCTTGGTATCAGATGATGACATTTCTGCAAAACCTACGATGTTGCAGGGCCATGGAGTCATTTTTCTTGGGATGTAAAAATGTTCATGAAATGGTTGCAATGAATACTCTAAAGTCTGCCTCTGTTTCTGTACAGATCACCCTGAATATGCATGAAATTGTTCTTTGAGTGCATGGCTGGTCTCCTAAATCTCACAGAGGCCTTCTATTCCCTCATTAGATGATTCACAGATTTTACCAGGTAGTAAATTAATTAAAAATTCCAGATTTTAAGAAAATTGCTCTTGGATATTAACACACAGTAGTGATCATGTATATTTTAATTCAGAAACATTTTCAATCATGCCCAGCATTTCTTTAAATATTCTGAATGAATGACAATGAAACCCAATATATTACAGGAATCTGTTATTCTCATGTCATTAAAATGCTAAGGCAGATCTAAGAATTTAAAAAATGATGTTGAAATGAAGAAAAGGAAGAGGGACAAAGACACCTGATAATGCCATCTGAATTATGTATTTTTAAAACTTGAAAATAGAAACTATGCTTTTTATGATGAGAGACCACATCTGAATAAAGGATTGCATCAGCTGAATTCTCTGTTTTCATTTCTAACATTATTCTTTAGCCTATTTTTTTTCCAGTTTACCACAGCCTGCAGGCCATACTTGGAGATGTCTGTGAAGCAACACTGAAATATGGGTAAGACAAACACTGATGTACCCAATGCCATTTTTAAAAAGAATCAGCACACCATTATTTACCTCATTGCTTAAATCATAATAGCATAAATATTTCCTTAAACTCCATGTTCCAAAAGCTTCATATAAAAAATAGCCTTGTCAGAGTCAAAAACTGTGTTCAAAATGAAAGACTGGGATGAGATCCCTCCTTAACTCCTGTACACCCTAAGCATGGAAATCTTCTGTCTGGCCCCACTGGCTTGGCCCAACTGATTCCCAAATGTCTCATTTCTCTTCTTCCCATGGGTCTTTGAGCAAAAGCAATTGGCTTCAACCTGGGGCAGCAATGAAGCCTCCTAGTCTGTGTGACATAGCTCCTGCATCATCCCTGGGGTAGCCACAACACTATTCCAAACCCACCCTGAAGCTGAGCATCTACAGGCTTCTGTATCACATGCTTTCATATCACACTTAGTAGAAACAAATAGCTGGGGAATATCTGGTGAAAATCTAGCACAGAGATACTTTCTGTAGCAAATGTTAGTTCAGAAATCCCAGACACCTCTTTGCCTGTATGTCCTGATCCCCATCCAGCACTCATTGTCAAAAATGTTAAGTGGTATAGAGAGCTCTATATGAATCTCTACCTTTGTGTAAATTTTATCTGCAAATGGAGTTCAGTGTAATTAAGTAGAAATTACACCAAATTCCCACATGACACCAGGATTTGGTGGAGAGAGCTGTGAAGTAGTGTTGAAGAAATTGGTGTCATCTTGGATTCTTTGTGTTGCAAGTTCCTTTAGATTTTATGGCTTTGTCACACTTCAGATTGTGTGTACAGAGCTGATCAGCCATAAAACTATCTTTTATTTGAAATTAAATGTGGAGAAGACTAAATTGTTCTGTGTGTATACAGACATAAGTAGCTCATCTTTGGCAGTGCTCAGATTATTTATACTGCAGCTGCAGTAAATCTGAGTTGCACCAAATGTAGCTCTCTAAATGTCAGCTCGATTTTCTCAAGACCTACTTTTCACTTGTTATAAATATTGTTTGTTACAGATACTAAAATTCTTCAAAAGGGAATGCCACTCTGGATGCAGTCAAAGTGTTCAGAATTGATATGGATCTTGACAGGACATTTATTTATTTTCTTCTAAAAAATGAACAAAGTGACTTTTGTGTGCATTTAAAGATTTTTTTTGGGGGGGAGGGGGTGGAATTCACTTTCTCCGTAGGTAGGTATGCATACAACTTTCACATAATTTCTTATGACTGCAGTTAGTGTTAATGTAGAAGTTTGGTACATAGTATGGAGGCAAGTCCAACATGACCTTTTTTTTTTTTTTTTCTAAAATTGAATTACTTCAGTCAAGACCTGGAAATGTTCATTAAAAAAACGACAAAGGAAAAAAGGAAAATTTGAATGTCAATTTATATAGACTTATTAACTGATTATGTTAATTTTTTGATTATCTCCAAAAACTGACTTTTTTTTTTTTTTTTTTTTTGTATAACAAAGCAAGAAGAGAATTCACCATTTATAATTTGAGATCTGCAGATGCTGCCAAACAATTAGATATTCCATAATTCACAGTTTAAAAGTGAAATCCTCCATCCTTTTCAGAACATCAGGAAATGCTGAGCTCAGGCTCAGTTCAAATTTTTGTCTTTCATTGACACAAATAGAAGGTTCATCACTACATATAAGGGTTGGATTACAATAATAATTGATTGTAATTTTCTTGATTGAAGAGATGACAATTTTCTATTTTTACATCAAGTTACAGAACAGAAATAAAGAATATTTGTGTGCACCTGCATCAGATCAGCCACATTTGGGAGAAAAATGAACAATCTTTGATGATGGCATTTAAGTAGACAGGTAATTCTGAAACATCAAAGGCTGTTCTGTCTTCATTCATAACATTATAGCCAAATATTTTTGCATGGATCTGGTGAAAAAAATATCTGTGTTCTTAGCTGTGGAGTTTTTAAGACCCCCATTGTCTTGCTTATTATTGGAATTAAATTCCACAATAGGTCAGTAACAGATTTTGCCCTTACATGGTTTTTCACTGTCAGATTATAGTGATCCTACTTACTGTTTGTAACTATTTTCCTTTCTGACCAGTCACCTTTAATTACTCAAAGTCTTAGCTTAATTTCATTAGAAATCAAGCAGCAAAGTGTCTAAGTTTCTAGAGTAAAGAGTTATTATTCACAAGGGTTTCACTGGTTACCTCATTCATTTAAACCAGGCACTGGTTGAATGGAATGGTATACAAGAAAGAAATGTTGGGTTGGGAATAGCTCCAAAGAGCTTGCCATATTCATATCTTATTCCTTCTGCTTCACCTATTCCTTTTTGAAATACTTCCAAATCCTTTCACTTTGTTAAGAGTCTAATTTTTATTGATCTTACAGACCACTCATTGAAATTTTCACCAGAGTTACATCAGCACATATCATCTTATTGCCATGATTTCATTATTATTATAACTTCAGTTATGCTTCATTATTAATCAAAAACAATTCTAGTGAGACAAGAAATATTGTAACTTAACAAAATTATTGCCAATGGAGACACCTGGAACGGGTAGCCCAGGAAGCTGGTGGTGAAGTCACTGTCCTGGGGGTGTTTAAGAAAAGGTTGGATGTGATACTTACTTAGGGACATGGTTTAGTAGGTAATATTGGTGGCAAGGGGATGGTTGGACCAGGTGAACTTGGAGGTCTTTTCCAACTTTAATGATTCTATGATTCTGAAAGATAATTAAGAGGAGAAATGTAACGGGTTCTCTGAATCTATTTCTGTAGAAACAGTTCTTTTCCTGTTAAATGTAAAGGGAGTCTTGGCATTGTGATTCCCAGGGCTTTGAGACCCTCCTTGTCCATCCTCAGATTCCAGAGAATTCAGTGGCGGCATCCCCCAGGGGCCTCCTAGGGGCATGATGCAGAGTGATGCTCAGCCCATGAAAAACCCTCAGGCATGTTCCCAGAGCTAAACTGTTCCATGTACTGGAACATGGGGTCAGTAGTTACTGATATAGCTAGAAATTGTACCTGTAAAAGTGAAAGCAGAAATTTCTTTGTATTATGTCCAAGCACAGAAAAGAAAGAATTAATTTTATTTTTAGCAAATATTCTTTTTTTTTTTTTTTTTTTTTTTTTAGAAAGCTTGTTGTGTAGTTAGCAATACCAGTCTTTTTACATCTACAGAGATGAAACATAGGAAACCTAAAAATAGATGTGAATAATATATATATTATTAGAATTAGAATTATTATATTTCTATTAGAAAGCAGAGAGAGAAGGAAATCAATTCAAACAGAATATTCTGAAACAAATTCATGCTGTGCTGAAGGAAAGGTACAAGTACTTTGAATGTTTGGATTGGCTGGGGGACATCATCGGAATTAGATCCACTTGAAAGGGTGAAAAAGCATCAGTTCTCTATACAGTAATGCCACAAGTCTTCAGCTTTTGTGATTGTTCTTAATACAGCATTTTTCTTTCAGTAAGGAATGTTTACATTTCAATTGTAGCTTCCAGCTTGAGCTCACAATTCACAATTTTTTATTTTTATTTTTGTTTATTTATTTTTTATTTTTTAGTAAGAGTTAAGTTCCATTGCAGTGAAGCCTGGTGTAATTTCTCATCTTGAGTTTCCCATGTAAACTTGATTTCTTAAGCATATTTTTCAGCTCTGGTATTCTCTTATTAGACTCAGGATATTATGACATTTTCAAAATGCTTTCTATTTATAACTTAACATTATACAATGTCAAGAATAATCAAAAGCGTAAAGAGATGACAGAGAAAAATCCCATTTATATGATCTTTCTGGGTCACAGTTCTGAGTTTCTCTTAGAATGCCAGTTTCAGGAGCTAAAAATACCTTTTTTATCAAATGAAACATGCAAACAAAAGTTAACAGAAAATGGACATGGTCACATAACTAGTTTATACACACAGAATCTCAAAATTCTGTGGGTTCTAGGTGGGTTCATCACAGATATCTCAGGGATGGTGTCCAGCCCTCAGAGTGACTAATTCAGTGTATCAGGAAATAACATCAGCTGACAGTTCCTTTTCATTTTTAGATACTATTTTATCTCATTATTTTTTTCATACAGTCTTATGGTCTTTTTTGTTTGTTTGTTTGTTTGTCTTGAGAACAAAGTGCAACTATAATTTTAGTATTCCTTTACTCTGTATGTCTTTGTTTAGACGGTGGGATTGATAGAGTTGTTGCTTCCAGAAATCAAAATAATTCTTGCCTTTTTGATACAATGACTTGATGACAGGCAAAATGTCATTGAACACTTCTTCCATTTTTATATATGCACATACACATATAATATATGCATGTGTGTATATAAAATATATAAATTATATAAATATATATAAATTAAAATATGTCTCTTAAAATATATCCCATTGCTATTTCTGTAAACTGATCATTTTATTGTCTTTAATTTTAGATGAGGGCTTCACTGAGCTTCATCCTGTCAACTATCTGCGTAAAGCCAGAGTATTTGACAGATAAAAACTGAATCAGATAACAGTAATACCTATTTGTGCTCAAAGTTTGTGTTACAATTTGCTTCTTTCATTATGCTAATAAAAAGAGAACAAAATTTGTGGTGAAACTATCAAGGGCTTCTCTGGTTTGGCAGGGCTATGCAAGGTGTTGTCATCTCCCTCTGTCTTGCTGAATATGGAACTGAGAGTACGTTTGCCTAGGAAGAGGAGAAGGAGACTTTAAATTGTGTTGCAGGTTACAGCTTAATGATGGCAGAAACCTTGAAACCTTCATCTTCCCTGCACTCCCTCTGAAATATAGACCCCTCACAGTGTGTTCTTGGAGCATCCATGATTTTCAACCATCACCATTGTCCTGGTTTCAGTTAGGACAGTTATTTTTCCTCCTAGTAGCTGGTAGGGTGCTATGTTTTGGATTAGGATGAGAAGAGTGCTGATAACATGCTGATGTTTTAATTGCTGCAGAGCACTGCTTATACTAAGCCAAGGACTTTTCAGCTCCTCGCTCTGTCCTGCCAGCGGGCAGGCTGGGGGTGCAGCAAAAGCTGGGAGGGGACAAACCCAGGACAGCTGACCCAAACTGGCCAAAGGGGTATTCCATACCATCTGACGTCATGCTAAACAATATATAGGGGTGGCTAGCCGGGCTGGGGGGGCCTGCTGCTCGGGGTTGGACTGGGCATCGGTCAGCGGGTGGTGAGCAATTGCATTGTGCATCACTTGTTTGTACATATTATTATTATTATCATTATTATTTTCTATCTTAATAAACTGTCTTTATCTCAACTCATAGGCTTCACTTTCCCGTTTCTCTCCCCCATCCCAGAGAGGGAGGGGGGAGGGTGAGCGAACGGCTGTGTGGTGTTTAGCTGCCAGTCGGGTTAAACCACAACAACCATGCACCCAGCAGTTCTGCTTTGCTCTGCTCCTTTCTCCCTGCCTTCTGATACAACCGTGGGATCATACAAGTAGCACGGACTTGGTTGTGGTGAGGGGAGCAATGGATGAGATAGAAAGAAATTCAGAGCCATAGCAGGCCCATAAAACACAGAACAGGTCCAGACATGATTTATGATGTGTCATATGTGGAGTGGTAAGATGGTAAATGGCTCAATGTCCAGTGGAGAGCAGTGACAAGTCACATTTCTTAGGAGTTGGTATTAGGACCAGCACAGTTTAACATCTTTGTTGGTGACATGGATAGTGGGATTGAGAATACCCTAAGTAAGTTTGCTGTCAACACCAAGCCATGTGGTGTGGTCAACATGCTGGAGGGAAGGGATGCCATCCAAAGTGAACTGGACTGACTTGAGAGGTGGGCCCTTGCAAACATCATGAACTTCAACAGGGTAAAGTGCAAGGTTCAGCATCTGGGCCAGGGCAATCCCAAGAGCAAATACAGCCTGGGCAATGAGTGGATTGAGAGCAGCCCTGAGGAGAAAGACTTGAGGGTGTTGCTGGATGAGAAGCTCAACATGAGCCAGCAATGTGTGCAATGTGTGCTTTCAGCCCAGAAAGCCAATTGTATCTTGGGCTGCATCAAAAGAAGTAGGGCCAGCAGGTCAAAGAAAGTGAATCTTGATTCTCCCCCTCTACTCCACTCTCATGAGACCTTCACCTAAAGTACTGTATTCAGCTCTGGGGCCCCCAACATAAGGACATGGACATGTTGGAGTGAGTCCAGAGGAGGGCCATGAGGATGATCAGAGGCCTAGAACTTCTCTCCTATGAAGACAGGCAAAGGGAGTTGGGATTGTTCAGCCTGGAGACTAGAAGACTCCAGGAAGACCTTATAGCAGCTTTCTAGTACCTAAAGGGGGGCCTAAAGAAAGTTGGAGAAGGAGTTTTTACAACAGCATGTAGCAATAGTAGAAAGGGTAATGGCTTTAATGTGAAATAAAGTAGCCTTAGATTACATATTCAGAATGAATTCTTCATGATTCTTCCTGTGCTGAGGCACAGGAACAGGTTGCTCAGAGAAGCTGTGGATCCCCCATCCCTGGAGGTGTTCAAGGCCAGGCTGGATGGGACTCTGGGCAATTCAGTCCAGTGGACAGTGTCCCTGGCAATGGCAGGGGGGTTGGAACTAGATGATCTTTAAGGTCCCTTCCAATCCAAAATGTTCTATGATTCTATGATGAGACACAAGAGCAATGATGAGACATATCAATGGTATCAGCAATTAATATGCTTGGTGTCCTTTGGTGCATTAAGGATGTCAGTACACTGTCAGTAAGGATGTCATGTACACAATCAGTACTCATATTGCTCAACAATATGGTATGCTGATATGCACATACTTGCATATATAATATGATCTATTCCATGAAGCATATCATCTGTCTAGATAGTCAATAGCATACAGTGTTAGATATGTAAAAGAAGTGAAAAAGAGTTATTTATAAGCCACAGACATTTAAGCTTAGGTCAGAGAGTGGCCATGATATTATTCAATATCTAGAGACTCATGGCAGAATTCATAGTCTTGAGTTAGCGTCCTATGTTTCCTATACAATGCAAAAGAATATTGTGTGATTCGTAATGGCATGCACAACGCTAAGCAGTGAGCTACCCAAGGTAGCAATAGCAAAGCCCTGAGGACAAACTCATATTTTAAATCTCCACCCTCTGTGAGGTGCTTAACTGTACATTTCTCTCCACACATGGTTTATAACCATGAAAGTAGGCACTTAATCCTCTTCTTGAGAGAAAAGCAGAGAGAGCAAAAATCAATCTTTCATTTTAAAAGGAAACCAGAGAAGTAGGTGGTGATTCCTCTTACCTCCTCCTCGCCCCGTTTTCATATGGGATCAGCATACATCCCATTTCAGTCCTTTTTTGTTGTTAGTAAAAGCTCATTTTGACCTGGAAAGTTCAACAGTATATATAGACTGCTTGGGAGCATAAATACTTTCAAACTCTGCCCCTGAAGATGGATATGGCATATCCTACATACAAGCATTCCCCATGGCAGCAGCTTCAAGTTCTGTCTACAGTAAAGAGTTGCAAGTTGTCAGTTGCACTACATGTATGAATGGACTGAATAGGTCCTATATGTAATGCATCCTCTTATTCCAGCACGCTGCACCATTAGCAGCACTGCTCAGAAGTTCTGGTAGGCCTGCAAACTGTTGCCTCTGTCTTACAGTAACCAATATCACAGGCACCAGGTTGGTAGCGTGAAGCAAATTTAGATTTTCCTTCTTTCTGCATGTGTCATTATGGATGGCTACAGATGGTTCTGTTCTGTACAACGGTCTGTTGCAGAAGGTAAGAGCTATGAAAGTATATGGTTACATATGTGCAAAGTATGTGAATGTCAAGTGTAAGTTAGATTGGTTGGAGCAGACAACCCAGATTTTATTATCTCAAGTACAATAAAATTACTTATGGATGAAGAAAATTTTTCACATGAAAAAGGGAGATATTGAAGATATTGATACTGAACATCTTGATATTAAGCAAAATTTAAACTTTAATATTGGTAAAAATAATTAGCAATAACAGTGTAAATGCATTAAAAATGAATGGCTTTAAATATATATATATAAAGTTATCTGTCAAATCTGTCTTGCAAGGCCATAAACCAATGAATGCAAGCTATTGTTAGCAAAAAGTCATGTTTTACAGAACTCATGTCTTTTCTTCCATGGTGTAGACATTTCTGAATATAAACTGAAGGTCACATCTAGAAGACAATAATGTATTTTCCCGCAGAAGATATTAAAGGCTTTATGATTATGCCAGAGTATATAGTTAAGTATGTGAAACCATTAAAGTTTGGCAGCGCACCTGATCTAGATGAATAACATTCTCAAATTCCAGAGGAATCATTAAGATATGGGAAGAAAAACCTTTAGAATGTCTTTATTATTTTTTTTTTCATTTTCTTTTATTTATTTATTTATTTTTTCTTTTTCATTTGTTAACAGGTAAAGAAGCATCAAAAAACAGAAAGAGGGTAGTGGTATTACCATAGTTTTGCAGGGACAATGAGGAGAGATGTCTATGGGATGTGTAACATGGAAAGAACAATCCCTGCTGTTTAAGAACTAGGTGATCAAACTTTAGGAATGAGCATGATTTCTGTATGGGCAGTTCTGAATAAATATGGAAAACTAAGCTAAAACAAAGGCATATTTTGTCAGGACATATGAACCTTTGAAATTATGTCTTATGTAGGCACACACAAAAATAGATTACTTTAAACAGCCAGTTTGAGATAAACACGTAGGGTTGGTGAAATGAATTTAAAACAAGTTTAGGAGAAGGAAATAAAACATTTAATTTAAAGGAACATAACTTATGAAAAGAAAAGAAACAAGTGGTGCAGAACTAGTGGTCAAAGCTGAACATCACTGCTCTGTACAAGAAGGGAGTTACTGGAAAGAACTGGCTTTGAAAAAAAAAGTAACAAATGCAAAAATATGTTTAAAGACAAAATTATGATTTTAATTCCATGCTGCTAGGAAAGTATGAGTGCTTCATTTAATTTAATGTAGTAGAATAATGTAATTAACCCCAACCCCAGCATCAGAATGCTGAATGTCAATCAATAATATGAGCTGGACATGCAGGTAAAAAACTGTCTGCATAATGCTTAGCAAGATTAATAAATAAGAACACGACACTTCTACATATAAAAATACTTATATCATAAATCTTCATGTAATATGGTTGTTCTTATAAGTGCTAAATTCATACAATATAAATTGATGACAAAAGATAGACAATACTGTGCTGCACTCAGAAGATTTTAATGCTCCGTGCAGAGTGTCTATCTATCCATCTGCTTTATTCTGCTGGGGATCAGCCTAGCATCTCTGACAAGTTCTTATTCTTTGAGCAAATAATCTTCAGGTAGAACCTGACAGTTCTTTAATGTAGCTGTACCTTATTTGTGAGGTTAATCTGTGTCAAGTTTGTTCTGTTTTTTTTTTTTTTTTTTTTTTTTTTTTTTTTTTTTTTTTTCCATTGGTGGCTTTAGGTTGTGGGCAGAATCAGAAAAGCATGTTGCACAAATGGTGAATTGATCAGTAAGTTAAGCAGATCAGTCCAAGTGAAGCAACAGTAAAACCTTTATACTTATTATATTTTGATCTTCATGATAAATGATTTTAAGAATATACAAGAAAATTTTACAGTGTCTTTTAGTACGCACATCCTTTTGCTTGTGGAGCCTCATACTTCTGTACTGTAAGATCAGTTATATCAAGTGACTTAATCTTTTGAAGAGGGAAAAAGACATAAAGCTTTCAAAATTAAGTAGAAGACCTGCTTCTGTCTCATAAAAATGTCAGTCTTAATCACCAGTTCCTTGCAAATCTGCAAGGTCAGAAAAAGATGTCAATTCCTACATGGAAGCTGGGAATCTTCTCGTGCAAGTATTGTCATGTGAAGCCATACTTGCTGTCCCTGAAGGACAATGCATTATTGAGTTGAGCAGCTGGGATGATTTTAGGTATAGGGAGGATGCTGCAGATGGAGAAGTGAAAGCTTCTTACAGTCTTTGTAAGAAGTAATTTCAAGAAAAGAGATACCTACTTTGGTGGTTGTCATTTTTATAAATTATTAAGGTTGTTTAAAGCTATGCCACTGGCTTGGGTTGTTAAGTAAATCCCAGATAATGAGAATTGGGCAGAGGAAAATTATATTTATTTTGAGCTGTAAATGTGGTTGGCAATACTCACATACTGATCTGATGTATACACAAGTTTAAATTCTCTTCAGTGAACTTATTCCATAGCCCATATAAATTTCAAATATACTTTATTAAAATTGCTGTCTAGAAAAAATAAAAAATCCCATCTTTATAGAAAGTGCATATCAAAATTACACCTGCTCAGGCAGTGTGCTTGCTCACTGCATTATCTTTATATTTTAACATGTTTATTTATAGCAACACAGTTTTTGAAAACATCCACAACAAATAACATGCTCTCCAGGCAAATACATAAGATAGGCAAGAATCTCCATTTGTCTGTACTGTGTATGCTCATTTAAATTATGGTAAAGTGGTTATAACACTTCTGAAACACAATGCAAATGATGTATGCCTCTTTGCAATGAGACAGATGATTATATGTGGTATTAGAGCCATAATTTTATGCTTGTTAGTCATCCAATTTTGATTAAAGGATCATTTATTTTAAGAATAAGTCTGCCTCACTGTGCAGGCTTTTTCCTTCTACATCAAGTTGCATGTTAAAGAACAAGACAAAAATCAACCTAAGACTAGGACAATTGGGACTGATGTGGTGGATAAGCACAGCACAAAGGCCAGAATTGTTTTTCAGTAGAAGAGTTACATAATGAAAGTGCTAGATTCTGGCTTCAAAAGTAATTTGGGTTAAAAATACTTGTGTCCTCAAGGTAAACACTAGAAATTTCCACATTGCTCATAAAATCCTACAAACAGCACAAAAGATTTACCTTCCAAACACAGAAGCCTTTTCAGAATAATTCCAGAATTGTACATATGGTGTGGTCTTTGATAGATCCTGAAGTATTTCTACAGTTACATAGAAGGCAGATATTCTTGAACCAAGCCAAAATAAAATGAGAAAGAATGGAAATTTCAAGATTTTAGTCAGGATCATATGGGAAACAGACTTGTTTTTGAACTACTACTGAGCTAAAAAGAGAGACAGAGAGAGAGAGAAAGAGAGAGAGAGAGAGAGAGAGGGAGAAAGAAAGAAAGAAAGAAAGAAAGAAAGAAAGAAAGAAAGAAAGAAAGAAAGAAAGAAAGAAAGAAAGAAAGAAAGAAAGAACAACAGACCCTGTATCTCTTTTGTGCAAGTGTTATGAGGAAAAATGGAAAATTACATTTTTTTATTTTTTTTTTCCTTTCTGGATACTTGAGGTAATACAGAGAAGTAAAGCTTATCCTTCCTGACAGATAGGATTGGTGACTGAATGTCAGAAGGAAGCAGTTCTTAGATACACCATGAGCTGAGGAGTGTGACTTGGAAGTGGAGTTAACATGATGACTGCCATATTCGTTATTATTAGACAGGAAAATCCTGCCTGATCAAAAATGTGGAGGGTGTCCTCTGAGGCCAATATCCTTACCATGTAGTCACTTCATTTATAATGGACTAGGTGATCCTTAGTGCTTTCTGCCTCATAAATAAAGAAAAAAAATAAGTCTTCTTTAGGTACATATGAATTTAAATCTCTATTTGAAATATTTGGGGAATGAAGGGTCTCAAATTACAAGCAATCAGCTAAGCCTCCTTTACGTTGTATCTCAAGCAGTCCGTTTGCTATGCGTACATGTAGTCCAGCAAAATGAGGTGCACAATTCTTGTCCGGGCTAACAAAGGAAATAGTCGGACATAATTCAGATATTTCCAGTAACTGCCATTCCAGCAGCTCTTCAAGATATATCTGTGGTGGCTATATTGCCAGCTTGTGTTGACCTGGCAGCCCATGTTGCAGGCTGGGACCTGCCCAGCAGAGGGGAGGCCACTTGCCCAGCAGGGCAAGCTCAGAGCTGATCTGGGTGTCTCCTGCAAGCAGGGCTTCAGCCTTCAACAGCAGGATGCACTGCCTGCATGGTGTGGCTTCTCACTGAAGGGTCCCTTGCCACCTAATTAGTGTGCTCAGGTTACTGGGGGATTTATTATGCCAGAGTTTGCAGTCCTGGCAGAGTAACTTGATATATATTTAAACCCTTGTTAGCCAGGACGTATATCATATCGTGGTTTCCTTCTTCTCCAGTTGTTGCCACTGTTTCAGTGAGCCCTCAGGGCACATTTTCCTGAAAGACAGATATGCTTTTTCATTTAACACCCCATTAAGTAAAGCCCTTTAGCAAGGACAAAGAGCCTCTGAAGATCCTCTCCTGACATAAAATGTTTACAGACTGAAACACAAAACCTGCTGTTTTGCTAAAACAGGAAAAGAAAATCCAAAAGTTCCCAATTAATCTGCTGATTGGTCTAATGGTTTTTCCATGGCTATATATACCGAATTGCTCTGTTTGCTTCTGTCTGATATTTCCCAATCAAGCTGCTGCTGCTTCTTCTGTAACCTGGTTATACCAGTTTTGCCTATACCTCTCAAGCACTTGTTTTTGTGTCAAGCTTGCATGTGTGTAAGTGACAGAGGTGTTGTGAAAGAAAAGGTGATCCAGGGTCCTGTAGAGATGCAAAGCTCTGAGAGCTGTAAAATCAGTGAGCTGAAAACAAGGTGGTGTGGAAAGTTTGCACAGTGTTGGGCTGTGCCTCTGGATATGGACACGGGAGTGCCATCGGAACGGAGCAGGAGTGTGCACACAGTATTGTGGGATGGCAGGGAGGTTTTCTCTAGAGGTGGGCAATTTGGGTCCCAGGTATGGTCCTGGTGCAGTGGAGTGGTTTTGTACATCTTGGCTCTCAGCTTGCATACGTGGGTTAGAAAAGGGCAGAAGAAGTAACCAAAAAAGTATGATGAATAGGTTCAACGTATTACACAACTATGGGGTTATTCAAAACAAATTGTACATAGGGAACTGGTGGCCATATGATTGCTATCTTCTTGATGGACCTGTTCCATGTTCTTAGCTTCAGATCGACCTTATACAGCTGTTTTTTTTTTTTTTTTTTTTTTTTTTTTTTTTTTTTTTTTTCCCCAATTTTTCTCTGCTTGCCAGTGTTCCTGTCTGCTTTTCACAGCCTTGGTAGAATTTATTTCTTCCCACCTGCCATGCACAGGAAATTCGACTCAGAAAGATGAGATGCAAATATTATGCAGGGTTGACCTTTTCATTTACAGGGTAACTAATTAGCTTGACAAGTAACACGTTTAGTAAAATACATATATGTCATTAGATAATCCTGCCTTCCACTTTGTGGTTGCTTCCTAAAATACATCTTACTTCTGTTGCAATTAACTGCAAGCTTGCTATTAACTTCAATATGAGCAGGAGTATAGACCATTGCCAAATGCAAAGTAACTCAATACTAATTCTCTGATATAGAAATACAAGTAACCACATAGTTACTTCTTTGGTCATACTTTGGTAACACAGAGTAGTTCTGGCTGAGGACCTTTTTCACTTCTGCTTCCTTTTTTATTCAACAGGACAGTATGCAATGCGTAGTGTTAACAGATAATAAAATATAAGCATTTTTAAAGAAAACTTCAGGGAAATGTAGAAATTTCTGAGGTAGTCTGAATTCAAGTGATGTTCTAGACGTGACTTGAAGGTGACTCTGTGCAACTGGCTGGACGTCTTCCTTTGTCTAAGCTGTGTAGTGATATTTGTGTGTCGACCTCTACACTGCAGTCTGCGCTGTGGATGTACCTTGTATTACTACTTCACCAATCAGCAGCAAAGCAAAGACAGACAGTTTTGGCTATTATTTATGTGGGTGAGGCATGGAGTCCTGATATCTAGAAGGTCTGAGGAGAGATTCTTGTGTCCTTCACTGAAGGAAGAGGACAGAGAGAGTGGTTACACAGACATGAAGCGTCAAAAGATGTGGCCAAGAATTTGACATGGGTCTAGGACAATAGAAAGAGGCTGGCTCTGTTGAAAACAAAGCCCATTCTGGCTTGCCTTCAGGAGTCATTTATGGCCACAAACAAAAGTTCTAAACCACAGTGAACCTTGAATCCCGCATGTTTTGGTGTCTGATGTTGGATGATTAGCTTTCCCCACCTCTGGATAGCAGTGTCTGGTTCTCAGAGCCACCTCACAGTATGGTGTGGCAGCAGAGATAAATGGTGCCATGCTAAAAATGGTAAGCAGCAGTACTTTGCAATTCTAATGAAACCATACTGTGATAGTCTGTGTCCTTTAAACCATGACAATTAGCAGGAGTCAAGAACGGGGGGAGTCTTACTGGAAGCCAGGTAACTGAGAATAGGAGCCTTTGACCGTCTACAGTAGAGTGAATGTTAATTTCATATGGGTATTTGAAATGGCATGTTACTTTTTCAGATTTGTTCCAGAAGATGCTCATTTTTTTGTTTTAATTAATTAATTAAAAAATTATTTATTCCTATAAAATACATCATATATCATATAGCTTCTTTATTTTTATGTGCATTTTTTTCTGAGCCAGTACTGAGCCTGATGTTGCCATTAAGTTATCTGCTTTTTGTTTCTTTATTATTATATTGTTCCTTGTCAATTTACTGCCTCTTTGTCTCTAATGAAGCAGAGGTGAGAACTTTAGAGATAGAGAACAAAATCACAGAGAAACTATATGGCTTTTTAAATAACTTCTGCACACAACAGTAATAATCACTCTTATTGACAGGTGCAGACACTACATGCATGTTGGCAGTGTTAATTTGTGAAAAGTTCATTTTCTTTGAGAGAAAGTATGAGACATTAGTGCAAACTTTCTTCTCTTTATGTTTTAACTCATGATGAACCAATTCAGTAGGGGTTTTATGTACTTTTAACCCCTCTCCTGATTACAGTCAGGTTGGATTTCTCTTCTCAGTAGTATACTAAGAAGTAGTATAGTAATGATACTCTACTACAGTGTCATTGCTAAAGCTATACCGGTTCTGACTTTTGACAGCCTCAGCAGAGCTGTTTCTTCATGAAACCCTCTTTAGCATCCCTGCTTAATTCCTTTTCCTTCACACTAGCTTTCTTTCATTCCTTTTGGCCTTTTCTCTTCCTTTTCTCTTAGCAATGTCTCCTGAAATACAAGAACAAGTATTCCCCCTCTGTTGAAACATTGTACTTCCTTTTTTTTTTTTTTTTTCATTTACTTTGTTCTTTCCTGCTATTGGAGCGTGCCAGCTACACTGACCTCCTCTCCCCTAGAAATGCAGTAGATTGCTTTGCTAATTCCTAAGACAAATAACTCTTTCTTTCTTTCTTTCTTTCTTTCTTTCTTTCTTTCTTTCTTTCTTTCTTTCTTTCTTTCTTTCTTTCTTTCTTTC
The DNA here is from genome assembly GCF_011077185.1 of Oxyura jamaicensis. Taxonomy (NCBI): domain Eukaryota; kingdom Metazoa; phylum Chordata; class Aves; order Anseriformes; family Anatidae; genus Oxyura; species Oxyura jamaicensis. Next base: position 122,202,772 of record NC_048893.1, read on the forward strand.
TTT
>NC_048893.1:122202784-122211815 GCF_011077185.1 Oxyura jamaicensis
CTTTCTTTCTTTCTTTCTTTCTTTCTTTCTTTCTTTCTTTCTTTCTTCTTTCTTTCTTTCTTTCTTTCTTCTTTCTTTCTTTCTTTCTTTCTTTCTTTCTCTTTTTCTTTTGCTCTTTCATTTGTTTTTGACCTTTTACCTATTGGGCAATCATTCCCTGGTGAGCTCAGCACAGTTGCTGGAATTATCAGCAGACTTTTTGTATAGATGGTAATCCTGTACAACCACTGCAAGGCAGCACTTCAGATGAAGCCTTGTTATTGTCAGTTACCAGAATTTACCATATTTTACCTAAGTAACTGTACCAGGGCTTGTATACATATGGAAGTATTCTTTGAGTAGATTGCATGTTACTCAGCAACATAAATAAGGAGATCAGTCTTGAAAAGAAGCTTATGAGAGATAGCTTGGCTAAGTAAGACAATTTTAAATTAGGTGGCCTGTATGTATGTCATTGCCATATTTTTAACAATAGGATGATGGTAGCTCAAAAACTTCTTAGCAGATATCTTTGGGAAATTAGGAGGACTGTGAGGTGCCACTAGATGAGAGAAGGGCAGATATCTTTCAAGATGCAGGAAAAAGAAGACTAAGGAGTATACAGATATGACATTTTACATCAACAACCAGACAAAATGTAAATGTTGTTAGATGCAAAATCACAGCATAGATTGTACCCAGTGTAGAGACTCTTTTAAACTTCAGTCTCAGCCACTATATGTGCAGTAGCTGGGCTCCCTCAATGGTTTTGGAGAAGATTATTCCAAGTACTGAAGTGATGTTCCCACTCTTTATAAAGTTCTAGAGGAGGGTATCTCTAGTCCTTAAATATGTAGGGAGCCACAAGAAGTATATGTTCTGGTTTAGAATATGCTAACACCCTGTAGTGAGTTTAAGCCAGTCTAAAAGCACTGAGTATATTCTCTGCACTTTTCTGTGTGAAGTTCTCAATATGAATCATAGAGATTTGTTTTATCAAACTTTGTTGTCCCAATTCCTCAGTAATCAGAATACTATGATGTGTCTTGGGAGGGAGGAAGATACAGCATCCCAGTCTAAGGCTCTTAGTAATCAGTTATTTTGGAGAAAGCGATTTACTTACAATTCATTTTAAAACTGTATTTATATATTTATATGAAAAGTATCATATTATGCTATAATAAATATTACAAGTATATATTTATAGATCAAATTTTATTCATAATTTATCAATACTTATCTGGATGTTAATTAGGCTGTTATTTTACTATGACATACATGTATTATAATTATTCTTCTGAAACATGTTCTGCAGTGTAGATTTCTGGCCTGTAGAGGTGCATGGGTCTCTGAGTCTCGTAGGAAAGTAAAAAAGTAATGGTACCAAAGTTGTTCCTGAGAGGTCCTTAGTCCATCCCTCTTTCCCACTCTAACTACATTATTTCTCAAGGATGTTTTTTAATTCTTAAACAAGTGTCTCTATTAAAAATCTGTATCTTTAATATTGTCTTTGGTAATTTGAATTTACAGTGATTTTAATAGCTATTAACAGAAATTGCTTACAAAAAATATTTTTTCTTGTTGCAGTTTGGGTCACGTGGTATCTATTTTGTGAGGATGTTTTTATAGTTTTTATATCAAATGTCAGTTAAAAGTTAAATTACAATCTGGCTAAAATGTATTTCTTACTGAAGATATAAGTTTCAAAAGGCTTGAAAAATTTTGGAAGAGCAAGAGCAAATATGAACGAAATGTGAAACACAGTACTGCCCAGAACTTTCACTCCCAAACTAAAATCCACGTAACTTTTTTTTCAAAGAAAAAGCCTTACTTACTCATAGCATTGTCTGGCATTCAGCTTTGCTAGATCAGACTCTTTTCCCTGTAATAAAGAGCTTAAACTAAAATTTAGCCTAGTTTCTTGGAGAAAAACATTTACTAATGAGCTAATGTACTGCTTTGCAGATGTTGAGTGAACTAATTGAGTGAACTACAACTAAAACCCTATTTTGAGAACAGTGAATTGATTTCACAAACCTTCTCCAATTTTCTCTCATAAAAGCCAGAGATGGAAGAGGCATTTAGGGCCCATGACAGCCAGGAAGTAGCCTATGATATATTGCTACCATCTGATAAGTTTGCTCTGAGCCCAGACTCCAAATCTTAAACTGTCCAGTAGATATCCAAATAGTTGCAAATACCCTCTTTCTTACCTATCTGTAGTCAGTAGCCTCCATCAATGAACCACTCCTAGCAGAAGAAACACTCCTATTAGAGTGGACAAGAGCTACTGTCTTAGTCTTTTACCTCTACTACAGGTTGCACAAATCACCCTGATTTTTTTGGTATGATGTGAGTGACAGCTGGGAAAAGCAATTCATTAAAGATGATCACATTATATGAAAGAGCTGCTGCCTGAAATAAAGAAAACAAAAGATTCATTGCAGGGAGAAAATATTCTAAAATAGGGTTGGAATAGGCTGGCTTCTCCAGATCAAATGTTAATATTATTTTCAGCACTGCTTTTAGGAAATTTTGCAGTGCTCTGGCTAAATACTCCAATTGGCCAGTTACCCATCCTACTCTCAGCAACATGCAGGAAAGCAGGTTCCCCAAAGACCACTGTTACCTTCGTATCCTATCCCATGGGACAAAAGGAGGCCCATGGTGGCCTTGATACTGCTCCTGCAGAGTCAGTTATAGCGAGAGCTAAAACTGCTACTTGGAGAAGGATCCAACCCTAGTGGGTCTAAACTATCTCAATCTGCACTGTCACAGTCTTGCAGAACAGGAGGAAAAGCAAATTAAGAATCTTTCAATTATAATCTTTGAATAGGATCCCCAAAGCCATGTAAAAATATACTATTTATTAACCTGGACAGGTAATAATACATGGGCTGACCCTAGCAAAAATATTATTTTTGATGTGTTTTTTAAAAGATTGAGAGACAGTAGAGTTAATATTCTAAACTCAATGTATTGTAGCATATAAAATGCATTATGCATTTAGCTGCTTTGCATACACCAATTGCTTCATAAAATGATGGCAGATGTTGAAAATCTCTGTTGGATTGCAAAATATTAATATGCAGTATTAGGTACACCATATTTGAGTTCCAGAGTTCCCATTACACAGCCATGACAAATTGTGTACCAATCTCTATCAAATAAACCCTACTCCACAAAATATGCACAATAGCAACACTTGAAGGAAGAGGTGGCCTTTCTACTATGTGTATCACCTGCTCTTCCTCAATCCTGTATGGATCAAAGATCTGGTCATGGGATATTTACCTCATTTTTTCTTGGTTCTTGGCTAAAATATCTGGATCCCTTTACATGGTCATATGATAAGATTACTTTTCCATTGCCTTTGCTAATGTAATTTGGCTAATGCGCAGAGATGAACTTCCAGACAAGTCTGAAAGTGTTTGTTCTTTTTTTTTTTTCCTCATTTTTTTCTTTTCTTTTTTTCTTTTTTTCTTTTATTATTATTATTTTTTTTTCTCCAGTTTAGACAATTAAGCTATTCCCTTTGTGGAGCAAAACTTTTTGCTTAGGAGAGTGTACAATGATTCTATTAGAATATTTTTTGGTTTTCAGATATCTCTCGGGTGTTTTTTTTTTTACACAGAAAATGGCCATGTTGGAGTACTTATGAAAGGGAAACCCTTTTGCATGTTTAATACATGTACAGAGCAGATGAGGTAGGCCTGGATGCCTGTGCTTCACTTGCCTTTGCAGTGTGATCCTCTGTAGGACAGGCCAGCGTTGAGCACCATTAGAGGTATATCCTCTTGCAAAGGACTTTGCCTTTTGCAAGTGGGATGGAGTCAGGGTGGGCAAGTGAGGAATGGCTTTGCCCTGATACATGGTGGCAACACGGTGGCAGAAGCAGGACATTAGTGTAGATGGTGGGGATGAGCCAGAGGGATTAAGGCAGCATGCAGTAGGCTGTATGCATCATCCCATTCAACCTGGTGATTCAGTCTGGGTTCAGGAGACCCATCCATGGTACCAACAAGTCTATTGCATGTTCAGCTGGCTGCCATGGGGCAGGGATACCTAAGAAACTGCAAGGCCGGTGCAGTGATGATTGGAATATTTTCCCATAAACATTCCTTAAGCATAAATGATGGTAATAAAATCATGAAAGTAATTGGCTCTTGTAACTCTTTTTTTTTTTTTTTTTTTTTTTTTTTTAATCAAATTACACCTAAAGTCACACAGAGACTTCCTTGTTTTCCAGAATATTATTGAAAATTAATAGACCATCTGAGTCTGCAGTATCATAGCGTCTGTATCCATTTTTTCATATACCTGCAGCTTCATCTCCAGCAGCTCTCCATCTGTTTGCAGGCTGTTTTCTAAACCAGTGTGATGCCTCAGGTGCAGAAGAGGAAGACAATAATTAACAATGTGGCCTACAGCATCTTGGTAAGCAGTTAATTTTAGTGAATGGATGGGGGAGGAAGAAGAGGGAAAGTATGCTTTACACAAGCTTTTTTGCATGCAGTTGGATAGATGAACATACAGATATGTACATATCTCCCAGGAAGATTGTTTTCTGTGTTCAGGGTTTCCCTCTTTTGCAATGCCTGTTGTTCACAGAAACTACTTGAAAAAGACAGTGCCATCTGCACTCAAGAGATTAGGGGGTGTCAAGGAAAATTCTTTTTCACTTCTCACATTCCTGTTTCTCTCCATCCTGCCCCTGGAAAAATCCCAGCTTTTAGACTGTCAAAACAGTTTTAAAGCTGGTCTCTGATGTATAGAAACCTGTGAGACAGAACCATGACAGCTACATCCTGTCAAAGAAGTATGACTGCATAAGAAATACAACCACAATACTGCTGAATAAAAGAACAGGGAAATGTTTGAGGCTACACTAGCATGTGCAGTATTTATTTAAGTTTTTCATATATATCTGTGTACATAAACTGATCAGGGAATACTATTTTTGCATATTGGAAGACTATTTCACCCATTTATGCATAGATTACAGTGTGCATACACAGCACTGAAAAGTTAAGATCTGCATGTCTAGAGAGAGAATAAAAATGAAAACCATATGATTAATGAGACTTTTTTTCCCCACAAAATTTAGGTCCTGAAATTAGAAAACTGAATCCACTTATAAGCACTTAAATGCAAGTGGCCTCATTTCAGATATGCTGAGCAACTACTGCAACTGCTGGCTTCTGTTATCAAGACTGGCTCTGTTTCTGAAAAGTGTCTGTCAGGGAGGAGATCTTACAGGACCTTCTCTGATGTGGCCAGTTAGCAAATGGCCAAGCACAACTGCAGTACCTATGTGCCAGATGAGTATAGCTGGAGATATGAAGTGGTGCAGAAGTGGCGCTGAGCTTTCTGACTGGCTATTTGACCTTCTGTGAGTAATCCAGCAGAGACACGAGGGAGTAGCCCCATCACACATTAATTAAGTATTTTTCTGCTTTTACTTCTTTACTACCTTTTCATATCCTTCTCTCCCTTCTTCATACACTACTGCCCATGCTGAATGAAGAGAATATTTGAACCAGCAGAAGAAACTCTGTGTTAGTTTTGAGCATAGGATGTTATAGGTGTGACTGTTCACTTCTGGGCTCCACAGGCAAACTAGGTATTTAAAAACTGGTTCTTCTCCCATATGCATGGTCAGATTTGGCAAATGGTTATTGTAACAAAAGGCACCTGAAAGCTTAATTTTGAGCCCCTAAAAGGTGGTATCTAAGCCTGTGACTTTATTCTGTAATTGTTTAGTTGCACAAGCATGAGTGCTGCAGAGAGTACCCACTGGAAAGACAGTATTGCATTCATCCCTTGAGATAACAAATTCATTTGCACTTTTCTTTTTTTCTTTTTAGTCTCTTTACTCAAAAAAATTAAATAAATTAAAAACAAGAAAATGTTCTGCTTTGAGCCACTCTCGATGTTTTCATGTAGTAAAATGAATAAGAAACAGTAATCTAATGCAAAACTGATTTGTTTACATGTTATTAGGAAGTTAAAAGTTTTATTCATGCTCTTGGTTCTGAGTTGGTGTAAAAATATGTACTATGTCTGTAGAAATAGCTGCAAGTAGAGACTGCTGTTGGCTGGCTGCTCTACATACAAAGAAATAAAATAAAAAAATAGATGGGTGTTGTATTTTTCTCTTCCAAAAGTCCAGGCTATGACAGCAGGGAAGCCTATAGACTGCCCTTCAGAATGTGAAAGCTGTCATTGCTACATTCAAGAGGGGACTCTGCTATGAAGGTAAAACTATTTTGCTTGAAGGAAATGACATTCTGGTAAAGAATGTAAGCTTGTCTGGAATGTGAGGAGTGGATTATGTTAATATCTGCATATCAACTTTGCCCTCTTGGTTCACTTTGTGCTACATCAATTATACTGTAATTTTTCAAAGTGCTGTCTGTGAGTAGTACAGTTAGCTATAGCCAAAGGTTGGAAAAAGATTATCTTTTTAGAATTTGATTGCTTAGTCACCAGGAAAGCAATGAGAAGGGGAAAAAAGGAAAAGAAAAAGAAAAAGAAAAAAAAGAAAAAGAAAAAAGAGTTTTAACAGATCCTAAAACAAAATGGTGTTCCATTTATTTTCACTTCTACTTACAGTTAAAAATACAGAAATTGTCATGTAGTATTCAAATCACCTGCAATGCCTTGGAATCCTACAGTTTAAAAATATTAAAAACCACATTATGTAATATAATTTTAATTATTATGCACACATTTCATAGAGGTATAAATATATATTGCACAAAGTTTTCTGTGTAAAAAAGGAACACAAGAACGTTTTACTTGGCCAAAATATGACATTGCACTATCATAATCATTTACTCAAAACCAATTTTGTAAGGCAAAGTTTCATCAAAATCAACATATTCCCATGAATTTTCTCATACCACTCAAGATGCTAACTGCAGTGAATGTTTTTCAGTTTAAAAAATTTCAACCTGACAGAGGGTCCACAGCCTTATTTTAATTTAAAATTTATTTTTTTCACATCTTAATTTGTGGTACACCCTTTTTTTTTTTTTTTTTTTTTTTTTTTTTTTTTTTGTCCCATTGTGAACGGAAATTAATCTATGACCTGCAGAAGAAAGCAAACTCTAGCATAGCATAAGGAGCTCTATGTGAAGAGTGTAGAGTTGACCAAGTAACTCCTATTATGTGAGTTTTACACTTCTGTGAATTCTGTAAGTTAGTGATACAACCTGAGAGTTGCATTATCTCTGCTTGTGAAGGAAAAAAATGTGCTGTATTCAGCCTTCTCTCACACCCTATAGTTACAGTTGTCACCACACTGATGGCCCATGGCTGAGATTGAGAACAGAGGCCCCAGTCATATAGGGAGCTGTTTTTACTTTCATTTCTTCCATTTCTTGGTCAAATGGCTACTGAACAGAAAGGATGAAGCACTCTTAATTAGTACTGTTAAAAATCTTGTTAGCAAAATTACTCTTTCTCTTTCATGTCAATAGGCATTAATGTTATTGGTCAAATGAATTTCAGTCTGTCATGCTCCAAGAAAAGTTTCCCCAGTGCTAAGCATTCACTTGTATGATTAAAAGTAGTCTAGCTATTGACCTCCTAGTGTTTAAAATACCTCTGAAAGAGTTATATAAATCATACTAGTGAGGAAAGGGTAAAAGGGAAGAAAGATATAGTGGCAGTGACACTGTCTAAAGAATTACTAGGAAAAAAAAAAAAAAGTAAAAACAAAACAAAACAAAACAAACAAACAAACAAACAAACAAAAACCTTACTGGGAAAAGCTTACCATCATCAGTAATCAACAAAGAAAAAAAAAAACAAACAATACAAATGCAGCTGTTGAAAAATTAGCATTTGAAAATAGTAGAGAATAAAAAGTGAAGAACCTTCCTAGGCAGAAGGTCTGTGCTGCCAGAGAGCACAGTTGGAGTCTCTGCCTTTTCTGATTAGCCACCATCTACCAAAGCAGCAAAACAATGCCAGGGCAAGGCATATTCCTCCTGAGAGGTGAGACTTCTGTGTCTGCTTTCAGGTCTCTCTGCATGGCATCTAAAGACACAATTAAAACCAAAACCAAAAACAAACTAACAAAAAAACACAAAGGGGAAGATCAATTCTCATTCTCATCAGAAATTATGATTTCATCTCATTGAAAGGATTGGAGTCCAAGGATGGATGTCTGTTTGGTCTTGCAAAAAACAACGCATAGAAGAAGAAGGAACTGGCTACAGTTTTCAAAGTGTTCATACATTATTTTGAACATGTACTATCGAAGTGTTCTTGGTTTCAGAGACAGTTGGTTCCTTATACCTTGGTAATGATGAGCCTTGCCCAGAGCAGCAAGAGAGAAGGCAATGTGATGAACTATAAAACAGAATTCAAAATGCATTGGTAGGGAGAATGCTTGTTTTTCATTACTTGCATTTTTTTTCTGCTGCTAGCAGTCCATGATGATATGGTAAAGATGCCATTTACCAAGCAAAAATTAAAGCACAAAAAAAATATTACTAAGATGAGCAATTCTTCCTCCTCCATGTTTACTCTCAATGATTAGTGAGTTCTTCATTTACACCTCTAAGAATGGCTGGCAGTTATTGCACTCCCTGTCTCCTAACCTACAGTTGTTCCTTTGCCATGCTGTGCATATTTTAGCTCATTTAATCTTTCCTTTGAAGTTGTTCCCTCCAGTTCTTTGTCATTTGTCCTGCTTTTGTCTGAACTCCTTCCAATTTATCCTGGCATGGAGGTGGCCAGATCAGGGTGTTCAGGTTGTGCTTTCAAAAAATGTTATAAGGAAGGATCATCTGATGCTTTCCATCAGCCAAGTCACCTCGGTGAGCTTATGGGACCAGTGGTGGCCCTGGTGACTCCCTGTTCCTTAACTCTATTTGAAAGAGTTCACATAATGAAACATTTAATAAAACAGCTACACATTGCACTGGCTGCTCTTTTTCTTTCTTTCTTTCTTTCTCTTTCTTTCTTTCTTTCTTTCTTTCTTTCTTTCTTTCTTTCTTTCTTTCTTTCTTTCTTTCTTTCTTTCTTTCTTTCTTTCTTT
>NC_048893.1:122212215-122232888 GCF_011077185.1 Oxyura jamaicensis
CCCTTCCTTCCTTCCTTCCTTCCTTCCTTCCTTCCTTCCTTCCTTCCTTCCTTCCTTCCTTCCTTCCTTCCTTCCTTCCTTCCTTCCTTCCTTTCACAGTTTCAGTTCTGATCCTTCAGCCTGTGCAAACTTCCAAGATCTGTTTCAACATTGGTACCTTTCTGTTTTGTTTCTCCCTCAAAATACCTATGATGCTGTGTATGATTCATTAGATATGCTCTTCTGCATTTTTCCAATATGCACCTTCTTTAATGTTTCTAGGCAATATCGCCAGGCTCTTTAGTGCACTGACTTAGGTATTTGTATTTGTCCTTGATGAGCTCCTCCCACGAATTGAGAAATTGATTGCTGTCCAGACTTTATGAGGTCAAGTTGTATAATGATCCCCACATTACAAACAACAGATTTTGGCTCAGTTTGTTGCTCTTTTTCAATTTTCCAAGTCTCTCTCCAGAGCTTTAGTCCACAAGATAGGCTATGTGGTTTCTCAACAGGTTTCCCTGCTATGCTCTTCATTTGGAACTGATGTTAATTAACAATTCTTCCAGCACTTGTTGACCTTCAGTGATGCTTGAACAGTAGGTTCTGCAGCTGTGAAAGTGAAACTGTAAATAATCAAGTTCTCTCAGGACAGTTTTTAGAAGAAGATATTGCGGTCCCATCTCCAAGCAAAAGTAATATTATTCTTTTTAAAAACTAACACACATCCTGTTCATTTTCTCAAATATGAAGAGAGCATCAAAAAATGAAAGGGTGGTGGAAATACCACTTCAAGTGTCTCAGTGTGTTATTAAGCAATTAAACAAAGTAGATAAAATATGGTACCCTGAGTATCTTTAAATCACTAAATATAATATTATTAAAATCCAAATTTTGTATTTATAACCTGTCCCGTCAAACAGTCTAGTTGATAGTTCTGCCAAAAAAGCTATCAAGATGCCATGCATTATTTGTTCATTAATATTACATGATTCACACAAGATAGTCATCTAAATGTTTGTTTGCTTAATTCTCTGCTGTGTCTGCTGCTGGTTTCCTGTACAGCAACACTTGGTTAAGCCTGTATTTTATTCTGAAGATTCTTGCTACTGTGGATAGTCTCCTTGCTTGCTACTTTTATGGTAGATACTGCAGTTTTACCACAGTTTTTGAAAAACAAGATAGTTCTCCAAATGATATTGTAGTCCTCCATCATGTATGTAATTTCAGTGTACTGATGTGGAAACATGTAATGACACTGTAGGTCAAAAGGAAAAGTGATCATGATTCGTGACACCCATGGACAGCCACCAAAGTCCTAAAGCTCAGATTAGGAACTCATTTGCTATAGCGATGTGAATAGTTAAAAAAAAAAAAAAAAAAAAAAAAAAAGTCATGTAGGTAAGAGGTAAGGAGAGAGTTTTCAGAGAAGACATGGAGACCCAACCAGAACAGATATATGGCTATATGGCAAAGAGATCTTTTGAAGATATCAGTAGATCAACATGTAGAACAATAAATGGAGTGTGTATTTCTGTGTGTATATATATATGCATATATACATATATACAGACATGCATACATACATATTTGTGTGTGTAGGTCTGCATCTTTAGATTTGTAAGTAGCAAAGGGAAATCTAGAATAAAAATGAGTGGCAAATATCTTTGAGGGACAAAGAGATGGATCATTTGGAGGTCAGATTAATCCACTGAAAATAATGCAGTTTGTATCAGCAGTGAATTCGACCATAATACTTGAAGAAGAAGAGGAGTGGTAATTTGGAATCACATAGACTCATGAATGTGGAGATATACAATGCACACAGAAAGAAATCAAGAAACAGGAAAATCAAAGCTGGAGGAAAGCTGGAATAGAACTGAAATCAGAATACATCAACACAAGATTAAAGCTGGGATATCAGCATACATCTAGCCATGGTTCTGTAACACAGATTCCACTAATGTTTAGCATTCATACAGTAAGAGTTCACTGGAAGACAAATTTAAAACTGCTAGCATTTCTGCCATTAAAGGGTCTTCTTTTGATTGCTAGGAATTGTCATACTGGATCAGAGGAGTGATTCATCTCATCTACCATCTTGACTCTGATAGAGTCTAGGACAAAATATGTTGGAGAAATAGATGAAATTTCTTAATAGAAATAATCATATATCCTGCTCACCATAGTGACTTATCCTGTACTTACAAGTTAGGCAGCATCATATATAGTCTTTTACACAGTATTAAATAAGAAAAAGGAAAAAAGGATGCAACCATCTGCATTGCAAAGAAAAACAGCATTGGGGTTTGGACGGCATTCTGTGTTCCCTGGAGTATGAGCTAGATGCCAGGATGGAGGCTACGCACACAAGTGACACGAGGTGCCTATGTTTAGGCACCTGAATCCCAGGCAATTCGGAATCCCAAACTGAGTGATACCTTAGGAGATCCTTTGCATTAACTAACTAAAAATAAAGTGTAGACATTTACATGTGAATGCCTAAATGCATTCTTGACGTTAATCTGAATCCCTACCCTAATGTCAAATGTGTAACTCAGAATGATTTTCAAGACAAAGTAGAAAAAGATCTGACCTCGTCCAAAGTCAATCTGTTTAATTTTGTTCTATTTTTTTTTTTTCCAGATACCTTCAATTAATTGTCCCCAGTTAATTAGATCCATTGTTGTTCCTTTTCAGACTTTGAGCAAATTAAGATAACCAAGTTTGATATCATCTCTTGTTCTGCACTGGTATTATTAGTGGATAAGTGAATGGATAAATAACTGAATAGCTCCAATGCTGTTAGAAAATTGGCCATTTCAGTAGTTGCTGATCATGCTCTGCTAGAGTCATATTCTACATGTCTATAGCCATACCCTACATATCTATAGAGATAGATTTTCTTATAATAGCAATAATGAAGCTGATTAAAGTAATGGCAGTCAGAGACCAGTCTATTTCTGTAATGCTGAGATAGAGCCTTTTTAAATAAAATGAGCTCCTGCTTCAGTCTGAATACTGCTGAGCCTCAAGAAAGATGTGACATTTTATGAACTTCAGGATCATCCATCTTTTCTCCATCTCTTCCTATTGCTCATTCCCTATTTGCCCCTTAATTCAGCTGTGCCTGTGTGCCCTGTCCTTCCCTTCTCCCTCCAGCTTGAAGGACACCATCCTCATTCATCTCTGACCTGACCCACTGCCTTTATTTGTGTCCTAATTCAGGTATCTTTGTCCCCTTTGGACAGTCAACTCATGCATACTGAAACATCCCAAGATTTTAAAACAGCTGTCACCAGGTGTTAACTGGAGATATGCCGGGGCCTGTGATTTTGAAACGGCACTGTGGTAAAAAGGATTAATGAAAACCTGTTACATATGGAAAAGGTTCCTGTGTCTGCAACAGAAGCAAAATTCACTAGAAAGCAGAAGGTCAGTTCAAGGGGAATAACTCATCTAATCATAGTTTGAGAGATTAAGAAAGATAAAAAATTGTGATGGCTTTCTACACAGGGATAAATTTCATACAGGGAGATGAAATTTGGGCAGGTCTCCTCAGACATATTGAGGGCTGAGTGGAGGTGAGGCAGCTCTGGACAAGAGGCTGAATTGCCCCATTTGTGTATCATGGGGCAAAACACTCTGTCCTGCTCCACAGTGGCCCTGGCCTGTTGTGCAGATTTATGGCTTTCAAACAGTGCATGGCTTATGTCAAAACAGCCCAGTGGAGGTGGACGGAGTTCCAGTTTTTCTGTGTACCCTCAGGTAGATGTACCACAGTACCAGACAGATGCACCAATACTGAACACTGCTCATGCTATTTACTGTATCAGAATTTGTGACTTTCTTAACTTTTTTTTTTTTTTCTTTTCTGCATCACATTTAATAGAGTTTCTTGAGCAGCTTAACTAAATATCTAATTATTCAGTGTTTAACTAAAATGAAAAAGACATGCAGCTTTTTAAAACATTGCCTTCTGCTTCAAGGTAGCTAGCTGTTGTCACAAAACCTGCACTTTTACCCTTTTTGCAGTTACATAACACACAAGTTGTGAGCATAAGGACATGGACAGCAGATAGTGCACTTATCATCTGGATTCATATGAATACCGCAGGAAGCATCTTGGAGTCACCCATTCTCTTCCAATTCTTGAATCCTTGTTTTGGCTCTTCAAGCATCCCATCCCCATGGCTATGCCTGGCTGTCAAGTGCTGTGGTCACCATACCTCGCCGGATCTGCTAACCACCTTTGGATGTGGTGGAACTGCTTGTCTTCACCCCCAGCCTGCTCCGGCTGCTGTCCCATCTGGTGCTGTGGGCATGTGCCATTTGCACAGAGACAGTCTTCCCATAGTTCCTATTTAGATGTACATGTTTTTAAAAAAATGCATCCTCATATCTTTTAGAGCACACCACACAAGGGCGCTACATGAGACTGTCCTGTGGAGCATTTTAACTGTAGGACAGAATAAATTATTCAGCAGAAGGGGTTACTCAAAGGGAAATAAAGAACAGCTCAGCTGTGAAATACACCCTGAGGCAACTTTGAAACTAGTCAAAAAGAAACAGTGAAGGATATAGCTCTAATGCCAACACAGGCACAGATTGCCCCCGTTGTGCTTCAATTCCAGGCCTTGCAAATGATGGTTTAATTGCTGGGTCTCTGTGTTTCTGCTTCATCCACTACAAAGAAGAAAATATGTGAATATAAATATGGGAATAGACATGCTGGTAGTAGCTAAGCTGTACTGAAATGTTAAGTACAAGCCAATGGTTTTATAATGGGCACATCTGCCCACCTCGCAAAACCACTACAAATATTGGCAGGATTTGTGGCATCTGCTGGGAAAGTTTCAGTTTCAGAATAGCAAAGGTATTGAATGCTGGAGTTGTAGAGCTTAGCTGCACAGGTCCTAGTGTGCTGAGTTTATTTTTTTGGTCTGTAAACGTGTGCTAAATCTTGACCTCTGTAGGCACAATTTCTCTTACCTTATTTCTGAACACCTATTGAGATGTCTCTTTCTTCCCCTGCTACTCAAAGCTGGCTTTGAACATGTTGTGGTGTCCTCATGTAAATCAGGCTGTCCTTGCACTAAACCCACTTAGCAGAGCTCACAAGCTTAACAGATATTTCCATGAACCTCTTTTTTTTCTCTCTTTTTTTTTTTTTTTTTTTTTTTTTTTTAACAAGCTCCGGTGTTTTTGGCAGTACAGCCCCCAAAAGATGTCAAATATTCACTGCAAAACTTCTTTACACAAATTATATCACATTCTCTTGTAGTATAGAGTTGAAAGTGGTTGAAGATTTCCACACTTGCTGTAGTTAACATATATCTTGGGCCTTCTACTGCCTTGTGAATATTTTGCACTCTTTCAAAAAAGGTGAGATATTCCTCAGTACAGGTGTCTTTTCTGTAACATGAACATGACAAGTTCTTGTCATGTGATATGGCCCTTCAGCTGCCCCACAGCTACTTACTTCAGCCTTACTTCCCAACCAATCCTCACATTCTTTGGTAATTCCACATAACTCCTACTGCCCCTTTTTCTGTGTCTCTAGACTTGAAATTACCTCTGCTTTATCACCAGCAGTCTTCCTTCATTGGAAAAACAAAAGTGCAGCTCATTGTCTTTGTCTTGAGCAAACTGTACCTGCATCTCAGCAATAAGGCATTAGCTATGTTCCAAGTCCCCTGAGGAGTGTCTTAATGCCATTAGTACTGCTGTATAAGTGGGTTTCTGATGTCTACATGTTTATACAACTGGCTGGCCCTTCAGGCTCTATTTAGTTGGTGCTTCTTTGTTCCTGGTTCTGTAATGCTGCTCTGAGCAAGTAGCCTTTTATCAATAAAAGACTTGTCTATTCCACTATTATCCCACTTGCTCTGTGCATTGGTAACATGGTTTCTTCTGAAATTTTTTTTTTTTTTTTTCCTGCCCTCATTTCTGTTCTTCAAATAAAGAAAAAATAAGGCAAACTAAATCAAATATCCCCTGAACCTCCAAAGCACTGAAACTTTGCCTTGTGTTGTCAGAGAACAGCCATTATTCAAGTTAAGTGACAGACAGGCAGAAGTTCTGGATCAGCTTTGCTGTTCTTAAGAACTCCTGGAGGACCTTCAATGTGCAGGGATACCATTTACTTCGAACTTTCTTATACGCAGATTCTTGTGTTACCAGCTCCCTGGATAGCCCTTGCTTTAAAGTGGAGTGTACCTTGCTGCTTTACAGATTCCCTTGAGAAACGTATTGTAACGGTGGCTTGGCTAGAGCAATTCAGTGTCCTGTCTGAAAGATTACTATGTCAGTAGGAATGGCATGACACAACTAAAAATGAAGTATACATTTGCAATGTCAAAATTAAGTTACACAGTCAAAAATACTTGTAAAATGTAGGCAATGGGAGCACATGAAACCCAAGACTGGATTTATCCTCATATCAAATCCGGGAGAACCTGTGGAACTCTTTCAGCTGACAAGGTATAAATGTGGATTTACTATAAATGAGCGAAGACTCAAATCCTGCCTATACAGCATGTCCTCAAAATCCTATCTGATAAAAGCCTTCTAACCTTGACATGCCAGTCTCTTCTTATGTTTCCATTTAGAACCAAAGACATGCCTATCCAACTCATGTATTTCTTGCTCTTTCCAAGCATATCACTGGCATTCACCCATTGTTTTGGAAATTACAATGTTTTTTCGGTAGAAAATTTCGGTAGATCCAGGAGCAATTATTGCTTGTTCAGTTGCCTGAGTCAGCTAATGGCTGCTTTGGTGTTTGATTAGGCACCCAAATTTAGTTCCTATATAGGCAGGAAGGCTTTTTCCACAAGGCTTGGTAGCAAAGTTCTTCCTGTTATGGATGATATATTTAATGTAAGTGTCATTTGCTGCCCATGCTCTGCACAATCACATAATGATGTAATTTGTATGTGATACACATTACTGGCACTTGCTAGAGATCACACACTAGTAAATAAATTTCCCTGAAGGAATAGTGAGTTAAGGTATGACGCTCACCCAAACTCTCTCTGGGAGCACTAATCAGTACCTGTCTACATGAAAACTAACTGTAACTCCCATTAGCTATCATCCACAAACAAAATAAACACAATCACTAAATTATTTAAGTAAGTCCAAGGTTAAATGTCTCTGTGTTTAGTAGTTGGATAATTTATGGTCTCATTGTACATCAGAAGCTCAAAAACACTTGGATGGGGAACCCAAAATTTACTCTGATTGCAAACTTGTTTCTTCGTGAAGGAGGATAAATAAATTTTGGTGCATACCATCTGTCTCTGGAGACTATACCTACCATGTTCAGATAGTTCAGTATCATAGGAAGAGATCCAGTCAGTGACAGTGACCTGATGAGTCATTTTTTCCCCATTTCAGGTAACTTTTACTTTTAGCTAGTGCTTGTCTGGTCCAAAGGACAAAATGGTTGTTAGCAGCTGAAGGGCAGTACATGTGCTCCTCAGTCTCATCTTCCAGTTTAATTTAATTTGAAAAAGAATCTGCTTTATGTCCTCTGAGACCTTTTTGTCACATGCATCAAAGTATGTTAAGTGCAACAATTGGGAGATTTGCCTTCAAAAGCATGTTCCTGACCTGAACTAGAGACTAAATATAAGCACACTTGGCATGAAAATAAATACAGCTGCACTAAAAGGATTCATTTAATGTCAGACTCCCATACTTTGGTATTTGGGTATAAACTTCTCTTGAAGTCCAAAATGTTGCAACTTGCACCTTAGCCACTTCAATATAAATGCCTGGATTTATTATTTCTTTGTTTTTATTTTTTTATTATTATTATTATTTTTTTTGCAGATTGCTAAAAAAGAATCTCAGAACACCCTTGAATAATTTATTAATTGAGTTTTAAAATCACCTTTAATAAACAATGCAGTTATATGGGAAAATGACAATTTCAGTCCAAGTGTATTATTCTGTATGTGTATTTCCTTTTTTCTATGATGTTCACATTTAGGTGCTGCTGAGGTTTTATAGTATGCTACATGTTTACTAAACTGCCTGCTCACTGAGCATTAAGAAAATTTCCTTGTATGCAATATTTAAGGGAATAGGAATTCATTTTGGCTGATTTTTGTCAAATAAGCAAATCTAATTCAGCTCTCTTCTGTATGACAGAGTGGCATTTTAATACCATTTTTACTTAATGTAACTAACTTGCTATAAAAAAAGAAAAAGTTTAATGCTAACAGAAAATATTTTCAATCTTTCACTGCAGTTTCTATAAATCAATGTAAAAGCAGAGTGATAAAAATTATCATTAGCTGAAAATTACCTTGACTGGAATCTGAGGCATTCACATCAGCTAGAGGTGCTGGAATCAGAGCAGTCAAATGAAGTTCCAATTAAAAATTATAAATTAGAGCTGCTAGAGTGTGGGACCACCCGCCTGGTGAATGATCTTACTTTCTTATACATATATAGAAAGGGCACAGAGTTCCTGAACTCACAGAGATTAAAGCAAATAGACTCTACCTCATATGGTCTCAAGAGAAAAATGAGCACTTTGAAACTACTCTCCAAAGGATGTAATATTGTGGCTGAATTTCCTATCACAGGAAAATATACCCTCTTGTTAGTGGATGTAAGAAGGAAGGAACAGCTAGCCAGTTAGGAAACTAATGGCCTCAGAAAAGTGACTTGGTTAAGAAAGTTTGTTGGAGTGCAGGAGTCACAAGTTCAAACTCCCATTCTCCTGATACAGACCAGCTGTGTGCATGGCAGGTTCCTTGGTGGTTATGCTATTCTGGCCTGGGTTCCATACTTGATCAGTCCAGTCCCATCTAGGAAATAACTTAAATTCTCATTTTCAAGGGGGTATTTTCTGCCTGATCCCCAAGCTTCCCTGAAACTTAGAAATTATCCCTAAAACTAGTACATTTCTACGAATGGTAGTGTTTATGAAACAATAATTTCTACAAGAACTTTTTTTGCCAAGCCAGCTATATTTAGGATTTTATATTTTACCTCTCACATATATTATGGCAAGCTGTCTGATGAATTGAGCAGACTTTCCCATGTAAGGTTAGATGCCATAGTAGCAATGGTTTCAGGGTCACTTTTCACTTAAAAGATTATTCAGGTTCTGAGACAGCTAGAAACCAACTGCAATTAAGAATTTGCCATTGTGCACTCAATAGCCAAGCTATTTGAATACTTTATATCTGGAACAAAAAGACACCCGATGCTTTTATTGAAAGGGACATGTGTGATGATGTGAGACCTTTTCAAGGCAAGGGATTCTCTGAACTTGCAGCTCTGTGTCAGAAATCACTGAGTAAGTCCTCTTGGTGATGCTTTTCCCTTTTTACCTACTACTTCACCATGACCCTGTGGATTCACAGACTTGTCTCAGTTTGTATACAGCTTGTCTGCAGCATTACTTGGATATGTTACCTTCTTAACACTGATGTACTCTAAATTTGTCAAAATACCATGTCTAGACAAGCTTAAAATCAAAATTGGAAAGCAAAGAGGAAAGCTCTTGATTACAGAGATGGAGCTGCTGCTATGAAAACATTAAAATAAGCCTGGTAGACTTGTCTCAAAAATAATATTCTCCCCAAATTGTAGCTGAGCACTTCGCAGAAAACTGCCTAGGTAACTGTGGCCGAGGCTTAGCTAAGCTCTCCTGAGGTAGCGTCTCCTGGAGCGGATGCCCCTGTTCTGGATCGCCTCATTCCTATTATACTTGTGCATGCCACTGCATGCAAATGAATCTTCAAAGCACTTGCTCAGAAGCACTGCTTTCCCCTCCTTCTGGCTAATCAATTTAGGGAAGCTTATTGTAGCCCACTTTGCTTAGCTCTGTCTGTTTGTGCAAATGCATGATGCCTTGTTTGAGCTTGTCTCTGACTGGGATGGACAAAGTCCTTTTGATGTGTTGATTTTCCATATCACGCTCATCCTCCTGTTTCAGAAGCTGAATTGCAATCTTTCTTACTCCTCCCTTCCTGGACAGAACTTGTGCTGTGAATCTTTTCTTGGTGCCTCAGCAACCTACAAAGGATTATGTATAGGATGTCCCTGATAGTCTTGCAGTGTGTGATAAATTGCTGGGTTTCTACAGAGGTTGCATGAGGCACACATATATTCATATATGCAGTTCCAAATAAAGTGAGTTATTAAGTTGAAAACAGAAAGAGACCTGTAGTGACAGGACAAGGGGCAATGGCTTTAAACCAAAAAAGGATAGGCTTAGATTGGATACAAGGAAGAAATTTTTCACAATGAAGGTGGTGAAACACTGGCACAGGTTGTCCAGAGAAGCTGTGGACGCCCCATCTCTGGAGGTGTTCAAGGCCAGGTTGCATGGGGCTTTGCGCAACCTCGCCTAGTAGGAGGGAGGTTGGACTGGGTGATCTTTAAGGGTGATCTGGGTGATCTGGGTGATCTATGATTCTATAAGATAGTCAAATACTGTTTCTTTTACTCTGTATGAAATTTTGATATTAGGGTACGCTCAGGACACATGTTCAGTGGGATCATTTCCCCTAAATGTTGGGGAGAATATTTAGACTATGTTAAATAAGGGTTTTGAAAGGTGAGTGGATATAGTAATGAATATAATGTCCATAACTAGAAGGTTATGTAATCTTCTAGTTACAAATGGTGGGGTACAAAGATGACAGTTTTATAGAATTTGGAGATTTTTTTATTGATTGATAGATAGATAGAGAGAGAGAGAGAGAGACAGCAATGGAGGTTAAAGCAGATCTCCAAGCATTTTAATTCTCTGCTGCTATTTAACAGTACAATCAATAGTTCTGAAAAGGGAAAGGCATTTGCAATGCTAATTGCAATTCACAAATGGGGGTGTATGGAGTGGGTGGAAGAGTTAGCTGTTTGCTGAGGGACATTTCAGAGCTGCAGAAGTACTGATTCTTGTATTTCTTTTTATAAAACAGTTATATACTGAGCCCTCAGCTGACTAGGGCACAGGAATAATTCCGAAATCAAAGAAATCAGGGAGTGGGGTGCTTCCTCCCGTGTCGATTTGCTGGAAGGTTTTGCTGGTTGTCTCAGTGTAGGTCCCACTGAGACAGGAGATAAAATGGAGAGCTGGACCTTGCTGGACCAGCCAGTTTTCTTATCTTTATAGGTCTGCAAAGGCCATGACTTCATTCAAAATTTGTCAAATGTGTCTTGTCTTTTCCTGCTTTCTGGTATATACTTTTTTGATTTCTGAAAAATAAATGGATATTTTTACCTGTGACTTGACCTGAATCTGCCAGCCTTATTTACTCTGATTAGTACTCTACTCTGTGTGTATGTTTGTTGTCCCCAGTGGAACTACTTGCAGAATAAAGTACAAATCAGTGTGACAGAGGATGACAAAACTGAGCTCTTTCCTCCTCTCTCACTCCTTCAGATGGGATGAATGTTCCCTGGACTCCACAGACTCACTCCTCAGAGTGAAAACATATGTTTGTGTTTAAAACCAGAGAGCGGAATCACTTGAGGAGGGAAGAGGAAGAAAAATAATGTTCTTGTGCCAAGTATTGTTAGTGCTGATTCTCAAAATTGTCATTGATCTCTGACCATGTGGTAGCAAGGAATAGCAGACATCTAACTCCTGGCATTCTGAAATGTACCACTGACTTCCTCATGTCCTGTGGACTGTTCAGACACAACATGGGTCTTGGTTTTCTTTTAAGTTAGGTTTACCCTGTGCATGTTGATGCCATTCTTAATTGGGTTTAGGAGAGAATTTATCATTATACAGGGTAAAATATAAATAACAATGGCCCTTAGATGTCATGTACATACGGGTCTAAATACCTGAACTCAGGATTATAAAAGAAGATCTATTCCTGGGTTGAGCCTTTTGACATTCTTTTAATTATTACTTTCTTTTTTTTTTTTTTTTTTTTTTTCCTTTAACAACTAATGAGGGACTGACTACTATTGTTATTTATACTTTAATTATTAATAAATGGAGGTATGAAATTTCCTTTCTAAGTCTAATCAGAATTATTTTTTTTTTCCCGTTTCTAAAAGAAAACAGTTTTTCATCAAAATGGCATAACCAAAACTTGTCAATTTCTGCTGAATTCAACAGATAATTCTTAGACAAAATAGAGAGAGAAACCTGAAAAGGTAATGAATTTTCTCTTTCCATTTCACTGCAATCTTTAAGCTGAAAGCTATCACATTCAACCTTTCAAGATGGTAAAAAAAATTAAAAAAATAAAAAGTAATAAAATAAATTAAATAATTCATATCAAAGCATTTTAATAATTTCCAACTTGGTAATGAAAAATCTTATTGTTACTTTTGTCACACTAAAAAATATTTATTACCTGTGACAATACGTGAACATAATAACACGCTGAAGTACAGGAGACACCTATTACTGTAGTTTTATAACATCTGTGTTGCCTTGCACCAACACACAGTGCAGACATGGAGCCCTTTCGGTAACACCTGGGTAAAGCTTCAATAACTCAGCTGATGTCAGAGGTACACAGAAAATATCCCAGAGTGGGAATTGGCACAACCCAGCTATACACTGATATCAGAAAACCTGCCAGCTGTTGGCTAAAGCAGGAGGGACAAAGACTTGGAATAACTGCATAATAGTACATGGCCATGTAATGGTATGAAAAGTCTTCATTGGTTTCTCTATCAGTGGGTTTCAGAAGTCCTGCTGTTAATATTACTTATTTGTTCAGTACCCCCCAGAGTACCTTGATCATGAGATGAGGGACCATGCAAACGTGAGCAACAGGAACAGCCAAACACGCTTTATGATGTTTCAGAAGCAGAAGAGCAATACCCAGCTCAGTACAGACCACAGACTCCCTCAGTGCACTTCAGCACGTGTGCTCCAAAGGGCCATTTGCCCTGCAGGCTCTAGGCAAAGATGGGAGGTTGGGCTTGTGGTTTTAAAAGCTATGGCTTTCTCTTGGGTATCTTATGGTGAACTGAGGTGTTTTGAAAATTCTGGTCCTGAATACTGATCCACAGATGTTAAACCTCTGGCTATGAGCTCTTGTGAAACAGTTTGGAGATTTTCTAATTATTTTATTATTATTATTATTATTAAGAAGATAAGTGAACTCCAGACACTTAATGAACTACTAAAAGTTCATTATATCCTGTGTAAATATGGAAAAAATAATCAACAAATAAATACAATGGATGTCAGTTAAAAAGAAATCAACGTTGATGAATTGTGATGGGTACTGAAGGAGTGGCAGTATTTCTGTTTAAGGAAATGCTCCAAATAAACTTTAATAAGACATCTTATTAACTGTAATACATAGTAATGCGAGACTCCTTTAAAAGACTCATAAATGAGGACTCATCTGTTTTGTGGAGGCAAATCCAATCTTGCATAAGTTCAAGCATGAAAAAATGTTTCTGTGAGAAGATATTCCAGTAGCTAGCCAGCCACCTCAGATTGAAGTTTGACATATTTCCATTATTTGCATTTAATAATAACTTTGTTATTTCTAACAAATTATTTGAAAGTTATCATTCATACAAATAGAAAAATCTGTGGAACTCACCACAAGATTACACATTCATTTTAGATTATTCCTCACACTGGTACAGAGATCCTTCTTTCTAAAACCTCTGACTATTTCTTACAAATTTCATAGACAGCCATATGTTATGGAGGATGTGGCTAACTGCAAGGCAGTAGCTTTCCACTAGTTTCATAAGATGTACGTCTTTAAAACAAAGCAAATTCACCCTTTTAACAGCCAGATGCTAATACTTGTTTTAAACAATATTTAGGCAGTGTTATAAAATCCAGGGATTAAAACTGTCTCCTTTAATTACATGGCTTCTTGTCTCATCACATGGTTGGTATACGTTTTTAGGTTGACTGTGGTAGGATTTAAATTTTCGTATCCTTCAGTATTTCATCTTTCACCTCCAGCAAATTTGATGAGGTTTTTCGCCACATAGCTGCTCACCAGGGTACCGGTCTTGTGTGAGAATACTAAAAAGTGTAAAACACACGTGTACACCAGCTGGAATATCATTTCAAAATGATTTAAGGAGCATAGCACATGCCCACCTCCACTTCTGACTACTCTGTCAGGAGCTGGGAGGAATTTGAGAAGACAGATTCAAATTAATATATGTATAAAAATTAAATGAACAATTTAAGAAGCTATTTGAGTGAAATTTGAACCTTGGAGAAAAAAAAGTGTACAATATTTTTAATGTACAGGTATTAGAAAGAGAAGCAAAAGTGTTCTGTTTTACTTCCTTCAAAAAAATGTCAGATTTTAAGAGCTAACCCTTTACCTTAAAAAAAAATCTCAAAACTAGCTGAGATTCAACTTGACAAAAACTGGAAATATCTTGAGAATGGGAATAAGAAGACAAATCTGTTTTTGTCAGCAGAGTGACAGCAGCTTCCTTTATGACTTTGGAGATGAAGAAACTAAAAACGTGTTGCATATTGTTACAAAATGAGAAGCCAAGTGAAAGTCTTTTGACATAATTTTATTTTGCCATCCCTGGTTAGGTAGTTGTTATTTAAAAATGAAAAGAGCTAAATGTTCTTCAGATGCTCATTTTTTTTTTTTGTAGTGTATTGAAAACATGCTTAGCGCAGTCAGAGCTGTGTCAGTGTGAGGGATATTAGCAGTTTGGGTTTCCGAGTGGATGGTTACTGTATGTTGGGTAGTGGCTAACATAATAAGGTCATAAACTGGTTCAGATGCTGCCCTATGTTTTAAATAACACTAGGAACTTAACCTAGCAATCATCATTTGAGGCTGTATTCTTTTATTCTAAAAAAATCATACCTCTGGAGACAAGGCTTTGAGACACTTCTCCCCAACCAACAGAACTACATACAACCCACAACTGAATATGCTGAAAAGGCTACATCCAACACAAGGGCTTGTGAGCTGCCTCAAGCCACATGGCAGTTCTGTTCAACTTGATTATCTTTCCAAATACTTGCCCCCACTGTGCTACTTCCTTAATCCCCAACTATGCACTTTAGCCTCTGTTCTACAAAAACTTTCACATGGTTGCCTTGCAGTGCATGGATGGACTCTGGCTGCTCCGCATATCCCTACATGCCACGCACAGCTTGTGGGCTTTTTGATCTACCTCAGGCATGAGATGTTTATGTATCCAACTCAAGCACATGTGAACAGACTTTTGAATCTGAGCAGCTTTGTGTCATCGTGTCTCCATTCCATTTTTTCTGATGCACAAGTTCACTATTTGATTCTTTAGCACCTCAAGAGGCTCCCTCAGCATCTGACACTGCACTGCATGACTTCTTCACATTGTTAAACATAGCGGGGATTTTCATCAAGTTGTATTTTTAGTGCAGAGTCTAAAAGAATGTATTCTAAAAGACTAGAATATAGGGATGGTAATCTTAATCTATGCTGCTTAATTTATTATTTATTTGGGGGAAAAAAAAAAAAAAGATCAGTGAAGAATGTTTAGCTATGTCAAAGTTTCTGTACAAGAAACATGGAAACCTCAGAAATGTTGGGTGAGTGTTTATTAAAGGTAGCTCTGGGTGCATTTTTCATTCCTTAGTAAGATTGATGCCCTAATTTTCCCTTCTTTGTTTATTTCATGGATTTTTGGCTGCTATCATTACAGTCAAAGATACAGAGTTGTAGTGGAAATACACTAGCAGACTGGTTTAAACTAAATATTATCCATAATATTTGGACCAAAGGAAGAATTCTGTGTTCTGGAACATTCATTATCTAAAATCATTTCCAAAGAACAATTACAATATGTTTAAATCTCTCTGTCTGATGAGCATCCATGTGTCTCCTTTTTGACTCATCCAGGCTTGTGGCCAATTCTGAGTACTTTTAAAGGAAAAGGTAGAGAATAATATGTTAAAAAACTGAAAGAATATGCCAAATTCAGGGAACTGGCAAAAGTTGTTTGACCTGCTCTTAATCACCTCCCTTCCCCTTCGTACCTTCCTCTTTTTTTCCTTTTAATTCACCTATTTCTGCTGCAAGGTATCATCTATACTTTCTAGCTAATTAATTCAACAAAGAATAGGAAACTGAAGCAAGTAAAATGTGAGCTTGCCGCTATCCTAAGTCATTGGCATGTTTGTATCTGGTACTTACACAGATATCATCTCAGCTTCTTGATTTTGTTATCTCTTAAAGCACTTTCTAGCACAGGTGAGCCTCACCCACTGTGCTGCCTAAAAGATGGGAATTGACCATGTGGTGAGCCAGTTGTTTTTTTTGGCCTTCTCTAGATTGATGTTCATGGCTCTATTGTAGCTTGAGTGAGCTCACTGTAAATTAACTCAGCTAATACCACCACAAACACTTGTGTAGACACCTGCCAAATGCTTGTTGATGTGTATTCAGATTCATCCGAATATATGCTGTGAGCATGTGTCCTGGAATAAGTGTTTCAGGCTATCATTTATATGGCAATAGTTAATTTAAATTGACACTATTCTGAATTGTCTTAGATATGTTACTCTGACCTGTGAGAGCCCTCAAGGGTGCTTGTGCACCTGCTACACCAACATTTTCTGCAGCATGCTCAGGGAGGTGGTGGCTCCACAGGCAGTGGGGAGTTTCAGCAGCAGTTGAGTTGTGTGTGTTAGATTTCTAAAAAAAACCACATTTCAGTCAATTGCATAATCCTACTGAAAATTTGAAGGCTGTAGTAGACAGTTTCTAGAGTGAAACCTTTTTTATTTTGTAATTGCAGTTTCCAAGGTTTGCGAATGCGTGCTGCATCCTTTCCTTTTCTCTTACACCACGCGTATTTGTCAGCACTACTTCCTACAGTAGAAGTGAATAAATTATTTGAAATGGTATTTCTCTTTACAACATTGTTTTTTCTGCAGTAGTACAAAAATTTTAAATTTATTTTGGGAATATTAATTTGTTGATTGCCATTCCTATACCTAATGGAGTTCAAGTCTCTTCTTCTGCTTTTTTAAAATTATTATTATTATTATTATTTTATTTTATTTTAAAGGTGTCTTTCTTCAGTTTTTTTATCTATTTTGTTGATTTATCCTAGACCCATGCAAACAAATTTCTAAAAGCTGAATAGAAGTATATCAATACTGCTGAATGCTTTCTATGGATTTATCCACCGTGTTTTGTGTTAAATTGGGGGGATCAATTTTTGTTGCACATTTTCTCATTATGTGAGCTTCTCTACAGGACAGAAAGCATCAAAAGATTTTTTATTATTATTATTTTTGATGAAAGTATTGTGAACTGTTGTTCTTTCCTTTTGGAAAGGATATGAAACAATAAAAATCCAAAAAGAGAAAAAACTGTTAATACAAAGATTACAGTCACTCTAAAACCTGGGTAGTGCTCTCTTGCATCTAAACCCACACTCAATGAATCCTGCTGGGATGCAGGAGCAGCAGTGTGGGTGTGCAGGTCGGGGCACCGGGGAGACCTACATGTCTGTGGAGGTATGGGTGGAGTAGCCAGAGCTTAGCAGGCTCTCCTGAGCTGGGTTGGTTGTCCGTTCCCTGCTGTATGTCCCTGTGCCTTGGCAGGGCTCACCAGCATGGGCATGGTGCCATGTGGACGCACCCAGACATCTCGGGTCTGGATATGTGCCCAGGCTGGTAAGCCCGGAAAGAAACTCTCTGCTGGGGGTGCAGAAAGCTTGGACTGAGCAGGGTTACACTGTGCCAGGGACTACAGGACACCCCGGGACCAAGCTGAGGTGGCAGAGGGACTTGTAGATGTGAGGACAGTGCATACACCAGCCCAAGACCATCTAATGTCTGGTGTGTCTCATTAGCCCTGGCCACGTGCCAGCCCCAAGCTCTCTGAACAGCTTCTGCAATCAGCGCAGCCCTGCTGGTATAGCACTGCACACCAATGAACAAAGCCCACCGGACCATGACCCACTCAGGTCAGTCTATGTTGCTACCATAGATTGAGTTATCCGCACCTTCAGGAAGTTTGAACTCATTATTTATCCATAATGTGGTGCCTGACCTGAAGGCTTGTCATATAAAAGCTACTGCTATCAACAACAAAAAAGGTTATCTGTGTTGTTGTGCTGGAAGGTAGCTGGGAGAGCTTCAAACTACTTTTAGGTATATTCAGGTGTATTTGTGAGGTGGGATTTGCGTTCTGTAGATGAAGATGAGGAAACCCTGGAGAGGTAAGAATGAATTACACTCGTGCTTTGAGGTGGACCCATAAACAGACTGGCTGCAGCATGGTTCATAACTAGTGAAGGACCCTGACTTATGGGTTTTGGCACAGAAAGGGGATTGTGTATATCTGGCTATCTGTCCCTAAATATGGGTTTTTAGCTTGAAAATTGTTTTTGAGAAACAACTAAAATTTATTGAGCAAAATATAGCAAGAAAAAAATCAGCCTTTGAATAAACTGAGCAAGGCCAATTTAAACCAGCTGAGGTAGTAATATTTATGTTCTCCAGCTTCCCCCAGGTATTATGAAAACCTTTGACTACATTAAAAAGCAAACAAAAAAACACGTAGATTGCCTTAACAGGAAAAAACATTTCATTGTTTATTTATTTATTTTTGTGATTGGGGGTAATAACTGCATCTTGATTGAATATTATTAAATAGAGTAGAGAGTATTAACTAAAACCTAAGGCAATCTTTAATTAAATCCTCAGCAGTTTCTATTTTCAATGTGCAAGGGAAGAAGTAGGGTGTGATATATTCCCTCAGCTGAAGAATTTTCAAGTTCCAGCTGGACAGGACTTTAATTAAGTTCATTTTCTCCCTTTTCTCTGCTGAGGTCCCACCCTGTTACAATTTCGAATCAATCTTCAATGTAACATTTTAGAGAAGATAGCTTCCTCACTGTGTGACTGCTAAATGTTTTTTTCAGGATGCTGAAAACCTGCAAACTTATAAGTCTACAAGTTGTGTGGTGTGGGGAAGGCAAAGTGAAGATTACAAACGTGGGAAGCGTGTCCCATTTGAAGGATGGTGTACAGAGCATGCTTTTAGTGTAGCTACTTCTGTTTCTGCTCTTTGCCAGCTGTAGTGTGACACTGGGGATCTGCTATGTAAAATGGTAACACTTGCACAACAAACTGCTTGTCCCTGGCTGGTTGACAAACTGAGAGCAGCAGTATCATTTTTGAACAAGAGCCCAGAGTCCCCTCATTGTAATCCTCTCATCCTGAAATATTTGTTAACCATTGAAATACAGCACCTATCTCACAGGTTAAAGTTGAAAGAATTTGTAGAAGTACCTGAGAACCCAGGTAAAGGCTCTCCTCAGATCTGACTTCATGGGCATGGATAAGTATTCATGGTGGCTTTGCAAGGTTCAGGGAAAAGGCTGGAGGAAGACCCCTGTCACTAGTGGTAGCCAACACCACTCCTTCTTTCCCTGACAGACCAATGGAAATGTGTATTGTAACACATCAGTGGTAAAATGTGCCAGGTGTTATGCCTGTAATAACAATAATTTATGTTTTCAATCAGCTTGGGTTTCAAGAGAATGGTACTGGCCAAATAGGGCTGGCCTTTGTAGACTGATTATTTGGGAAGGCTGCACTGGAAAGGCAGGTGCAATGCAAGAGTATCTACATTGTGTTTTAAAACCATGACTTCATTTTTTACCTGATAATGCCAGAATTAAGACACACAGGGTGTAAGCAGACTAAACCAGCAAGCTGTCTGTGAGTTTGACACATCAGAGAAACTGTGCCACAGCATGTTGCATGCAGTGTCAGGGAACACCATGCTTCAATTACTAAATGAAGCTTGAAACATAAAGATTTTTATATTTTTTTTCTGGGTTTTGGTTTACTGACTACCATATGTAGAATACCTTGAGCCTCTGTGGGTTTTGTGAAAGCTTCTGCTGGGTCTTCAAATTATCTAATTTATTGAAATTATTACAGCTACAATGATTAGGATCTCAGAGGCAATGCTGCTGTCAATTTGTTTTTGTTTTGTTTCTTTTTTTTTATTATTTATTTTTGTTAGTGCTGCTTTTATTGTTATCTCTATGACACAAGAACAAGAGGAAGCTTTGAGTGGAGGTGTAGTTTTTTAGCTCTGTCTTCCTTGTTGAGACAGACTAAGGCAATGCTGCAGTGCAGAGATACTCGAGCTGGCATTTAATTACTTTGGGTACTGGAAGCATGCTGGCTACAGCAGAGTGGAGTCCAGTATGTTCTGATTTTTCTTGCCAAAAAGCTTAGCAACCCGGGCACCAGTGAACCAATAACAATAAACAGCAGTGTCTGGATGGGATTTTATGGGGGAGTTTGTTGTTCTGAAATTTTTCATGTTCCCTACACCACTATCTCTCTTGCTTCCATAGTCTTTTATCTCTCTTTCCTAACTTCAAAGGAAAAAAAGAAGTAAACAAGCATGACAGGATGCAGAAGATATGGGCCATACATCATCTAAGAGCAGATGCCTGTCTGCAGGTATTTCTCATGCGTAAGGTCTCACATGAATTCCTGTGTTAGGCAAAGCCAGACCCTTACACAGAAAATGGGAAGAGAGTTTAATAAGAATATAGGGCAGGTCACAAAGATCAGGTGCAGGGCTGAAGCATACTGACCAGCAATCTTCTTATACTCAATCAGCCCCTTTAATTCCCCTTCTCTCCATTTACCATGTTTTTCTCCTCCCATCTGCCTTGATCACTTTTTTTTTTTTTTTTTTTTTTTTTTTTTTTTTTTTTTTT
>NC_048893.1:122232988-122433410 GCF_011077185.1 Oxyura jamaicensis
ATTTTTTTTTTTTTTTTTTTTTTTTTTTTTTTTTTTTTTTTTTCCCCCAACCCTTTTCTCCTTTCAAATCAAAACCCACCCCTGATTTTTTCCCCCCACTGGTCCCAGTTTTGCTACATCTGTCTCCAGATTGGATGCTTCTGAAAGGGTTAACTAGTCCATCTCACCCATTGTGGTTCCTGGTCCCTGTTGATCTAGCTAATTTATATTCTTCAAATGTCCTTTAATGTCCCCTCCATTATCTGTGAGGTCTGGGCAATTTCATATCACTCTCTGTTAGCCATCTGTGAAATTCATTATTCACTGCATTATTACTAATGCTTGCCAGCTTCCCTCCCTCTTTTCTTCTGTGTCCAGCAGTTTCTCATGGTTAGTTAAGTTAGCTAAACCTTGGGCCGTGGCCTAATCATTGGCCAGTTCAAAAACTGAAAGGGAGAAGGACTGACAGCACAGTCACACAAATGGTGTCATTCAGACAGACAGTGAGGAAATGATGTGGGTGAGAGGGGAAGGTGCGAAGACTCAGCGACTCTTGTTGAATAGGAGGACATGACAGGTTGATCCACAGACAGAAAGGGCAATCTGCAGAAACAGGTGAACAAGAACAGGGAAAAGACCATCTACTAGAGGAGAGTGGACCATGGAGCACATCAGCTGCTCTGAAGAGCAATGATAAAGAGCAGAACTGGGAAATGGGGTGGCAAGCAGTAGAGAGAAGAATCACTAGCTTAGCAAGGAGTGCAGAAAACTCTTACAGTCAGGAATGACTACTCGAGGGGTAGCAGGGACCATATAGAGACCATGAGAGAAGGTGTAGTGATCTGGAGTTGGGATGGGATTAGATATGTCTAAAACTCAGGCAGAAATATAATCTAGATGACCTCTTGATGGACCTGGCACCAGGATGAGTCAGAGAACAGAAATGAGAGCTTCTTTTATATCTCACTAACATCTCCAGAAAGAATGATAGTGGTATGCAGATGAATTTTTTTTATAGAGGAAATGACCATGTGTCAGAGGGACCAGAAGGTGTGAGGAACAGGGGCTTTGCAATTTGACAAAAAAGCTCCAGACGTGCCTTTGTGGACTAATATTGAAAATGCTTGCTTTGAGCTTTGGAGTTTATTGTCTGGAAATGGTAAAAGAGGAGAAAGACAGGTGTGCAGCAGTCAATAACAGGTTGATTATAAACTGCAAATGTTGTACAGCCATGAACATGACTAATGAGATTCTGTGGATGTGTTGAATTGTGTGTTGTTGAAGAGATGAGGAGGTCTCACTGATATTGTTGGCAGTGGTTTTGGATTACCATGCTTTGTTCTGGTCACCAATCTTTAAGAAAAATGTACTTAAACAAAAGGAGCTAGTCAGGCAGTCATTGTCCTTTCCCTTTTCATTTTAGGAATCTTAAAAAACTTGAATTCCTCAGCCCAGTCAGGTGCTGTAGGACACATGCTTACTGCCCATAACCAAACCACAATATAGTAAGCAGAAAATGTAGGTGCAACAACAAACATGGATAGATTTGGCACAAAGATGTTTAGAATGGATGGGAAGGCTGTGTCTAATCAAGAGAGCAGTGTCTGAAATATGATCCTCCAAAGTATTTTTGGCCAAATCTACAATAACAACTAATGAGGTTTACAAGGCAGCTTGATAAAGGGTAAGTGATTGTGCAGTCTTGAAGGGAAATGGCTGTCAGGCAGTATCTGCAAGGTCTGTGCCCAACTCATCATGTGATTTGCCTGTGATTTGGTACTTAACACTGATTCCAAAACAGCATCAGGATTCACTAATAAGTTGCCTATGTTTTCTTCTTAAATAAACAGCAAATACAGAGCAGAAGTTTTGTTTCAAAATGCTGCTTGTTCTTTGACTTCATAACATTTTTATTATTGCTATTGTTAATATTGAAGGACTGAAGCATACAAAGAAAGAAAAAAAAATCCTGAAATTTTGAAGTTTCAGCCTATTTTTTGCTCTTTATTTCCAACAAGAAAAAAAGATTGAGAGAAAGCAGATTTTCAGTTGGTGATGGGGACAGTGGGGGAAAAGGTAAAACTAATATCTTGCTGTAGTTTCTTGAGGTACTGAAGACCTAGCCACCAGTGTTGATTCCTTCGGAAAGGAGACTTGACTGGCATTTTCTATAACTAAAGTTAGGAATCCTGTCATTTTAATGTTCTCATGATTTTGTTTTCTCCAGAAATTGCATCGAATATTGTAGAAATGTTATTACTGAACTGTGTTGTTCTAGGCAGTGGAAGAAGAGTCAATTTTTTTTTTTTTTTTTTTTTTTAAAAAGGTGACTTTGGACAAAAATTATGTTTAGGTTAGCACTCAATACCTAGGAACCTTAAAACTATTTGCCTTAAAACTGAAAATTTTGATCTGAGTGAAATGAAAGATATTTGCATTTAGTCCCAGCCCAACCTGAGAGTATGGCAGAGAGTGTAGTCCTGAAAAATACACTCAAAAAAAATTAAAATGTTATTAATATTAAAAAAAACTCCTAAACACACCTGAATAATTGTTTTATTCTTTGTGCTTAGCAGAAAAAAATGTCATTAAAGAAGTATAAGAAAGGGAAATGTAGAAATTTAAAACTAATATGTTAAACAGTTTGATTAAAATTTTGAAAATCAGATTTAGAACCTTGGCATTTAAAAGCTCAGCTCTTTCTGGAATCCTTCACAGAAGGAAGTTTTGGATGTGGATATAAAATAAGGATAATATATGATATTAATTTGCACTGAAGTAGCAAATATTCTACAGAAGTTTCAGGTCATTAATCTATCTTCTAGCTAAGGGAACTACATTAATAGCTTATGGGATTTACAGGACAAACATCAATTTAATGGTTCACCCTAAGTTTGGGGAAAATAGGAAAGGGCAAGATACTGGAGGATACATTATATCTTGGTGCATTAAAATCAATGGCAAACTTTCTTGGTCTAATATGGTCTCTAGGTAGTTTCTAATTACAGCACTTCTGCTGAACCTTAATCTCTTGTCTGCAAAATGCAAGCAATCATATTTACCTGCTTATTGTTAAAATTGACTCTCCCCTCACAGCTTTGTCTTGAATAGGAAAATCATTTGAATTGATAGGCTTTACTTGTGTTTTTGGAGTAGGGTGGGTCAAGGGTTGTATCTTTTAAGTGTGGCCTCAGTATAAAAAAAATAATATTTGTAGTGAAGTAGCAGAAAAAGCCTGAAATTCAACTGCAGTATTTTCTAAGCAGCTCTCATCATTGGAGTCCTGCCTGTGTTTTGTAATTAGTCATTTTTTTTTTTATTTTTTTTTTTCAAATTGTAAAGTTTCTCTGTGCTCTGAAGCAAGGAGAGAACCCCTTTTTTTTACTCCTTGCTGTTGGAGATAAGGAATACCTCGGCAAGTAGCAAAAGGAACACGCTGTGCAGTTTGCAGCTCATTCATGAGAAGCCTCAGAACAAGAATTGGGAAATAATGCCACCACTTAATAGCTGAAATACTGTCTTCACAGGGGATAATCATGCTAGTACCTCACCTATAAATCAGTGTTGGTGCTGTGCATCATCAAATATGCAACCTTTTTAAGGTGATAATTCCCATAATTTGGGTATTGACCTTGTTCTATGTTGTACAGACTTGTAATCTGTGTTTTTTTGAATGATCCCCACAGGTGGGACATTTCTAATGTGAAGTCATGCTGTGAGACACCTCTCAGTGTGCTGGGAAGAGAGGATTATAAATATTCATTGCTTTTGCAACCTTGAGCTATGAATGTTTCAGATTTTATAAGCTAAGCAAAACTGGGCCTAGTCAGAGACAAAACAAATAAATAAATAAATTGGTAAATCCAGGTGATGAATAAAACAGAACAGGAAAAAAATGAGGGTTTTTCAGCTAGTGTGATTTTGAATCAACGTTCCAATTTGATTAGAAGAAGTGCATAAGCACAATATAAAATTTATGACAAAAGCAAGACAGACTAGATTTCCCCACTCTGGGAAGTCAGGTAACTGTTTTGCAGCCCAGTTTCATCACTGAAGAGCAAAACACCCCATGCTATAGTGGTCACCTCACAGGTTTAAGGAACAAGTGTGTGGGCTATCAGGCTCCCCATGCCATGCGATCCTGTGGTGGACCCTGACAGACAGCTTTGGAAAAAACACCAGCAAGGCAGTCATGGACATAGAGGAGAAAATCTGTCTCAAATCATGTGCAGTGCCACTTGCAGTTTCATTCAGCTGCATGCCTGACAGGCAAGAGATGAAGGGCCATAGAAGCTCAGTTCATTCCTTTCCCACTTAATTGGTACAGGTACAAAAGAAGGACTAGTTAACGCTTGGCCTCTGCCTGTACACTGCAATGAGATGTGGCAAGGCTCAGTTCTCAAGCCTTTTTCCTGTGGTCAGGTAGAAGTGTATTTTTTGTTTATTAAAGAGTAGCTTTGCAGACAGATGATCTCAATGGAAAATATAACCTTATATTCCTCCCTCTGAGCACTGACAGATCCCCAGGTTTACACAACAGAAGCCCAAAGCAGACATGCAGGAGTGCCATGTTGCTGTGGGATATGCAAGAGCACCCTGTCTGTGCCCCAAAATCATAACCCTGTCTGACTCAGAGCATAAGAGCTTTCCCACTGGGTTGATACTCACGTTCATCTTTAAAGTGCAAGAATAACCCAGAGCTCAACTACCTTAAAGCCTCTCCTTGTCTGTGATTTGTTAAGCAATATGAATTCAGTGGAGAAATCAGGGATGGCCGTGTCTAGGAGTGACCAGCAGGAGGGGATTTGAAGGGTCTGTGGTAGCAGAACACAGTAGCAAAAGAAATTAAAATGAGTTCAAAATGTAGATCCACCTCCTCACAAACTGTTGCTAATGTGCTTTTTTTTTTTTTTTTTTTTTTTTTTTTTTTTTCCCCCCCCCCCTAAATTTTAGGTTTTTGTTGGGGGGGGGAAAAAAAAAAAAAAAAAAAAAAAAAAGAATTTTGCAATTAAACAGCTGAACATGTGATAATCCTTGATTACTTATTTTGTTATAAGATTATGGAATTGTGTAAGGCACTATGTATTTCATAATGACTGGAGCATAAGAGTGCCTAGATACATACAACTGGGGCAGCCAAGGCAGGAGCTGATTCTGGGACTCTTCCCTCTGTCTCTTTCTAAAATCCTTTTAGAAAAGGATTTTACTGAAATCTCCTGGAAAGCATCCTATTGTCACCTGAAGTTCAAGGTCCATCATAACTTAACCCCTCCAGGGCCACCCTTCTTGAGATGGGATCATGGGGTCATCACTGGGATACACAGGGGGTACTACTTCTAGCAGTGTAGAGCATATGCCCTTCCTATTTTTGCCACCAAAACAATTTACTATTTTTCCCAGTGTCCCAGTGGAACTATTTATGAAGTTGCACTGGAAAACATTTTTTTAAGTGATCTTTTTAACAATCGTCATTATTATGAACCAAAAAGGAGAGGGGATAGGTTTTTTAAACCACTTTCCCTGTTGGAGAGGGAATGATGCTGGATCATCCCCATTTTGATGTGATAGGCCCAAAGTGTAGCATCTCTGTAAGATACTTTCCTAGTGCTTGTGGCTCTTTAACAGGGTTAAAAACACCTTCTTCCTAAAAATATATTGTGTGCTCAAACACAGTGCAAAACAAGCAGAGAAATGCATTAAAAAAAAAAAAAAAAAAAAAAAAAAAAACATAAAAAAAAAAAGAATTCCCCCAGGGCCTGGCCCCCACCTAAGCTTCTGTGATGACTCACATGCATTTACATTCCCGTGCTTCACATGGCATCTGCTGCTACGCATTTGTTGCAGGATCTTGTCTGTGAACAGCTGGTGACAACCCACTTCCTCTTGCTTTCTTCAGTAGAGATTTTTCAATTGTTTCATGTTGTTTTGATGTGAAACCCAGTGTTGGAAAAACAAGCCCATTTACCCTGATTAGAACCAACCATTTAAACACTTGCCAATTAACAACCCATTTGTTATTCTCCTAAGGACCCAGGAAATACTTTCGTTTTCTCTGTTTTCACTTTTATTTCAAATGTAATTCCACACAGACATAACAAAAACCAAGCATTTTGAAACAGAAAGTAGTACAAATATTTCTCTTGTTCTCCTTTTGTCCTATAGAGTTGGAGAGAAAGGGATCATTTACTTTCTTTCAAGCTAATCTTAATTAGCTTGGTGTGATAAACATACTGCATTCTTAAAGCATACAGAAACTATGCTACAAATGATAAATATTATTGATGTGCCCTTTGGAAAAGCAAACGAATATGTCATGCCCACATTTGAAACAATAATAGAAAAAAAATGATTAATTTTAGTTATTTGTTGTTAATTTTACTAACAGACGTTAAGAAAAATAATTGAACATGATTTTTTTTTTTTTTTTTTTTTTTTTTAGGCAAAATAAAAGACTATCTAGCTTATACTAGTCAAGTACATTCACTCAAACAGAAATCTTCTTTCAGGGATTTGATCTCAACTATAGCAAATCATAGACTATTTTATACCTTGGGAAGAAATATGTACTAAATATTGAACCTAATGTTTAGCTACCTTTCTTTTTTTTTGTGTCCTCTTATTCACCACATCTAGATTTCCTTGCCAGGTATCATTTTTATTACATAAATACTTCAAGGGATTGTTAGACTTTCAAGTGAGACTAGCTTGTTTCCATTTTTGAAAAGACATATTTTGACTCAGACAACTCCAGTAGTAGTTACTTGAGAAACAGTATATAATCCTATCGGACCAAAAGGC
Organism: Oxyura jamaicensis; assembly: GCF_011077185.1. Classification (NCBI taxonomy): domain Eukaryota; kingdom Metazoa; phylum Chordata; class Aves; order Anseriformes; family Anatidae; genus Oxyura; species Oxyura jamaicensis. Next base: position 122,239,766 of record NC_048893.1, read on the forward strand.
AACAAAGCTAAGGGCTCTGCACTTTAAAATATCTGAAGTATTTATTACTGATTTGATGGCTATAACTTTCTACAAGAATTTTCCAATCATTTTCCTCCAGAACACACACCCCTCTTTTCACAACTCAAGTTGAAGTTACAAGCTGTATTGATTAGACTGCACTGTACAATTTTGTCCTGTGAGTAATCCCTGTTCATATCTTTGGCCATACTTACTTCACCTGTCCCTGAAAATGTAGGCATGCTTGTGGTACGTGGCTATTCAGTTGTTCTGAATCTCTCTGCAGAGGTATCATTGGAAGTTGTTGCACACTCGAGTTGAGTTTTACCTTGTAAATGTCAGAGAGCACCTGATTGCAGAGGAAGAGGTTTTCTTGGATGGTCACTCTTGTTTCCATTGCTTCCACACACCATTTCTGGATGTGTATTTGGCCCTCTCCAATAAACAGTTCCTTGGGTCCTAAATTTAAATACTGATTAAGCACAAATTAGTTGCCAAATTTGTTTTTATTTGTTTGTTTCCTGTCATGAGGGAGTATTTCAAATCACTTTGTTGCTCAAGGGAAATTGAAAACAGGATCTATTTTGGGTTCTCATTTGACGTCCCAAGATGGATCAGTTGAAACCTGTTATAACACTAATTTACTTAAAGATGTATTATGTGCACTTCGTTAAAATGCTGAGGGAAAAAGCTTTACTTTTGCAGTTGGCTTGGCTTGAAGCCAAGATTCTCTATGAAGCTGCACAAAGAAGCCAGAAGAGAATTACCCGCATATTTTTATGCATGCGGTGTTATTGAACTAATTTGCTGTGAACCTGTGCCCTTCTTAAAGTACATTGGAAAAGACAGTAGGAGGTTACAAATGGGCTGAAGGTGCACACTTTCTCTAGAGCTGTGCAAATTGAGGACTGATGTTAAGCATTTGGAATCTGCTCCCCAGACCTGATGTCAAAACAAAACATTACTGCATTAGTCAGAAATGAAAGTTTTCTCATCTCCTGAATTAAAAGTTCAAGTGCAAGGAGACATGCCAAAAGCCTAAATGGCCAATTTTATTTATATTTTTTGCATCAAACCGTAAAGGTTAGTTACACATAACTGTAATATAAATTTTACTATATTATCTGTAATTTCCACTTGAGAACACCTTAGGTCTGTGGTACTCTTCAGTTGAATGCATAATGTCCCTTGGTGCCTGGGGCAGTACGGGTAACAATTCACTTTGCAGCAACCTGTATTATGCCTGATCTATGAATAGCAGTGTCATTTGTCATGTATTTGAGAGGACTGCCTGTTCAACATAGCTGATGACAAATTTTACGTTCAGATAGTTTTGTCCTTTAGTTCACAGACCAACTCTCACTGCTGCATCATTCACTGCAGCCTAACCCTTATGTGCCCTTTCCAGTCTCCAAGAGAAGACAAATCTGCAGATAATTGGATATGCAACACCCATGTTTCAATTACAATATTATTTGAAGAATTGTGTGCTTCACTTAATGTTCCTCAAGTAGTTTTCCTGATTATTTACTATTGCAGGGCTGAGTTAAACTAGTTTGCTTCTTTTTTTCTCTCTGCCTGAATTTGATTTCAGAAAGCAATCTCAGATAAAAGAGAGAGATTTCAGAGTCCTAATCACATGCTGCTGTTGTTGGCTTTGTTGCCGTAAGTGGCAATGTAGTGAATACTTTACCCTACACTATATGAAATGCCAAGAGCAGAATACGTTATTTTTATTGTGATGTGATTTTTTTGGTGAGTATTTTCCAGAACAGGCATATCTGAAAGCCACGATAGTTGTATTCAGCATGGATTTATCTACAATATTTAATTACAAGAGTTCTGCATAGATTTAAATAACATATTGGAGGGTTTTGTGGTAGGAGAACAGCTCAGGACACATACGACAATATCTCACTTCCTTCTTTCTCTCCTGTCAATTACCCTTGAGTCATCCTGCTTTCTTAAGCTTCAGGTCAATAAAATGAATTTCCAAGCAGAATCCAGCATCTGCAGAGACACTAACTTCATCACATGCCTGTAAAAAGTGCATATTTTTTCATCATCCTTTTCTCCTAACATGATTGTTTCCCTGACTTTCTTCTAGTGCGCAGTCAGAGTGGCTTCATTTAAAGAATTTTTGTGTCTTCATTTCTGTCAGCATGCTCAGTATTTCCCTGTGTGAAACAATAGGGAAGAATCATTTCTTTCATCTGTACAATTTGCAAAAATTATCAGATCCAGCCGGGGCAAAGTTTATCATAGAGCTTTGATAAAATGGATAGATTTTCATTAGGGAGCATAATAGCAAATATTTCATGATGCATTCTGGAGCTTTGAGAATATAGTTTTATTATTATTATTGTTAGTTTCAATAACACCATGGTGTGCTGTGTGTCCTAGGCAGAGTCAGAGAATTCCCATCCCTCTTCATATTTGATCTTGATGTAAAATCAGGCAAAATGTTGAAATGTCAGAGTTCCATTACATTGGAACAAAACTAACATTTTCAATCAAAATATTTTTGCATTCCTAAAATGCAAACATTCTGCTTTTCAAATTGCTGTAGCCTAGAGTTATAGTAGTGATGCTTATTTGTTTTTGTGGCTTTGAAACATAGGAAGTTCATGCTGCACCACATCCTGAAAGACACAGCGGGGCCCATGCAAACATCATGAAGTTCAACAAGGCCAAGTGCAAGGTCCTGCACCTGGGCTGAAAAAAACCTGGGGGAAGAGTGGATTGAAGGCAGCCATGCAGATGAAGACTTGGAGGTCCTGGTGGATGAAAACCTGAACATGAGCTGGCAATGTGCACTTGCAGCCCAGAAAGCCAGCCACATCCCAGGCTGCACCAAAAGCAACATGGCTAGCAAGGCAAAGGAGTTGATTCTGCACTTCTACTCTTCCCTTGTGAGATCCTCACCTGGAGTACTGCATTCAGCTCTGGGGCCCCCAGCACAAGAAGGACATGGAACTATTAGAACAAGTCCAGAGGATGGCCACAAGAATGATAGGAGGGGCTGTAAAATCTCTTCTGTTGGGACAGGCTGAGAGAGATGGGGTTGTTCAGCCTGGAGAAGAGAAGGCTCTGGGCAGACCTTATAGCAGCCTAAAAGTACCTAAAGGGGGCCAGCAGGAAAGTTGGAGAGGGACTCTTTGTCAGGGAGTGTAGCAATAGGACAAGTAGTAATGGCTTTCAACTAAGACAGTTTAGGTTTAGTTTAGGTATATGGGAGAAAGTATTCACTGTGAGTTTGGTGAGGCCCTGGAACTGGTTACCCAGAGGGGCTGGGGATGTCCCATCCCTGGAAGTGTTCAAGACCAGGCTGGATGGGGCTTTGGGCAACTTGGTCTGGTGGGAGGTGTCCCTGCCCATGGCAGGAGGGTTGGGCTTGGATGATCTTTAAGGTCCCTTCCAACCCAAACCATTCTAACTTTTTATGATTCTATGATACACTGCACTACAGCTGGAATCCTTTGGAGATTCCTACCCCCAAGAGATTAGGGACTGGAATAAAAAAGTGAACAATGTAATATAAATAAAGGAAGATATAGGGAAATACAATGTAAGATACAAGCATTTTATTTTTCCTTGTTCTCCAGTATTTTTTAATTGACTTTTCTATTTGTCTCTACTCATTACTCTATTTTCAGGTATGTGGATTATTATATATAATAATTACTCTATTTTATATAAAAACTTAGAGAGATCACAGCTTTTTGTTTGCTTGTTTTTTTTTTTTTTTTTTTTCTTTGTTTGTTTTAGAGAACATAAAACTGTAAAAGGTTAAAGTTCTTTTTTTTTTTTTAAAAAAAAAAAAAAACTGATTTCAGTTTAACTCCATTTCCAGTCTTGACTGCCAGATTTAAAGAAAAAAAAGGGGGCGGGGGGAAGGATTAGAAATTGAATATATAAAGAGAGTTAGATGTTCTTTATTGTTTCTCTGTGGATATTTCAGATAAAATATTTAGTGTCTGTTTTACCCAAAACTTTCATCTGACACATGAAAAAAGGTAATGCAGAGTCTTTTATTTAATTACTTTTTTCCTCTATCAAATAATCTCTTTATTCTTCAGAAACAGGAAAGAGAAGATAAGTAGGCCTTCATTTCCATCAAATTTTTTTTTGAACCCTTTAAAGTTTTTGACATGGGACAAGAAGGCACAGATGCCATTTCATTTTCTTCTCCAAATGTGCCCTGGTGAAATGCCTGTTGACCTTTTATGGAAAAATGGCTTCCTGAGAACACAGTGAATTCATCTTCCACTTTTTTCCATTCTCTGTATATCTCTGTATGCCTTTTGTTCGTAGAGAATAAATTATCCACATACATCCTTGGATCTGGGATCCCAACTAGCCCCTCATTGATGTTTTCTCCTCCACCGGTTACTCATCTATTCTCTAATTGAAGCCAACAACTAGACACCTTTAAGTACTTAGCAGTGTAATCACATTGTAAAATATTTCATAAATGCATGCAAATTGATAGGGAAAATCATCTGCTGAATTGCATTATCTCGAGAATATCAGATAAAACTAGGATTTTCTGGGAATTCAGACATAAAAAGTTGGAACATAGACTTCATGTTTATCCTTAAACATACAGTTTCATCCTTTTCTTCATAGGTAAGTATGCACAGAATTTTGTTGTGAGCATTAAAAAGTGGTGATCATGATCCTTTACTCTTAACATTACTATTTGTTCCATGTCAGCAGCTTCCTGACCGATTAACTGCCCCCTAAGCTACAGATTGTCACAAGCAAGAAACAAATGCTTGGAGAGTTTTCCCTATATTTGATCCTTGCAATCAACTTTACTCCCTCTACGGAATCCCAATTATCCCGTTAAACAATGAGCAAGGATGCTTATATTGATACAGGTGCCTTAATTGGTTAATTTATACTCTTGCTGGCCCCAGCTAGGAACTCATTTCCCTGAGGCCTCCTTAGATAACCACAGTTCCTTCTAAACTGTAATGGTAATTCTTAGCAGGTATAATACTTGAGCATAACATTTAGACCCACATGCAAACATCCCTCACCATACACTGGATCACGTTTAGCCATATTCACGCAAGCTGTTCAGCATTTATTTGCTTCTACCTTATAATTTCTAACCTATTTGATTTTCATTATAATACTGAGATTATACAATGCCAACCGTATGCTTTTAAAACCAATTCACAAGAAAAGAAAAATCCTAATAATATTGCTTTTTTTTAGTAGCACTCCAAAGCAATTTAACACTTAGTAGATGCCAGCAAATTCAGCTGCAGTCTATCATATGCACATTTATTTGCATATGCTGCCTGGTGAGTGACATTGTTTTCATTATTGACTTATAAGGATGGAAATAATAGACAGATTATTTACTGAACTGTCTTTAACTCTGCATCAACCAAAATAGCTAATTAAATGTGTTACAATTTTCACTGACACAAGCTGGGAGATTTTAAAATGAAGGTGAAGAGAAGGACAAGTGCTAGCCTATGCTGTGTAAGACTCATTCCACCATGGCAAAAAAAAAATAGGATCTCTGGTCTTGTAAATCATTAGAAAAAAAAAACAGAACAAGTAAATTAAAAAATAATAATAATTTCCAGGGAAATTATTTTTTTAGGATCACACAAATCCATTAGTGTGCTGCCAGGTCTATGATTTTTCCACACTTAACATCCTCATGAATGTTATGAATAGGAGCTTCTGCCATAGTCCCTAAAAAGAAGTTTCCAAACAGCCTACAAAAGAATTAAGTTCAAGAGAGAGCATGCTAGCTATTCCTTGACTTTTTTTCCAGTTTAGTTTGCTTTACCTATTTCATTTCTTTCCCTTTGCTGACATAAACTTATGAATTCATCTTCTCCCCTCCTTATTCTGCTATACCTGTTGGGCAGCTTGCAGGCAGAAACCACTGTAGAAGAAGGCAGCATTATTTCTATTTCACAGATGTAGTAGTGTACTTGCCAAAGGTTGCAGTTTGTAGAGAGTCAAGTGACTTAACCTGCAACTTTTGAGTTGGGGACTAGCATCTAAAATATAGGATGAGTCTGATTTTCTGTTCATTGATTATATCTCTGTTTATCCTTTCAGAAGAAAAATCAGCTCATAAAAAGTAAGTAGTTTCTGCCAACCATCATGCATAATACCTATTTTTCATTCTTTCTCTGTTGTGGCTGAACTGTATGACCCCATAATTCCCTGAAATATGCTAAAAGCATGACAAGCATAAAAATTTTAAATGGTAAAAGAATTATATTCAGCTTGACTGGAAAGGCCCTACTCACTTCAAGAAGATAATGGTATCTGTAGATGATATATTCCAGCAAAACATATTTTTATACACATGAAGTGACAGGAAAATTTGTCATTGGCTTAGTCATCATTCAGATGAATCACCTGTCTCTTTAAAAAAAATAAATGTGTGGTTGAGGGAAAGATGTGGGTTGGTCCCACCCCCTTCCTCAGTCCCCCCAGTAAATTAGATTAAATACAGTACTACATATACTCTGCAGAGGTAGATTTCACGATCGGGAAGAAGTCTTTTTCTCCTTGTGGACACTGGCTAATATATTGCTCAAGTAGCATCTTTGATAGAGCAGGGTACCAATTACTGCTATACAACACAATGAAATAATGTCATTTCCAGATGTGCCATCTTCAGGGACACTGTTTCTGAAATGATCACAAAACAGTGTCTTTTCTTTCCAGGAATAAGTGAAGTGTATAAAATAAGTTCCTCCTCACAAAAATCATTGTTTCCACATGTGAATAATATCTGCATTAGGACACCTGCCTTAGAGGGGGAACCACCTAAGGGGATGACTAAGTCCCAGAAAGAGCTGTCCTTTCCTCTAAGACAGCAGCTGGAGCATCCAGACTCGAACACAAAACAATTCTTAGAGGATGCAGTTTTGCAATTCTGATTCTCCAGAAATTCAGTTAGAATCTATTCCCATTTTCCAAAAGGTCCACTGAGATGTTAATTCTGTATTTCTGCAGATGTATATGGTAGTATCGTTATTTTGATATTTTACATACACTGTGTATCTTTGATGTCTTTCATTAACAATATGTCAAGAAAGAGGGTAGAAGAGAACAGATGAACGACCCTGGGTTACTTGATGACCTATCTAAGGTTTCATCTAAAAGACAAAATGCAGCAGTTCCCAAAGTCAGCTGAGTGTATTTCAACAGTTTCAGCGTATTCACCAGGAATATCAGAATTAGTGAATTCTTGTATCTTCTCACAGATTATGTTTGAGAATGTAAAAAATAATGATAAACAAATAAACAAACAAAACCAGAAGTTTTTCCTGCTTCTTACATCATTCCTTCCCTGGTTTCTTTGGTATCTACAAAAATATGAATTCAGGTTAAACATTTTGCCTGACTGCGTAGCAATAAATAAATAAATAAAATAAATAAATACATCTGTTCAACTCTAAGGCTGTCTTTTCTCTTATATGCACCTGCATTTTCTACTGTCAGGAGTAGCCCTAAAGATATCACTTGAACTGCTGACCTTGCAATGACAATACTTGTGAGATTTCCAGATCAGTTTTATGCATTCATTAAATTGATTGCTGGGAGAAAGTTTCCAAATATTTGAGCCTTCACCAAAAGCAACTCTAAGCCTTACTGAGGTTTATTCAATAGCTGCTAGTATTTGTTTTATAGCATCTATGGCTTGGAAGAAACACACAAGATGTGCTGGGACTTTGAGTTCTTTTGTCTTGTAAAAGCCACTGGAACAACTTTATACTGCTGCATAAGGCTTATCCCTTCATATGGTCTATCAGAACTGGAATAAACCCAAAATGTGACATACATTTTCCACATAAGAAGGGGATGTTCTTAGCATCTGAGCAAGGATTCCAACTAGCCACAAAAGGTGGCATATTTATACAAGAAGTTTCCAGAACCGATGGTCTTTGTGAAGAAGTCTGTATTGGAAAATAGTGGCAAATCTGCAGGGAAGACGAGGAGATGGGGAGCCCTTTATTTTTATTTTTATTTTTATTTATTTATTTGGTATTAACATGTCTATTTTGAGGTATCTGTTAGAAGTTGATAAGGCAGATGAATGAGCATGCCACTGGGACAGCTGAATGGGGAATACTTGTAAGAGAGTAGAGAGAACTCAGCAGGAATGTGGATGAGAAGGAGAGGCTCGGTCAGTGAAATGGGAGGTAACATTATTGTGTTTTATGAACAAGATATAGAGCTTAATTCTCAGGTCTGAATAGTTTTAAACACAGGTTGTATGAACAGTACACTTTTTTTTTTTTTTTTTTTTTTTTTTTCAGCTCTGTTTTAATGGCTCTATTAGCACTTGCCAAATTTTGAATATTGCTCATTTACAATATTTGCAACTTACCCTCATGACCCTTTTACAGCTACTCTAATACATGCTACGTGGGTATCATAGGCAGCCATTCCATTGAAATTACAGGCAATCACATCACATGCATTATTTTAAATGTAGTGTCATCACATGAGCCTTGATTTATCAGCTTTGGAGTTACTAGCTGCATGCTTTAGCAACAATGAGTTTATTGGCAGAATATGATATGGAATACAACATAAATATTCATGCAGAGACTGCACTTCTCATGTTCATGAATTGTTTTCAGACTTGAGGACTCCATCAGCTGCTAAAATTCCCCACAAATGGGAACTACACAGATAACTCCCTGGACAATTAATTATTCATCCATTTTGCAAAAGAAAAAAATAATCTTCAGGCTTAGTTTGATCCAACGATTAAAATGCAAGTTGAGACAGCCTTTCCTTCCACTGGAAGTGAACAGCATATGAGAAGCTGGAAGACTGTGCATCCTTTCCACATATTCTGAGCTGCGTGGTTTGAGGTTTATACCAGCAATGGGGGCAGCCACCACAGCAGACTTATCAACTCACTGCACTCTGTTGTTTTTGTCCAAATGTAGACTCAGTAGAAATATCATAAATGAAATGAAAATAGATTTGTGAAGTTTGAATAGATTGGCATTTGCCTTCTTGGACTGTTAAGTTGGAATGGTACTGCTGTACTTAAGTCCACTGAGGAGGAAAACTGTGATGCTTGTCAAAATGACTGACATGAAACAAGACTCTCTTCCATTCTCCAGATGTCCTCTGGTGCAATCATTACGTTGTAAGGAACCATCACGGTTACCAACTCAGGGTCAGCCCTACCAAGGTGGCTCATTAGGGGTCTGACTGCTGTGAGTTTCAAGGAGAATTACATCTAAAGCAGCACAGCAGTCCTGGGTTTCAGTGAGCTTGCAGTTTGCCTCTCTTTTGGTCTACAAAATCTAACAAGAATGTGGCAGCCTGTGGTCATGTACATGGCAATAAAGTACTCCAGCTAACTAGTACTGTGCTCAGACTGTCTATCAGAGCATACATGTAACGAGGGCATTCCATGTTTTGAGGTTAAAATAGCAATGCACTCTGGAGCAAAACTCTGTTCTTTGGATTCTGGAGTGTACAATTCAGAACTTTTTTTTTTTTTTTTCTCCTTTTTTTTTCTCCTTTTTTTTTTTTTTTTTTCACTGTGCAGACAATTGTGAAAAGACCAAAAGAAAGGTTTATAGTGGGTATAATTTCCACTTCAAATGAGGCTTTAAACTGTAGAAAAGGCAAAGATAAGGCTGTTCAGAATGACCTAAATGGTTCCAATATTTCTGAGTCTGTCTAAATAGCCATGTGAGAGATTATCTGCCAGCTAGTCTGCTATGAAGAATGTTTTGATAGTCGACTAGGATTTCTATTTTTCTGTTAGGCTCTCTGCACTGAAATAGAGGGGATCCAGCTCACTATTTTATCTGCATTTTGTAAATTGGAGCATTAGCATGGGTAAAAAGCAATGTGTCATTGTAGAGGTCCCTTCATTTTAGCTTTGTTTTATCCAAGAGCAAACCTGTTGGCAACTCTTGGTCTAGCTGGTCAATGCAAGCTGCTAACAGAAAAAATAAAAATAAAAAAAATAGAATTTGGAAAACCGTGCAATTTAGCTTCAAAGATGGGTATGTACTCGGCTTACTTGCGCTTTCTGCCTATGGTGGAGCATGTTGTGATTGCAGCTGGGCTATCTGCACGTTCCATGGTTCAGAAATTGGTGTTCAGGGGTGGAAGAGACAGGCCAGATCTAGAAGTGAGGAATGCTCTCTGCCTTTTCAAAAAGAGACTCTTTTTATCTGTCCCACAAAGGTGATCAGTGTTATCAGTTGGTTTGAGAGCCCACTTGTGCCAAAGCACTGCAAAAGGAACAAAGCATGACTGAGAGCTACATGCAGCACAGTGCTTACTTTTAGACTAGAAAAAATGTTGGTTTTGATCTTCCTTGACAACTGTTTTCAAAGGAACACAGAATGGACGTTACTATTTTACCTGTCAATTCAATCTTGTTTACACAATCAAGGAAATATTTAAATTCTGTACGGTACAGTCTAACAGACTGTGGACTGTAGCTTTCTTTCCAGTTCTTTTTATGACTCACCTAAAAGTTTTCCAGCAACTATCTGATTTTCATATAATGAAAATTTCATATAATAATTTCATATATTTTCATACAATATTGATTATTTTTTTATGTTTACAATGATGTGGGGTTTTGGGGTAGAGCAGATTTCCTGTGATTCACTTGATCTGTGCAGAGGGCCCTTGCAGAAAACATGGTCATGAGGAGATATTGATTTTAAGCCAAGTCTCAGTAGAGGATGACCACAGTCCTTGGTTGTAGTGACCTCTATGTTAGCATGAGTAACTTGAGCTCATGCCATGACTCTTATTGGATCATTCCTTTGGAGATGTCTGGGAGCATACCACTCTCAGTGAACCTTAGTGACTGCTGGACCAACTTATTTGATGAACAGCAATTGGGAAGCTTGTGTGTGGTTGCCATGTGGATGATAACATCTACATACTTATCTTGAGATGAAGCAGCATGTCTACATGTATCACAGAATCACAGAATGGTTTGGATTGGAAGGAACCTTAAAGATCATCCAGTTATGACCTCCCTGCCATGGGCAGGGACACCTCCCACTAGACCAGGTTGCCCAAAGCCTCATCCAACCTGGCCCAAACTTCCTGACAAAGAGTCCCTCCCCAGCTTTCTTGTAGGCCTCCTTTAGGTATTGGAAAGTTGCTGTAAGGTCTCCTGAGAGCCTTCTCTTCTCCAGGCTGAACAACCCCAACTCCCTCAGCCTGTCTTCATAGTAGAGGTCCTCCAGCCATTTGACCATCTTTGTGACCCTCTGCTGGACTTGTTCTAATAGTTCCATATCCTTCTTGTGCTGGGTGCCCCAGAGCTGAATGCAGTGCTCCAGGTGGGCTCCAGGTGGAAAATGTAGCATTTCTTTACCTAACAGTGGAAATCATAAGTGGATTTGTAAGAGAATCCTACCAAAACTCTAAAGATCACAGTGGTGAGGAACCTCACCACAGGTGTAATACGTGCACTGTGCCATGATCATTGTGAAGGGGCTCATTCACTGTTGCAATGTCCAGTATTCCAAGCATAAGGAGAGAGGCCAGATGGCTATTATCTTTTCTGGTACTCCTACTAGTATCAGAAGAGGCAAGAGTGCTGTTCACTTTTCCATTAGTATCACCTTTTCTAACCTTCTGTTCTTTACACAATAAGCTAGTTATGCCTTTCTTGTTGAGATCTCCAAGGAACTGGCATTTCTTTGGTGGAAAACAAGCTGCTACTGGGAGGTTGGTTTCATAAAAATCCACTTGTGGGCTACATGTTGTGTTGGCAGAGAATAAGTTGGTACTGACTTTCTCAACTTGAAGAGATTACTGATAAATCCTTTGTCAGCTTCCTTCACTGTTCGGGAATAGTCGTTCTCATGGTTTCTGTGCTGACTGATTTATCTATGTTTCCCTTCAGTGTTTTGGGAGTGTATCCAAACCCACATTATCTTATTCAGCAAAGCCAGCTGTTTTACAACTCTCATAACAGGAGAGCAAGGGACCACACTTTCCAAAATCTGGACTACCTGTTTCTTCTGCTTCAGTTTGACAGGCATGAAGACCAGTTTTGGCTAAGGTGGGTGACCCATAAGTCAGACAGGTGATTTGGAACCACCCACAAATGCCAAAGGCATCAGGTGCTGCAGCTGCCTCCCTGTTCTTGGCCTGCAACAGCATCCCGGTGGCTCTGCACTGTAAGCAAAGAAACATCTGGGGAAGCTCTGCACTGAGTGAGGATGCCTTTAAGTGGGATATACCTTGAGTCTAGGGATGCTCTTGTGGGATATACCTTGAGGCTAGAGATGCTCTGATTTGGTTGACCAAGTCAAACTGACTGGAAAAGAGTCTGGTCTGAATGTGCAGCAGTAGGAAAACAGGTAACCAAAGATAGGGAGAGAGGATACTCCTTGGAGAACCAGGGCTGTCAGGTATAGTTGTTGTAATCCCTTGTTAATGAAGCTACAAATGCTGTAAATGGCGAAGGGAAAAGGAGACTCAGGCAGAGCAGCAGGAACCCAGAGGACAAACACATTTTAAACCTTTTCCTGCTATCTCAGTAGATGGCTTTGATCCTCTCATAGAAACCAATAGGGGAACAAAATGACATGAGAGAAGCAGAAAATCTATTTCACCCTCCTTTTTCCTATTTTCTAATGTGCTCTTCAATACAGATAAGGCAAAAGTACAGAACAACAGCAGAAAAGAATACAGATAGTGACTGAAAGAAAAAGGGAATGCACTAAATGCTGCCCTGCTTAACACCCTCCTTCAGATAAGAAGCAATCTGTCTCACTACACAAGGTGATGTGCATTGCACCTATTTTAATCTCAGTAATTCAAGATTTCAGTTGAAAATGTCAATTTCAAGAAAAACTTGGGATAAATTTAAGGAAAGACATACAGAGGGATAGGAGAAACAGGAAGAGACTAATCAAAGATTAATTTATTTCAAAGTCTGTTCTACTCAAATATCACAGAGAAGTGCCTTAACAAAAGACATGTTCTATCAAAGGAAAACCAATGGGAGATCATAAAAGACAAGATGAAAAATATCTTAACAGAAGATTAATAGAGACATAATTATTCTCAAATTTGCTATAGAAACAAGGGAAAGAACCTCAGATGAGACACATTTAAAAAAAAAAAAAAAAGTTTCTAGTTATCTTGAGAGAATGGAGACTACAGTTATGTCAGAGTGAGACAGTTTGCCTCCAGCTTAAATATTTTCTATCCTCTCTTTTCCCCCATGCTGCTCCAGGGTTGTCAGCACATACTCCCTAGCTGTCACTGATCCACGAGCTAGACAGAGACTTTGCCAGTACTGGTGATACACTTAAACTTCAGTTTGCAAAGGGTGAGGCCCACACCATGAAAAACAAAACAAAACAAGAAAACAATACAAACCAAACCAAACCAAAACAACAACAACTAAAAAAAACCACTCCTTTAACTCTGAGTTCAGGCAACCTCTACAGCTAGTGGGAATCAGAATGAGCATCACATAGTTTCGTGGAGTGTTTGTTTGGAGTGTGTGGAGTTTGTGGAGTTTTGTTTGCCTCCACCACACCTACGTGTGGTGGAGGCAAGCACACAAGTCAAGCAGCTTATAACAGCAGTTTATCAGCAGCTTCCTCAAAAGCAACACAGGAGCAGCTGGATAATCTACAGTGTGTTTCTCTGAAGTCACCGGGTGAGTTTTTCTTGCACTGCAGGCTAGTTATAAACCCTTTTACGCTTCTCCACCTGGCTTCAGCTATCTCAGACTCAAACTGGAGGGCCCTATTTTTAGGCTATTTAAACCTCACTGTTTTGGAGTGTCCCTGAGACACCAGTATACTTTGGTGTCTCAGGACTTTTCTATACTCAGCTAGAGCCCAATTCCTTAGAGTTTTAAATAGAACAATTTGGTGTTTTTCTATTACATCATGTTTACTGGACAATTTGAAATAGAGCACACAACTTAGATGTCTCTGAAAAGCAGAAAGGAATAGATCTTCTATGAAGTCAGTACAGTGACTAGCTCCTAAAATGAGTCACTTTGCCACAAGATATGATTTTTCTTGTGTACATTGAACCGATTCATTAATGTACAGATATATGTACAGATTCATAGTACTTCCAATCTACATATCAATTATATGAAGAAATGTTATTTAAAGCACATTGAACAGCAAAAGACACTGCAAAACATCCTGGCTCACAGTTTTTATGCAGTTAGGTTTCAGTTTCATGAAAATGTTTTGCTCAGATAACCACTGGCAGTAAAGTCTGATCCACAGTTCACTTGAGGCCACAAGAAAGATGCCTGTTGCTTTTTTTTTTTTTTTTTTTAAATAAATAATAATAATATTTATTATTATTATTTGGTTCTTGCCAAAGAACACTCTTTTCTGTTACTGTTTTAAAGAATTACTCCCATTCCTGTATTTATCTCTCTCAGTCTGATGGGATACATAAGGTCTGTGGGCAGAGAAGCCACCAAGATAGCTCTTCATGTACTAAACTGAAAAGCTGACTGAAAGTATAAGGAACCCAAGAAGATCTGGAAGGAGCAGAGCGATGAGATGCAGGGTTTATGAATTCAGGCAGACACAGAATCACACAAGCAGGGATCTGCTCTTTCTGACTTTGGTACATATATTCACATGGCACTGAGCTGCAGTGGTTGGACTTGGGCAGAAAATTTCCAATATGGGGGATTTATGACACCATTTATTGTGCTATAGAACAAAGATCTGCTGAAAGATCTATTGTATTTCTTTTGTAAGTCAGTATTTCTTTTCTTACTAAGCTAATCGTGTAATCAATTTAGGTATGCCTATATAAAATATCACAAAATAAAATTTACTTCAAAAAATGTATGAACCCAAATACGTAGTGAAACAAATCATCAAAGAGGCCTTTCATCAAGAGTGTTGCTTATCTTTTCCTTTGTTTTAAAATGATGTTTTCCACTAGTGAATATAGTGGAATAGTGGTCTCTCTCAATGGTGGACTCTCAGGACTCTTCCTGCCACTCACGTGTCAGACAAAAGATGATGAAATTCAATGTTCTTTCTAATTTCAAGAAATATGTACAAAAAGCACAAAGCTGCAGGACATAGACTTGGGTGAGCGTCTTTACTATACCAGCCATCACCAACACTCCAATGTTACAAGAGCAATGTTAGTGGGCTACACTTGTTCTATTCCTAATACCCTCTGTTATTGGAAAAAAAAAAAAAAGTAATGAGACTGAAAGCCTTCCTGAATATACGGCCCCAGAGCAACCCAGTCATTCTGTATATCAAGTGCCTACTAGTGCAACCTGTTAAATTCACAGCCACTTTTGTGCCATACGCAAATAATATAATTTACAACAGATCTTGCATTAGGACTCAAGACAGGATAACTTTATTATCAAGGTGCCAAAGCCAGACTCACAACTAACATCTTGCACTTCCCACTGCAGTGGCCCATGGCTTGAGGGGGAAACTGCGCTGTGAATAAGCAGCTATCCGAACAATTGGTGATTCAGCCTGTGGTCTAAGATATTGACAGTCTGCCAACCATGTTATCATAGTTGCCACTGAGGGACAAGATAAGGACAAAACCACAAACTGTTGTTGATTTTTAAAGGTCAGCAAACTTATGGTTCATATTCACTGTGGGTGGAATCTTCTGGACTTTCATAGAAAAATGGCTAAGCCAAAAATGTGTGCTTACCTGCTCTTAACATAAAATACTGATAAGTCAGTGTACACAATACAGGTGAAACTAGTCTACCTAACCCTAACTGCATGTTCTTTTTATTTTGAACTTTGAATTAGCCTGAAATTCTAAAAACTTTTCTTCAAAGCAATGTCAAATTTATGAAAATATTTGATTGTGCATTTTGAAAAGTGATAGCTGATAGGTTTGTGCAATGGGATTGTTGTGAAGCAACCAATGAACCACTTAAGAATAATGTGCTTATCTGCATTGAGGAAGGTTGGAAAGCACCAAGAGTTAGTAGTTGTGTCTGGAAAGCTTGCTTTATTTTTATTCCCCATCTGGGCAGACAATAGGTTTCACCTTGCTGTCCTGCTGGTCTTTTCCAGACTGACAAAATGACATTCAGCTGGTTAAAACATGCTGTTCACTGAATACTTAATATAGATAATATCCCTGGGGTTTCCATTTGACACAAAACAGATTTAACAAAAAATCAGATTATCCTCAAAATAAATGAGTTATAGTATGTTCATGGTGCTACAATTCACAGAAGAAATTACAGGCCAACTAAAAAAGCCAAAACCCATGGGAGATCCATAGGTCCCTAAGCTTGAAAAGACTGGATGAAATAACTTATCCTTCAGGTGAATCTTTCCATTTCTGACAGGGGCTGTCTCATTTGTTTTTCTTCTGCCTACCATTATGGATAACAAATGTAATCCCCACTGCCTTGTCTGTGAGCTTTTGAACATAATAGGATCTTTTCCCCTTCTATATCTTGTCCTGTTGAACTACTCAGTCAAGAAAATTTATTAATCAACCACATTTTCAATTTTTTGCTCCATAGATTTCAACATTAATTTTTACATGAGATGCTGTTTCTTTGAAGAGAAACACAAATAATGCAAGCATACTCCATTTTAGGTAGGTAGCCCAGCTGATCTTTTTAGATAGCTGTACACCGTTCCTATCTTGCTTTTCTTTTCAGACCTGAAGCAGAATCATTAACATCATCTTCTAAAATATGGGCAAAAATAGGAATACAGAGTCTAAACTGACATAAACTACAGATTCTCCCTTGCTGAGAATTTCCTCACTTTCCACAGAAAGTTTTGGAGCTCCTTTGGTGCAGGAGAAATAAGCTTAAAACTCAGGCCTCCCTCGCTTGTCATTGCACCATGCAGAATATCTACTTATTTCAGTCATGGGGATGCTTTCTGTAGAGGTGAGAAAAGCCATTGTTCATCTTCTTACTTCCATGCTTTGAATAAGTCCCTGGCACTGAGATAGAGATACAGAAGTGTAATGTGTATACTTACATTCCTCAGCTGAGAGGAACATTCTAGTATAGCCATCAAGTTTCTTTCTTTATGTTTCTTTGAGACCTCTGTGTTCTCTGTGGGTCTTCATCGCCTTGCATAAAATCATTTTTTATCAGTTGAATAACTGATGCACACTTCTTAGGTTATCCTCACTTAATTTAGCAAAAAATGGTTGTATCCATTGTTAAGGAGAAACTCATCAGTCTCTGAAATACATTTTTACATAGCCCTCTAATTTATGGCAAACCTTATTTTAAAATTACCAGACTAATTCATTCTTACTAGCTCTTATAGTGTCTAGACATTTATTTTAATGTTAAAATTTTTAGAGTTACTTTTCTTTCTTGGGAACTTTTAGTGCTAAAACTCAAAAGTAGAAGGCCATTTAGCCAGGGTATCTGAAACAACATTCCTAATGAAATTCCCATTGTTCTGCTCAGATGACTGACTGAAATGGTAATGTTGCTTATTAGAACAAGCTATACAGATTTATTGTCTTTCCCTCCCTTTTTTTTTTTTTTTTTTTTTTTTTTTTTAATCCTTATGAACTTATAACAAAACACTTAAGATGAAAAGGGAAACTCTTAGGAAAAGTATTTTTCTGTTTATTACTATTGTTATTATTTTCCTTCCAAAACATAACAAAACTTTTTAGGAAAGTTTAATCGAATATACTATAAATTTTCCTAGAGAGCTGTACATGGCTACCAAACAGGACTCCTTCTTGTCCTCCATCATTTCCTTCTGATTAAGTAGTTGTATGCCATGACAAATACATGTCAAAAGATTTGGTCTTAGCCTGGTTTCCTGAAGGAAAGGGTTTATGCTATAATTTGCATGTCTACCACCATTCCTTGGTAAATTCACTGCTTCCAGTCATTCAGCAACATCTGACAGTAGAGTACTCAGAGAGATTAATTCTGACAAAATGCCTGAAGAGCCACATGGGAAAATCCTGTTTTACAGGAGAGGGCTTCTGATGTTCACTGAAGCTGGGACCCTCTGCCTCACACAGGATTCTGTCTTCAGGGATTTTCTGTTGCCTGATAAGATGCAGGCAGAATTTGTGAGGAGGGTGATCAGCCACTGTAATGCACATTTCTTTCTTCTTACGTTCTCCTCTGCCTATCCTCTCATCCACTTAAAGATTTTCTTGTGTCTAATAAATGGTAGCTAGTCTAATAAGCTTATACTGCAGCCTTGACAAAATACAACTGAAATCGTTGTCCACCACAAGTCACAAAGTCATTGAAACCCATGTTTCCCTACTCAGAGTACTCATAGAGATCCTGGCATCTGACTGGAGACATGGTGTCTTCCAAAAATCTCAGCACATTCAGCAGTCCACTAGCTAACCCATTTATTTGATATATATTAAGCCAAAATTTAAAAAATAAAATCATCAAGCCCTTTAAGGGATATTCAATTGAAAAGACAGTAGTTTTTAGATGGTAGTGATGGTTTGTAGCTGACAATTTCTCGCATTACATGTAAGGAAACACTCAATGACATCAGACAATCTACCTCTTGTCTTTTTTTTCAAGACCGTATGATAAGAGATTTGCCTTGCATTGACTTAGGTTCTTGTTTGTTTGTTTTTGTCTTGATCTTTCTTCATTTATGGCACATTCCTCCTTAATCCTCCTTAAATTTAGAATTAAAACTCCATGCCCACATTAGATGAAGTTTGATGACTTAATACAGTGTTGCTCAGATCCATGAATGTGGGTTCTATTCTATTATTGAATGCTTAGAAATTACTGAGACTTCAGTGGAGACTCTAAATGAGAAGCTGGGATTCTACTGATTAATTAATATATAGTAGTCTCTTTCACTTGGTATTTAAAGTTTAGTTCTATACTGCTGCCTGGGGGGACATATCTCTTAGGCTGTCTGACAGAAGCCTCATTATTCACAGAAATGGGCAATAACTTTTTCAAATAAAATCTTTTCATTGATCTTAAAAGAGAAATTTTACTTTGAGCTCTTTATTTAGTTTTGTATCTGTCTTTTTGTGTCACTGTTGTAACACTGTGACCCTGCAATCTACTGTAAATGGTTACACCATTCTGTGTTATGTGGCATTAAGACTTGCAGGTCAAATACACCTAGGTCAGGAAGTACATGGCTGGGAAATTCTAAAACAACAGCATGCATTGAAGCTTAAGTGAGTGACATTCCTCCTTAGCAGTCACTTCAGAATAAAAGCGCACACCACCATTTTGATTCTTGAGTGAGAAGTGTTCACATATATTTCATAAAAGATGCAGTTATAATTTATAACCTACAGTCACTAGAGGTGAGATCCATAGACACTTCTAAATGCCCGGTGTATACCCAGAACTTCCCTTTGAACTCAGTAAGGTAAAATACACTAAAACAAGGCTCAGTGGTAAGTTTCACAGAGGCAGGCAGCTTCAAATTTGGTGTGGTGTCTGATCTACAAAAATTCATCAGAAATTAGTAGCTGAAATTTTCTGGCTATAGGAATGTCTGTGGTTATGCTATCTCTGGAGACCAGCCCCTAGTCAGAGACCTGTGTTCCATCTAAGTCCTCTGGTAGTTTCAGGAATATAAGGACTCTATAGTCTGTGAAACTATCCCGATTATTATTTTTTTAAATATAAGGTGACTATTATGGTAGAAGAAGGATAAAATAAGGATAGGAAAGGTCAGGACAGGACAGAACAGAACAGGTGTTCAAATGTGTTGATGAGTGCTCTAAAAGAACACAGTCTCCATCGGGCTAAAATGTATGTTCATACCAGGTGGTAGAATAGCAATAGGTATATTACATGATCATATTTATTTTAAAAAGCTGCTTGCATTTCTGAAGAGTGTGAAACCTACAGTAGAATATTGAGCAGTCTGAGGTTATTTCACCTGCCTTATCTGTTCTTTATCTATCTTCTAACCCCAGTAATTTTCACTCTCTGGTACTTCACATCAGGAGGTCTCTATTTTCACTGTCATTGACTTCTGGAATCATTTGTTCCCTGTAGTGTAAATTTGACTTAGGGAATGTGCCATCATTTTGCATATGTCTCCTTAGATCTGGAGAATTATATCAAAGATACACGTATTTTGTATATTGGATATTCTTGCTAAGACATTTAAGAAATAAAGTGAAAACCAAGTTGAAAGGCCTTCAGTTGTTTGACTCAGAAGCTTCCAGTGTGCCAGTAAGAGCAACACAGCTTAATGTGTGTGTCTCTGCTGAATAAACATGTATTAGCAGTCAGTGGTATCAAAGGCTGGTGTCAACACATTACTCTATAAACAGCTATTTCTCACAACAGTATTTGAAGATCCCTCTTGTTACAATTTGAATTTTATATTTCTGTGACCTAAAAATAGCTCAGGTATGATCTGCAGAGTCAATGGATCTTATAGAGATTGTTCAGAAAAGTAAAATTTTGTCAATGCTTTGAAGAAATCTCCAGTTTTCTGCATAGTTCTACAATTCATTGTTCCCACTGCTCTCTATGTGAAGAGAATACACGCACATATATCTTCTACAATAACTTTCAAACTGGTTTAATGAATTTGACATGGAGCTAGAGGATTTAGATACAACATTTTCTCACAGGTTTGAAGTTAATATATGACTGAGTAAAATGGGGATACCAGTAAGGGACAGGCTGATGAGCTCATTCCTAATTGCACTAGGCTGGCCACATGTGAAATACATGTTTTGACTGTCTCAACTAAGGGAAAAGCATTGGTCAGAGCTTAGTTGATTAGTGAATTCAGCCATAATTCAGCCATAATAAATCAGGCTTTGCTGCTTCTATTGCTCCCAGAGCTGTTTGTTATATGTTTATTTTAGGGCTCTGTGCCTGCCATAAATTTGGGGCAGTGACAGTGATATATTATGTATGGCTGTGCTGGCTCCCTGAAGTGGGACTGTAGGCATGCTGAACAAACAGAAGCTCATGTCTCCTTTTTAAAATAAATAAATAAATAAATAAAAATCACCTGTCATGAAATTCATCTGTGGCCAGAGTTCATAAGCACTGTTTACTATTGACTACAGAGACTTTGAAAAAGCTCACTCAAGAACATTTGTTGCAAGGTGAATTTAAATTAGTGGTGTGCTCCAGTTGTTTTATTTATTTATTTATTTTTATTTTTCTGAGGATCTAACTTCAGGTATAAGCAATTCTGAGCAACATGGGATGAGTTGGGATCTCCTATGCAGGCCATTACTGCAAGCAAGCATGACTCTAAGAGCAGCCCTTTCCTTTCAGTACTTTTTCTCTATTTCACCTGAAGTGAGAGAGCTGTTTCCACGAATAAAATTAAGAAACAAATAACTTGTTTGTCCTGAAAATGTAATGTCAAAAGAGCAGTCATCATTCCTGGGAACAAGGTTGGGGGATAATATTACCCATTTACCTCTCACTCCAAGGAGAGAACTGGAGTTCAGAGGTGGGTACTTTCTGGGCAAGCCAGGAGAATATTTGTGTGTAATTCGGAAAGCAAAAAGATGTGTCACTCACTGACATTTTTGTTGACATAATGAGGAACAGGGAAGCTGGGATGATTTTTATTTCACCTCAGCTTTTGTTTCTCAATATGAAGATGACTTCTTAGAATTGGTTTTGGTAACACAACCCAGTATCTTTGGGATTTTGTAACACAGGAATGTGTAAGCTTGGGAAGCGTAGGCTAGCTGATTTACTCAAGGACTTTTTTTTGCTATTGCCTGCAAATTTGTCCACATTTTGTCAAGCTGTGTCCCTCTGAAAATATAAATATGCACAGGTGCATGAGAATAGTCCTGAAGAAGAGGGAGAACTGTAGTTCTCCTATTTCTTTTCCTGGTAAAACTCAGAAAGCCTGGCAGAGCAGGAAGCTGTCTAATGTCAGTGCAGAGTCTGTGGGAACAACACAGGATGGGGATACTGGGGTGGAGAGTAGGCAGGGGACCCAGGAGGTGAGGAAGCATCAGCCCGGTGGGATAGGGTGACAGCAGGAACACTAAGCAGATCACACGGGGTATTGGAGCAGAGCAGGCAAGGGTCAGGTGCCAGGGAAGGTGTACAAGGAAGAATAAAATAAGAACAACCTGGAAAGAAGTGAGAGGGATGAATGGTGGAGACAGGACAGGACTGTGCAGCTGCTGCAGAACACCCCTCAACCAGAGGAACTTAGGACACTGGAAAGAGTGTTTCTCTGTTGGCAGCAAATGCTTACAAAGCCCACTAGCTTACCATGTTTCTTGTCATTGGCAGAATCTGGTCCTTACAGAAACTAATTGCTCATTACAGACAGCAGTTACTTTTAGCCAGGGAGTTTATGTGCCAGGGTGGCTCTGGAAGATGTCTCTTCAGTTCTGTGCCCACAAGTACTAATTTCTGAGGACAACCTGAATTTTGGTTTTCTACTTCATTTGAGTAGCCTAGTTTGTAAACCTAACCTTTCATTCTTCTAGTGTGTATGTCTTTATAGAGATATATGATTAAAGGGAAAATGCCAGGAAACCAAGTCTAGATATAAGCAATACAGCTGGCATAAATCCCAAACTAAAAGAGATAACAAGTTTGTTGCTATCTTTTGCTCCCCTCCATCTCTACCCACAGCCAGATAAAATGGGATGTTTTCCCAAACTGGTACAGATTATGTTTGGTGGCAAGACTAATAGTGAACAGAAACTCAAGCATAGCTTTTTTGTTGCACCTGCTGTTTAACCAGACCACCTACTCAGCATTACAAATACAGCTGTAGCCTTTTTGTGCACTGCAAATGACTTATTAGGTTGTGAAATGTGGATTTTGAAGAAAAAGGAGTAACAGAAATAATTGTGAATGTTGTTTATATTTTTACAATGATGTTCTGAACTAAGAACACTGAAGCTCTGAATGCTACAGTAGGAAAACTTGGTTTGAAACAGTTTTAGATCTCCTTTTCTAGACCCCTTTACATTTTTCCTTGTCCATGATAACACCCTCTCTGATCTCCCTTCAAGCTATATGCACAAAGATTGCTAAAGTATTTTTTTTTCATCTTTTGACCTGATTATGACACTTACAGCTTTGAAACATTATTTATGCTATCTTCTCCTGTCCATTCCTTTCAGCTCTCTGCTATATCTGTCAAAGACCCACACAATTCTCTTCTTCCTTATTTAATCCTTCTGACATTCTTCCAAATACCCTCACTCCTCTGCAGGTGCTTCCCAATCTTTTCTGTCAGCTTAGACAAGAATTGGCTCCTTTAGGTCCTATTATTTGCAAGATTTTGCAGAGTTTAGGGATCAGATCTTGACTAGCAGAGAAAATGTATCACATTGCATAATCGTTTTTAGGAAGATTTTTCTAAAGCTTCCTGTGAACCTTTTTTCACTGTAAAACGGAAACATATGAGTTTATACACTGACTGTGGAAAAACAGTAGTAACCTGTTGGGGAAAGATGCAAATCCTGACATCCACACAAACGTTGCCTTTGTCTGGAATATTTCTTTAGAGGTTCACTTATTTTTGGCATGAACTACAGTTTAAACAAAACAAATACCAAAATTGTCATCCTGCATTTACCTGGATATCATGACAACCACCCAGAAAGTTGTTCTTACCACATGTAAAAAGAAAGCATGGTTGATAAAGATGATAATTGGAAGGAACCATTTCCTCTCCTTTTCCCTTCCCTTTTTCCTTCTCTTTTCTCATCCCTTTTCCCTTCCCTTTTTTTCCCTTCCCTTCCCTTCCCTTCCCTTCCCTTCCCTTCCCTTCCCTTCCCTTCCCTTCCCTTCCCTTCCCTTCCCTTCCCTTCCCTTCCCTTCCTAGAAGACACAGTAAAGTGACACTATTGCATCCATAGTGCATCTAATAGTTTGAAAGGAACATTTGAAAGAAATTTAAAGTTTGTCTGTGCATCACATCTAAATTGTAGGTATCCAGTGAAGCAGATTCCCTTAGAAGCTGCCTATAGACAATGAAAAGGAATAGAAGTTACAAGCCTTCACAAGAAGGTCCCACCTGCTGAACTCCAGCTGTGTAGATCCTGTTGACAGTTTTGCATCCTGGAGCACTGTCCTCTGCAGGGACACACATGCACACATGGCATGGCTGACTCAGGCCATAATGAGCTCTTGGGCTTGGAAACTGGGATCCTAGACAAACTACAGCTATCTAAATGTAGGTGCATCCTGTCTTCAACCACGAACTTTCCTCTTTCCTCAGGCCAACCATGAAATGAAGGGCTTTGCTTTAGAGGGACAGTTTCATGGGCAGCCTGCTGGCAAGGCGGAAGATGAGCACCTGAGTCAGTGAACTGAGTGGGTCACAGCATCTGCGTTTTAACTGCAGGTCATATCATACCTGATTGATTCTCTGTGGCTGTATGACTGCAGGGAAGAAAAATGTTTCTGGAATTGCAGCAAGCTGAATTCCCCAGACATACATGCTCTCAAAATGTTCCTGTTTCTACAAAGTGGAAAAGCTTTGATTAATAGGAATAGCACCAGACTTTAAGATGCACTTTATTTCATTGATGAAGTTTGAGGTGTCTCCGGCAGTACTGGTTTTG
Source organism: Oxyura jamaicensis (assembly GCF_011077185.1). NCBI lineage: Eukaryota > Metazoa > Chordata > Aves > Anseriformes > Anatidae > Oxyura > Oxyura jamaicensis. The sequence continues at coordinate 122,264,300 of NC_048893.1, forward strand.
TAAACTGTAATCGTTAACATCGCTTATTCAGGATTTACAAGTGAGACTAACATTGCCTACTTTTTCAGGCTGCTATACGGATAAATAACTGATATTGAAGAAGCAGATCAGGATCTTTGGGGAAAAAAAAAAAAAAAAAAAAAGGTGCATGGGTTTTATAACAAGCAAAGCAGTTTTCTGAGGTACATCTAAAAGTATGTGGTAGAGGGAAGGGTGATATGTGGGCTCCATTATATAATATTATTACAACACTTAATCAGTGAAGGGGCACAAGGGAAAAAGGATATCATGGAAATCAATTCATATCATATAGTGCTTAGAAAATTCAAAAATCGAAGTGTTTGCTCAAAATCTCCTGTATAACAGGATTAACTTTCAAGGAAATTAAAAATGATGTAAGAGGAAAAGCTGAAGAGATAATCCAGGATGATCCAGAGGATTTTGCAGATATATCTGTATTGTTAACAATCTTGTCATTAAATCTACCAATTTAATGGGCTACATTTTCCATTGGTACAATTAGGTATAGTTTCATGTACATACTTAAATATTTTTATTATTATTATTTTGATGTGTATCCAAGTGTGATATACTTGTTTCAGTATAACATGCTCTACATCAGTACGCATGTAGTTAGCAGCATACCCCTGATGAAGGCAGCATATCTGTGTTGATTAAAAAATCACGCATGTGGTTTATAAACCATTACTTTCAGTATGTCTGAAACAAGTACTTGAAACCTTTCTTTGTACTCACAGAGTTGTATACCGCTGGCTTGTACCTGCAGTTTCATCTCTCTGTTTGGTATCTGGTGTTGTCAAACATTTTGACACCTTCTGCTTCTTTTGTGGGCTGAAAAACAACATAATAAATAGTAAATACAAATGAAATGAGGCAGTTGTCTTCACTAGAAAATAATGTTAAAAAAGGGGCTGCAATTGCTCTTGATGGTTATGTTGTCCCTGTGGAATTTGCATGAATAGCCTTGTAGAGTGATATGACTGTATGAATGTAGTGAAGGCACTTTGGATTTACCTTCATATCATGGGTCACAGCAGGAGTGGCATGTGACAAGAGCTGACTCTTGACTAATTTCTTATAACATGCTATGCTACAGTTAGTCCAAAGCAGTAGGAATGTGTTACAAAGGTGAGAGTAACTGCTCCCCTTTCCTCTCCTATCTTTTCCTTGCTTTTTATTCCCTTCAACCACCAGTGCTTTCTTGAAGCAAATTCAGTTTGCTACCCTTACCATCTCTTTGAAGTTTCTTGCTCCAATCAATCTCATCTTCCTATGAATAATACCCACTTTCTTTTCTAAAATATTATTTTTTTGCTTCACTTTGGGATTGTCTTGCTTCAGACAGTTCTCTTTGCAAGGCAGAACACGTCTTCCTCTGAATGTGAAACGTACAGATCAACTCAATGTTTTATAATATCCTAGTTACTATACTCACAGGTTACTGGGATATGACAGTGTGCCAGAGGGTCAATGAACCTTTTAAGTAAAATGAGGAAATGCATCTTCATGGGACTTAATTAGAAGGCAAAGTTAATAAAGACGGGAAAAAAAAAGGCCACTAAAAAAATCAGATATCTTTAAAAGCTGACACAGGTAGTCATCTGCTGGGATCTTTCTGAGTACTTTTTAAGTACAGATCTGAGCTTTTTTAAGAGCAACTAGCATGAGTCTTTGTGAGAGCCTTTTGATGAGAGCTGGAAGTTCCCTACTGGCACTTTCCTGGGGAAACCTAGGATCTGTGGTCATACAGCCTTGTGATAAACCCCAGCAGGAGAGACAGGAGGAGCCAAGGGAACAGTAAGAAGCTTGACTGGCTGATTGCATGGTGTTGGTAGGTTACCCAAAGACTGGGTAACAAGAGGAATGTTTCTTGACTCCTCTGTTAATGCTACCTGGAAACTGTGCTAGAAGAGGGCATCCTACAGATTGACATGCCTGTCTTGGAGATCTGGAATCCAGGATACAGTTAAATTGTTTTAGGACTTGTTATCAACACAGCATGGAAGTAAAGACAACTTCTAGGGCAAAAAACCCAGAAGGTTTCTGTTGGAGAGAGCATGAAATCTCTTAGACCACAGGTTTTTACTGACGCCATGTACAGTGGGACTTCTACATTTTGATGGTGGCTTTCTGTTGGGATTTTGAAGTAATGGGATAAACTATTGCTCCAAGATCAAGTATTTCTGAATTTATGCTATTACTGTAGTGTTTTTAAGAGTTGTACATGGAATAAAAATACAGGTTGTCCTCCCCCATGCAGACTTCAGCAGAAAAATGCATGATGAATTTGAAGTTTGTTGACACCACTGAATTGTATTTGAAAAAGAAATTACTCTGTACAGATTTCCTTCAGTATTAGTGATTCAGTACTAAGAATAGAAATCTATTATTACAATTCTTCTGTGTTCATGTTCCTCATTGGATTTTATGTAAGCAGGTCCCAATGTGTGTGTGTAGAAACCTACTGAATTCTGTAGGTGTGAACTCAGTAATGGAGTTTTCTTTTTTCTTTTCTTTTCTTTTCTTTTCTTTTCTTTTCTTTTCTTTTCTTTTCTTTTCTTTTCTTTTCTTTTCTTTTCTTTTCTTTTCTTTTCTTTTCTTTTCTTTTCTTTTCTTTTCTTTTCTTTTCTTTTCTTTTCTTTTCTTTTCTTTTCTTTTCTTTTCTTTTCTTTTCTTTTCTTTTCTTTTCTTTTCTTTTCTTTTCTTTTCTTTTCTTTTCTTTTCTTTTCTTTTCTTTTCTTTTCTTTTCTTTTTTCTTTTCTTTTCTTTTCTTTTCTTTTCTTTTCTTTTCTTTCTTTTCTTTTTTGTCTGTAAATGCAATTTGTTTAAAAGGGCAAGACTGTGGCTTTGACTTTCACCCATAAATCTCATTTTTTTTTTTTTTTTACTTTGGATATGTTCATTTTATTCTCAGATTCTTTCATCCTTTCATCAACAGTGCAGAGTTTCTGGATCCTCTCTGGACCCCAAACACAGCTAGGATTCTTGTTTAGTATGTAAACATACCTGCTCCATAGTATTTGGGTGTTTGCTAAGCACAAATATAATCTTTGATATTTATGAAATGATTTGCACGGGAACTTTCCTGATCTTTTTACTTTTTCCTTTTTTTTTTTTTTTTTGGGGGGGGGGGGGGGCGGGGGGGAGAGGGGGGGAATGGGGGGGGGGGAGGGGGAGGTGGGGGAGGGGGCGAGGAGAGAAAGCAAAGAATAGGAATTAATATATCTTCTGTAATTTAATTTTCACCTCCAGTTGGCCCAGAAAATACACAGATCAAATTGTGTACTTAGAACTCAATTTCTCAGACAAAAATCTCCCCTGCTCTATCTTTGTGGACTGTGCATCATAAAAGGATTCACTGGGCAAGTCATGGCACTGTCATTCAGACTACGCTAACAAAGTTGTTATTACTTTGCCTGCTTGATGCTCTGAAAGCATGGGCACCTTGCTGGGGGGGCACTCTTTGAGGCAAGAGCAGCAAAGACATGCGAATGCCAGATGGACCTACAGCCTTGAGGCTGTAAACATTGAAAAACTGTGCCTGTGGCCAAGTCCATTTAGAAAAACACTGCAGCCCACAGGCACAACCACCCTAAATCTGGGCATTGCTACAGGTTGTTCACCTGTGCTGCCTCCTGGGAGCGGTGATTTGTTGACTCCTGTTGGCAAGCAAGGGCAGCAGATAGGAGTATGCCAGGACGAATTTGCGTGTTACTTTGGTATGCCTTGGGGTGTTGCTGTGAAACAGCAATTCCTACCAGAACCAAGGAGTAGTTTTGAACTTAAGGTGAATAGAAATCACAATACAAATGTCAATGCTAAATGAAAGTTTTACTTATAAGGTGAATATGATATTCAGAATCTTCTAGAGAAACGCTTGGGCAATCCAAACTTGCCCAGAGAATCTGGGGTTGAGAGGTTGCCTTAGGTGAATAACACTGACCTAAAATAGCTGATGACAAGGATGTGCTAGCAGATGATTAGGCACCGCAGGTTTCTTCTTGGTCCTTTTTTTTTTGTTAAAAAGTGGGAGAGACTTGGGCAAGTAATTCATCCACAAGTCCTGTGCATGACTGAGTCTTTCTACTGGAGCTGAAGCATTTTGGGGCCTGCTGTGAGATGACACAGACCAGCAGAGCAGCAAACACAGCCAGTAGGAATAACAGTTTCTAGAAAATTAAGATAAATCTAAATCTATAACATTAGTCTTTTAGCAAGATACTTGTGATACCCACATTTCTGAGAAAGCATTGGGAGATGAGAACTGAGGAAATGATGTCAGACTTTCAGAAAAGAGATGTTTTCTGTGGTTGTCACATGTGTCAGTGCTTTCAAAGCAGCCTGTCATCATGGATTGAATAAAAAATAAATAAAATAAAATAAATAAAAAAAAAAAACTAATGAAAAAATCACTTCAGGAAGTCTTAAGGAGGAAGTTGATTTTTTTTTTTTTTTTTTTTCTTATTGCAATGGGCGGGAAAAAAATGGATAAAGGTTGGACACTCTTCTTATGAAGTGCATGGAAGTGACCTACAGAAGCAAATATGCAATTGAATAACAGAATTAGAACATGGCATAGGACTCCTTCATAAGTGTTCTTTGTTGCTGTTTTGTTCTGTTTTTTGGATTTGGTTAAATATGCTTTTATATCGCTGAAACATAAGTTATACTGCATTAAGTCTTGCACAGCAGAGATGTCTGTGCTGTTTTATGCTTATCTTTCCTGTGTTTTTGCTAGAGTTTTTACCAGTCTTCTGCACAGCAGTGCTTTTATCGGGCTGGCTTACACAGTTCAAAAGGCTTTATTTATTGGCCTTTTTACGATGAAGCAAAGGGCCCAGTCTAATTGCTTTGTTTTCCAGTTGCTAGTGTGGTTCCACTGAAATCACTATTTGAATTAGGTTTGTAAAAGGATTCAGAGCTAAACTTCCAGTTATAGGGTTATAACATGGAATAGTTTGTGTATCTTCAAAAAATTTACTGAATTCACTGAAGCACTGAACTTGACCCCAGAGATGAAAAAGACAGTCTAGAAGTTATTTGGGAACTAGGTCGTGCATCCGTGCACCTGCAGTCTCAGAACCAATACCGGCTTGATTCCAAAAAAGCCTGTCACTTTAAGCCATCAATGCCCAAGTTATCTGTACCAATATTCTCAGGTATCAGCTTTCCCATACATTAATAATTCCATTTTGCTCATAAAGCAGGGCCAGCTCAATCTTGAAGGTTCTGTGGACAGCAGAGATGGAAGACTGTTTATCAAACAGCAAATGCCAACCCATGTCTATGCTGAACTCATTGGAAACTCCAGTTATCTGAATATTTAATGCTTAGCTTTAAAGAAATGGTGGTGTCTGTCATTGCAATGTCTGAGCAGCTCCCAAGGCATAATGGGTTTGAGGAAGGGTAACTACCATGTCCTTTCTGGTAGGAAAGGATGATAACAAATGAGCTAGTCCTTTAACAAGCATGATTTCCTTTATATGAAGGAAATTCATAGGCAGTTTACCCTGAGGGCCAAACCAGTGTTTCAGCAGAAAGGCCAAGGTGATTGCTATTACACAGTCACAGAAAAAAAATGAAATCTAAAAGCTTTCTAAATCATGAAGGTCATACCAAACATAGAGAGCTAACCTAGACCTTCCAGAGTCATTCTAGATAAAGTGTCCTATTTTGCACCAAACTTTTGCTTTTCCATATTGCAGACAAGTTATCTGTCCTTAAGTCAAATGGTCCTAACAATGTCTGGGCTGATGGTTTGAAATCAAAATCAATTCCGCTGGGTAATTTTCATTTAATCAGTTACAGTTCATTCAAAAGTGCACTAATGAAGTTACTCTGATTAGAAATATATGGATATTGCATCCCTGGGAGTTCCAAAGGACCAGATCTTTCCATCCCCTTAGTCATACGAGTAGCTCCTTTAAATTTCTTTGCTAAGGTTACTCAAGACAGTTTTACTGAAATGAGCCATCTATTTCAAGCAAGAGGCAAATTAGTGCCAAATTATGTGCTTTCTCTGTGCTTAGACTGATGGATAATATTTTAAAATATCATTTTGAAAAGACTTTAATTGTCACAACAAATCTTTTTTTGGTAAACAGAATCTTCACATTTCTTTTAGTGCTTTATTTTCAAGCAATGTATGCTATTGAAATGCATGAGAGGAAATTAAACGCCTGTGATTTAGTAAAATGTTCACTTAAGAAACCAGTGGTTTTGCTATTAGCATTTTGTAACAATTCAAATGTTTCTGCTTTGCAATCAAGGCAGTATATGCTTGTTCCATACACCTGATTTTTATTAAGTTTAATGCATCCCTTTCTCCCTTTTGATATTGGCTCAATGCTTGGATAATTTCTATTTATTTATTTATTTATTTTGTATAGCTTCTCCAAGCTCCAGCCAAGGGGAGAACATTATTATGTTGTAACATGCAGGCTTAGGACATTCCTTAGAAAGCCAATAAGCTAGCACAAAGTTTTGCAGGGAGTGGGATAAGGAGAGTGAAAATGTATGACTTGAGAGAAAATCAGGAGAAAAACTGTTCATTCAGGGAAATAGGATGTTTCCCTGTAGTTTTTTTGTTTGTTTGTTTGTTTTGGCTAGAAAATCAAATCAGCATAAAAAAACCTCCAAAGACATGCAAATTCTGTTGGTTCAGAAAGCTTCATCTTTACACCTGCAATTGGAAATGATTATGTGAATCCTTTCACTGGCCTCAGCTACACCTCTGCAGTCAATGCGATTCTCTCCCTGTGCTTGGGCCACAGTTGTGAACCACACTACTCCTCAGATAGACCACAGTGACCCACACCTCATGTGTCCAGAAGTGTCCTCTCTTGTGGAAACAAGACCCACGGGAGTCCTGAGGGATGACAGTTCCCATAAGCTGAACTGAAGACTTACTAGTAGACTGGATAATGTCAGCTTGGTCCGAGTCTGTATCTTGGATTTTTTCCCAGTGGAAAATTCTCCCTTATCTCTATTTTTTCCCAAAGGCAAAACAACAAGCAAAATAGTAATTATTGAGTGATTTTCATATTATGCTATGAATAAGCATAGTTCCAAAAACCAATTGGCTTTGGTTATCACCACTAGAGCTTATGGAAGCTGAAACAGAATTACATTACTTGGCCAAGATCACACAAAAACCCAATAAATAGGTCAACCGTTGAGCTCACACATCTTGAATCTTACCTGTGCAAACACTGTGGTATAAAAGCTGGAATCCATTTGATACTACATCCAGCAAGCTGTACATAAACAGGGAAAGTCTGGTCTTTTCTTCCTTTCTTTCCCATGAATTGAATATTATTTTCAATTGTACAGTCTCTATTTTGAGGCTGAGAAAGAAAAAAGTCCTGAAGCAGACAGGAAAAAATATATTTTTTAATTTTTTTCTTTGTCTTTTTTAATTCTCTTTTTTTTTTTTTTCCTTTCCTTTTCCTTTGTTCTTCAGATGCAGACATACTATGGAATATTTACAGTCCATTTATTAGCAAAGGTTAACCCTCATCTCTGCTAATATATCCAGTGAAGACAAGTTTACATATTTTCTGCCAGGAGATTTTATAATGGACAGAGGATAATGTTAAACTTTCTAGATGCCAATGATTATTTCCAACGGTAATTTACTATTGGCTCGATTTTGTGTTTCACTAAGTCTCACTACAGCTGTGCCAGGCTGTATATGTCAGTTCTGGAAACTCAAAAGGCTCACCAGGGATTTCAGTGCTCCCAGCCTAATGTTCTTTGTTAACAAAAAGTAAAAGAACAGAGAGCAATCAGGGATGAGGTTGGAGAGCAGCATGAAGTGCAACAGGGGATACCCTCAGTAGGGTATCCTACTGAGATTTGGGTTGCTTGCTGCTCACGGCAGTGTAAGACCTCTGGAAGTCCTGCTGCTGCCCATATTTCCCTTGTGTGCCAGCACAGAGGGCTGTCAGGCAGAGCTGGTGGCACAAAGGGGAAGAGGAGAGGAAAGGTCCTCTGGCAAAGTCTACACGGGAGCAGCTGGGATCATCAGCTAAGGCCAGATCTTAAAAGAGATGGATGTGCCTGGAAGTAAAGCTTGCTCCTAAATTATAGATGTCTAGTGAAGAAGTTGTCCTAAAATAAATGCCCAAGTTTATACAAGGGTTTGCCTGGATGGCTTCTGAAGGCCAGTGGAGAATGAACCTGGCTGCCTGTATTTTAGGCACCTGCATCAAGTCTTTGGATCCCCCCTACATGGACTGAAAATACTCTTGTCTTTGAGCTTTAAACCTTCTTGAATGAAAAATAGGCAAAGCTGAAGGAGGCAGAAATGATAAATCCCCCCCTTCCTCTGTAAGGTAGGGTCTTATACAAGTACTAACCCAGGAGGAGAGAGTCCTGGACCAGCTGCCTGTTCCCAGGATAGTTTGCAGCCCACAATGACTGTTTAGCACATGGCCAGTTTAAGGGTTAGATGCAAGTTTCCATCTGTCAGGAACATATCCAGCCATTAAACTGTTAACTGTCCTCCCTCCTTAACATGCATTGTGCATTTGTGTAGCTCTGTGCTAACTGGGGTCCTGAAGAGCAGACCCTCCCCTGCTGCTACAGGCAGAAACATATTGCTTGGAATACAGCAAGAGAATACATCATGGAAGCACAGGAAAAACCCTAGAGTTTGAGAAGCCAATACAATACCTGCACTGGCACGTCCTGCCAGTCCTGCACACAGCGGTGCATCCCCTGCACACTGCCTGCCTGCATCTTGTCCTTGTGTACCAAGTGCACATTTCACCCTGCAGACTCTCTGTGGAAAAAAAACAACAACATGAAACGTGGCTGAGCAGAGAGCGTTCATTAACGAGGGCTGACACCCACAGGTATTGAGAGTTTTAAGCGTTTCAGGCTGAACCACAAAAAAAAAATCAATTTTGTGCATTCTTTACATTTAAAACTTCCTTGTGATAACCATGGCAACAATTATAGCTAAAAACAAAATAAAACAACAACAACAACAAACCCTACTGTAGTGTAGTGGAGAAAATGCACACTTATTTTAAATTAATGGATGGAAACTGGAATGGAAAAATGTGGTTAAAAGAGCCTAAAGCAAGTAAGTATTACTGCTCATGATCATTTTGGTGCTTAATAGAATCTTCTTTCTTCATTGCCTTTATTTATAACTACATGCTTTTGTACTTTCCAGCTAATTTTCTGCTAATATGTCACAAATGCTGGAATCATTTTTGGAATCTGCTTCCTTTAACTGAAAAAGAATCCAGATATAGTCTAATAAAAAGGCCCCAATTTCTGGACTGATTTATGCACAAGAGCCTAGGCTCTGAAAGTTCCAGAAGGAGACTGATATAATTCCACACAGATTTCAGGGGGTGAAGGGTGCTACATATCCTTCAGGAAGTAGTCCCAGAAAAAAAGAAAAAAAAGAAAAAAAGAAGAAAAAAAAAGCTTAAGGGGTTTTAAGTAGATTTATGCTTCATTGAAGAAGGTTTTAAAGGTATCTAGACATCTGCCAATCTGCCAGTGTAGGTGCACACTGCGGAGTGTGTATCAAAAGAGCTAAGCAGGCTTAAGTGCCTAACTTGTATAATTTCTGTGGAAGTTAAGCACGTACTGTAATGAGCCACATTAACAAATCTCCCTAGCCTACTATCTGTGCCATGGGATGTCTAATATGCCAGCATACTTGGAGTCTCAACCTTAAATATTGCTGTCATGTATGAAAAAAAAACATTTGAACATGATTGCAAACACTGGCCATACTGCATTTACCATGGCAATGATCGACAAAATTAAGTGCAAAACTACAGCAATGTCACTGCAAAGAAAATATTTTGCATAGCTGTAGGTGTAAACTATCATTAGGATTATCTGGGCAGCGATGATTCACAAGAAATCCATGCCAGTGACTATGGAGTGGTGAGGGATAAGTCTAGTTGTTCTGGCAAGGCCCCACAAATACTGTTCTGCAGGAAGGAGCTTTTAACCCCAGCAACTCTTTTGAACACCGCTGGCTGAGGGGAAATCAGAGCCAATGCTTGGCGGGGAGACTGCAATTTGTACATCTCTGAGTCCCCTAAGAAAGGCACTGACAAAGGCTGGAGGGAAGGCAAAAGGGAGAAGCAGAAGAGATGAACTGAAATGCCTCACCAGCAGGCTATTGTCTTTAAAATATTCATGGTTTTGTTTCATTAAAATTTTCCTATTTCTAATTAGAATTAGATGGGCAACTTCTGTGAGAATGATTTTGGTATAAATAGCTGTTTCTTCATCAGCATGCTACCACATGGGAGTTGCATAAGTCACCATCCTCCCCTGTGGTCTGGGCTCACCAGAATAGACAATCAGATCATTTGGTTTATAGAGCTGAGAAATACAGTCATGGGCTGAAGTGACCTTAAACTAGTGTTTGAAGAATATTCAATATACCAGAATGATTCATTTATTTTATCTATTTATCTATTTATTTATTTATTAACTTGGAAAATACTCCATCAACACAAAGCCTTTCAATGTTTTTTGTTTTGTTTTGTTTTGTTTTTCCCTCAGTATTTCTGTTCAACAGTTACCAAAGAAACCCTTTTCACTGCAGTTTAAAGAAAAACACATATTTAAATATCCCAGAGGATGGTGATTTTGATATTAGAAACTCACAGAAAAAAAAGGACCTCTTCCCTGATGAGGCTGTGTGTTGGAAGAGTCTCTTGTGCTACCAGCCCTTCTGGCCTTCTGCAGAGAGGGAGACTTCTTAAAGAGCTGCTCAGTGTCCCCAGCTGGGAACACGTCACTGTGGGCTCATCCACAAGAATATTTCGTTTACTTTTTCTGTACACATAACCTATGAATTTTGCTCCTGGAGGGCTGCAGGAAGGAAGGTGTTTTGAACTCTTGTGATTTTTAGTCGACAAATCTCATAAAATTTAAGGGCACATGAAGTGCACCATTAACCTAGACACTAGAGTGAGAATATAGGTTGCTGAAGAATCAGGCTTTGATTTTTATTTAAACTTCAGCTTTCCCAGAAATATTTGAAAGGAACTATTCTAGATAAACTCATTATCTGATCATAATTTATCTACAATATCTACATTCAAATTATGGATATTTACATCCAGAAACATGGGATATAGGTAGAATTTAAAAAAAAAAAAAATTCAGATAATGAATAGATTCAATAAAATTACAAACTACATTAGTAAATTATTAGTATAAAAGAGGATAAATTAATATATTTCCTATAAATTGTTTGATTCCATTGACCATTGTATCTTCCTTTCCATTTGTCACTGATTGTGAAAATTATTTAGTTGAAACTTGCAAAACTGTTTCATGAGGAGTGAGATTGAAGCAAAGTCAACAAAGAGAATTTGTAATAGCCCCTCCTTTATATCTGTCTCTCTGCAGCACAATTACATTTCAGTAATTTTCTTTAGCATGTTTTTATATATGGCTCATTTGGGGCCTGCTTAATAATTGCATGGGAAATACTGTGCTGTTACTGGAAGAAGTTTCTTGCAATTACAAACAGCAGGAAAACATAGTTATTAAAAACTGAAAAAATGTTGGTATTTTTACTGCAAAATAACTACTAGCTATTATTAGCACTGCTTAGAAATCATTTAATTTATTTTACTTTCAATTAGGGTTGTGCATACAAAAAGTTTGCTTTGGGTTTTGCTGCTAGCTGAAAGAAAGAAATACAGCACTTCAATGCAGTATTTATGGAAAAAACACCATATATTACTGTTGGAGCTAGTAAAACTGCCTGTGGCTAATGTTGCTTAATATTTGCCATTAGCGCTGTTTTCAGTGGTTTATCGCTGCACAGAATTGCTCAAGCTGAAATTTGCCACACTCGCTTCTGCCTTAGGTAGGATTTTTTTGAAATATTTCAGCAATAATTCCTTAGCTGTTTCCAAGAATAGAAAGAATAAGTAATGTTTAAGTGGTTCCCACTTGGTTTGGACAGCGTGCTGAAAACAAAAAAAGGGCTAACATTTGAGCTGTGGTGCCTCTAGGGAAATGTTGCTTATTATCCTCTGCCAGAAGGGTGTAATATAACACATCTGTCTCACTACAAGCCACATCTGGATTTAGAGGCTCTGATAAGGATAAAAGTGGACCTTTGCAGGGTCAAATGAACAGAGCATGTGGATCCAGCTGCCACTGGGAATGTAAATTTGGTTGTGTAGAGGGGGTCTGGTAGAAGAAGCAAAGTAAAGCTGGAGCAAACTTGCCTTCCTCCCCCATACACAGTGGCAGAACAGCAGGGACCTGTTTCTGTTCTGCACATACCCAAGGGAGTCACCAGCACAGCTTCCTGGCCAAGGTGCCAAATGGTGGCTTTGGGTTCCCCTGACTGCTCAGGAGCATGGTTAGTAACAGAAGATTGCTTTAACAGGTCAACCAGAGAAAATAAAAATGCTGTGGTTATCCTCAGCACAATGATTTCAGCTTCTGCATAAATAAAGGCACTCAATCCCAGAGACAGTCACTGGCTTCTCAGGGTTTGTGCCACAGCTCTTCATGCCAGGATGCCCATCACTTGGAGTGAGTCACCAGCCCTGGCAATCGTTGCTATTCAGACCCATTCACTGGCATCCTCCTTGAAAACTGCTGCTACATATTCACTTGTCATTCCTGGCAAGCCTCCCCTCTCAGCAAGAAACTGTTTTTGACCTCTTTCAGCTCCTGGCATGCAGCCTGTGCAGATGACACAGAGGTTTGAGGTCAGAGCCTCCCGGCCTCTGCTCCTACCCGTGAACCATTCCTTGAACTAAATCCCAGGATTATTATGGTGGAGGCATTGTTGGTTCCTCTTCTCTGACCATTAGACATAGCCAGAGGTACGCTATAGTCAGCCAAAATCTGGAAAAATTGTCACTCTGAAAAATGAGCATGGTCCTCTGTGTCTTGGCTCTACCCACACCTTGCAGGCTGCCCGAAGCCAAAATATCACAGGGGATTGTGTGCAGCAGTCAGGCAATTAAGGCGGTGAGGTGCTCAGGGAGGATCCAGAGAAAGTCCTTCCACTGCTTGGTGAAATTTGCAGCTCTGTGTCTGTCTCAGAAGTAGCTGAGGGCTCCTACTTTATTCACATGTGGGTTATGGAAGAAGCTGCAGATAGCCAACTCATGGTTAGGGATACGACCTGATGCCATTGTTACCCAATTAAGCCTGCTGCCTTTCAGAATAAATTTGTCAAGGCTGTGTTTATGCCAGAGTTGTTTATAACCTCTCCATCATGCAGGAAAAAATAGAGAGAAAATTCAGAGTCTTCTAGCAAATAGCTGTGTAAATCACTGGTAAGGCATGAGCTGTTTCTCCTGTCCAGTAGTTTATCCACCTGTATGTAACAATCATGGTCAGTTTGTCTTGTTGGACCAAGAGTCCTACTAACTGTTAATTAAAGTTCCTCTTCATGTGATGCATTGGGACTTGGTGTTATTTCTCAGAGTTATTTCCATAAAAAATGCTTTTTTCCTTTACAGCACAGACAAGTAATGTTCTTACAGAGTATAATGACTAATTCACGTGTCTTTAATCATCTCTCTTTTTGAATTTATCTAATTACTTTGAGCAAAAGACTGATCATATTACCCCTCTTCAGAGTTCAGATTATTTCTACAATTACAGATGATATTTATGCAATTAAAACTGACTTTAAAAGGTGGCCTAGTGTGATTGCTGTTTTATTATTCTTATTTCCCTCTCTAAATAATTTTCTTGCTGTGAAAAGAAGACCTGTGCACAAAACTAACAGTCATTTTATTATTACCTTACTTGTGCTTCCTTGTAGAAAAAAGCTCAGTTTGTATAGTTACCTGCTTTCTACCCCATCCTTTACTCTGAGATAATTTCAAAGCTATTTGTAAAAACATCAATTTGTAAAAAACCAGGCTTGTTATGCTTAAAGCAAGAGGTCCACATGTGACATCCCCTCGGTCTGCTGTGACATGACTGAGAGCCTGAATGAAGGTGAGTGCCCCTTTGTCTTGGTCTGGCACTGAGATGCAGAAAGCGACACTCAGCTGGCACCTCTCTAGGTAACCTCGGCGGACATTTGGACTGATGTGGCTGAAATCCACTTGAATTTCTAGCTGATGGGAACACTTAAATGTCCCCACAGGGTGGATGTAGTGGAAAAGAGCTATTTTTTAATACCTTTGATACTAAAGACCAATCCCCTCTGGCCCCACTGCTGGTTGGAAAACAACAGGAGTTGTTTAAGTGTGGGGATTGCTCAATAAATTAAGTAAACTGCCTTGCAGTGTCCCACATGGAAGACTTGTAACTCTTTCTGGAAACAAAGCTTTAGAATGGTTAGTTCGTTTCACAGTTATCCTTATCATCCCTCCAGCATTTCAAACATCCCTCAAACACATTATTTTTTTTTTCAACAGCTTCTTCCATTACATAGATAAAATAGTTTGCTTGTTAATCATATGCCAGTTCAAGTGATTTCTATTTGGCACAATTTAATATTAGCATGCTTTGATAATTACTAGAATTTAATTTATTTATTTTAATCTGTATCTGCATGTTCCACAGGTGATAATCAGTGGTCTTTTTCTTTCTCTGTCCTACGGGAGACAGTGACCTTATCATTTCTTTCGTTGCTGAAATCCTGCTGTTCCCCAGGTGCCAATTGCATTTCCTTTCAGATTTGTCTAATTGATTGATGGAATTAAACTCAACTCGGAGTACTTGCTCTCTACTGTTATATAGAAACTGGGTTGCTGCTTCTATTTCAGACCTGAAGAGGAGCCAGTGTTCCCTAAAGAAGGGCTGTTGTGCCAAAAGCCTGGCTGCTTTTCCCAAGGAACAGTTTTGTTTCTTCTGCAGAAGCCTTGCTTCACACACACCTTCAGGCTTCTGGAGCTACAACACTACAACTCTAGAGTCCCTATCATTCTAGGTAGTATTTAGTTTGTATTCATTCATACTAAAAAACAATCAAACAACAAGAAAGAAAAAAAAAAAAAAGAGGAAGATTACAGCTCCTGGCAGCCAAAGCTGCCAGTGTCCTATCAGTATGCTATAGCATAATGTTCAAGCTTCAAAATGGATTAATATATAAAGTCAACACACATTATTATATTATGTTAAATTCATAGCATCGGTCTAATCATTAAAAATATGGTAACAGTTTAATATTTAAACAGCTGTATCTATTTAATGTTTTAAAATCAATCTGCCTCCACAAAGTGAGATAGGATTTTATTGGGTGTTTTTGCAGGAGGTTTTTTTTCAGATTCACCTGCTAGTGTAGCATGCCCTTTAGAGCTGTGGAACTTCTTTCTTGTACAACTGTAGCTGAACAGAAGATAATACTGGGATAACACTCAATAATAAACACAAGCTTTATAAAGTCATGCTATTTCACTTTGTTGCAGGAAGATGCAGTTCCCATTATTAGCTCACAGATATTTGCAGTTTCTGAATCATACAGGGAGGTATTGCCTTGGGAATCTCAATTATCCAGATGCAGAAAGAAGTTAAAATACTTATGGAAATAAGGAGAAAAATGTCTGGCATTCCAATATTGCTTGTTATGCACAGGATTCAAACCTTTATGTACATCACAAACCCATTAGTGTCTCTCTAGATAAATGGGTGGCTTCTAACACAGCATACATCCTCCAAGGTCAGAATCAGACTGTTACAGTGCCTTAATTTTATGATTGTGGTAGTTTAACACACATGGACAGCCACCACACCATTCTCTGACTCCGCCTCCTCAACAGAACGGGGAGAAAATATGATGAAAAAAGCTCATGGGTTGAGATAAGGACAGGGAGATTTACTCACCAATTGCTATCACGGGCAAAACAGAGATTCAACATAAGGGAGATTAATGTAATTTATTGTCTAATTTATTACTAACAGACTAGAGCAGTAAGAACTAAAAGCAAACTAAAAACACCTTTTCCTCATTTGCCCCCTTCTACTTTTTCCCCTGAAGTGGCGCAAGGAAATGGGCAGACCATAACACTTCGTCATCTGCTGTTCCTTCATGGTCAATCTCTTCTCGAGCTCCAGCATGGGGTCCCTCCTATGGGATGCAGTCACAGAATTATAGAATATCCTCAGCTGGCAGGGGCTCACAAGGATCATCAAGTCCAACTCCTGGCACCACAAAGGACTACCTAGAAATCAGACCCTATGTCTGAGAGCACTGTCCAAACACTTCCCCAGCCTTGGTTCCCTGGGGAGCCTGTTCCAGTGCCTGACCACCCTCTGGGTGCAGAACCTTTCCCTGACACCCAGCCTGACCCTCCCCTGTCCCAGCTCCATGTCGTTCCCTCGGGTCCTGTCGCTGTCCCCAGAGAGCAGAGCTCAGCGCCTGCCCCTCCGCTCCCCTCGTGAGGGAGCTGCAGGCCGCCATGAGGCCTCCCCTCAGCCTGCTCTGCTCGGGGCTGAATAGCATGGAGATCTGCTCCATGTGGGACCCATGGGCTGCAGGGGGACAGCCTGCTCCACCAGGGGCCTCTCCACAGGCCACAGAGGAAATGCTGCTCCATGCCTGGAGCACCTCCTGCCCTCCTGCTGCACTGACCTTGAGGGCTGCAGGACTGCATCTCACTCCTCTTTCCCAGCTGGTGTCACACAGAAGTTTTTTTTTTTTTGCTTTCTTAGCTCTGTTCTCCCAAAGGCCTACCCAGTGTCGCTCCCTGGCTTGGCTCTGGCCAGCAGCAGCTCCCTTTTGGAGCTATCTGGAGCTGGCCCTTATCTGACATGGGGCAGCTGATGGGCACTGTTCACAGAGGCCACAGCTGCAGCCCACCCAACCCTCCCAACACACCTTACCGCATAATCCCAATGCAATAATATGAGGGGGTTGTATTTCAGTTTGAAAGAAAAAAAAAAGCAAATATTTATTGGCACACTCAAGAATGGAGAGGAAATAATTCCAGAAGGATAGTAAAAGCTCAGACACCTCAATAAATTAAGGTTGGAAACCTCCTTCAGTTGGCACAGACTTCAAAATTATAGATTAAAAGCCAAATATAGTAATTGGTTACACTATTTGACTTTTCACTAATATATGTCTGTCTTGAAATGGTAAAGTCAAAAGCAAAACTGGCCATAGTTGTCTTTTACTTACTTTCCTTGAAGAGTTAAAATGAATTCAGACTTTCACATTGGTGTTGTTTTAAAAGAAATGGCATCTATCTCAATTGAAAAAATGTGCCTATGTCCTTTAAGAACCCTTCTAATTATAGATGTTGAGGTGTCCTTGAGCTCTGAAGCAAACTGTTATCTAGGTAATATATTCTACATTACGGATGATTGTTTTACCTTTCCATCCAAAAGTACATTTTCAGCTTTTGGTCACAGCTTAACTTTAATTACGTTAATTACGTTAACTCTTCTAGAGATGAAGGCTGTATAAATACATAAAAAGACAGACATAATTCACTTACAAGTATGCATGCAATGGATTTCCACCTTTTAAAAGTGACTTTTTACAAGCAATGGATTTTTATTTCCCAATATTGAACACTGACTTCACAAGAACCCTTTGATCACAGTGACGGAGTTGCTGTTTTGTAGTTGCTGAACTGGCTGTGTGAAGGTCTTACCTGAAGAGGTCTTAGCTACATACTTTCTTGACATGATAGTCTAAACAGACTCTTCAGTGTGTGGGTAAAAAGAATACTTTCTCTGCATTTTGGAGTATACTTTCTCTGCATTTTGGAGTACATAATGCTGTGAGTGCAGTAATCATCAGAAAGAAACATTGGTACAAGAGAAGCAAGCCAAATTCACACACCTACCAGAAGAAATTATTTTAAAACAGAGAGCTCTGAAACAGTTAAAAAAAAAAAAAAAAAAAAAAGTTGCAAACAGAAGTGATGTTGGTCAGGCTTTCTAATATGAATGATCTTTTCCAGGCTGAAGTAGAGGCAGAAATCTTTCAACTAAACAGGAGTGGAGAACATTTGTTCTAAGTTGAACTTAATTATGTTGTTCAATTAATTAGAAACTTCTGGGTTCCTCAAGCATATAGGTGACCTCCCAGTCATTAGGACTAAAAGTCTGTTTTCACTCATTGGCTTCAATATGAAGCCATTAATCACCACTCTTTCTTTCCTCCCATACCTTCTAGATGCTGCAATGGAAACAAGCAACAACAACCTAGCAGTTATTGAGTTCCCTGTGGGCTGACACAATTACCTCCACAAATCAGCCATCAACCACAAGTAACCAGAGTCAATGGTGTATAACCAGGCCCTCAGGTGCTGCAGTGATTGCT
The DNA here is from genome assembly GCF_011077185.1 of Oxyura jamaicensis. Lineage (NCBI taxonomy): Eukaryota > Metazoa > Chordata > Aves > Anseriformes > Anatidae > Oxyura > Oxyura jamaicensis. Next base: position 122,282,577 of record NC_048893.1, read on the forward strand.
CTTTGCAAAGCACTGGCCCCCACCTCACCAGTGAAAATGAGCCTCTCTCATGGAGGACTTTCCTCTAAGACCAGTGACATTGCTTTTTCCAACAGCTACAATAATACATGTGCTAATTCTACATATTTTCTTCACTTACATTCTTGGACCATCACAGCTATAATGACACCGTTACCAGCTATTTAGCCTGTCAGACTTAAACTATCAACCCAAAATACTGTGCTAATTTGTGCTCAGGGAGTTTATTGTTCATGAAATACATCTTTTCAACCCTAACATGCTTGTATTTTCTGTGCTTGTAAGTACTATCTCTAAGAAAATACATCAGGATTTAAAATGAAGAAATACAGAATTCCTCAGGATGTTTTACATCTTATCTGTCAGTACCAGTGGGATATCATTAATTCAGAGTGCTCCCTTTAACAATTTAGGGATTTTTTTTATCATTTGATTTTAACACTTCTGAAAAATACCACAAAAAATGCCACCAAACACACAGGCCTGTGCCTCTTACATAACCATAACAACATGCAAATTTCAGATTCATATCAGATGACATGTACTGAATACATGCACTGCTTAATAAATAACATAATCATTGCATCTATATGTGCAGCAGTTATGATTTTTATTGATTTATAAAACAGAATGCCACCATATCACTGACATATCAAGACCAAATTCCACTTCTCAAATATTTCAGTCACCTTCCCTGACTGCTTTTGTGTATTAGCACTGTATAAGAAAGTTATTTTTGAGGGTTTAAGTAGTGATGACATGCCTCTTGAGTAGAAATTGCTTCATTAGCAATGAAATAAAGTTGAGTTAGGAAGGAACAACTTTTAAAAATGATGGTGCATAGACCACTGCAATGCACAGCCAACATATGGACTGTGATTAGTGAGCTTATTAATTATGCTCAGGCTAAGCAGGAAAATGGCATCCTAACATATTATCTGACTAATTCTGCACTGAAATCAATGACAGTGTTGCAAAAGAATTACTGACTGTTTTGGGGTGAACGGGCTTTGCATTGCCTGAAACATGCTTTCCCATTAAAGGAAAAAAAGTTTATTGCAGAGCTGCTAACTAAAGAGAATCCTCAATTTATAACATATAAGATATAAGCTTATAACAATATATGCCTACAAATCTTAGGGAAGGGGTAGTGAAGGGAGAAGTAAGCATATGTCCTCTTCCAGGCTGTCAGCATTTCTCTGGCACCAGCAAAGGTATTTATTCATGAAACTTTTGGGGTGAAAACAAAGAGGAAGTAGGAAGAAGTGAAGAACAATATTCCATATTTCAGCCCAGGCCTTGCACTTGAGTGCCATTACTGTGCTTGGAGTTGGTAATACGGTAAATCACAAATCTTCCAGGCTTTGTCCCATCAGTTTTATGGTTTTCCAAAGAGAAGTAGGTACAACAAACCATTTATCTGGAAGTACTTTGTTTCTTACATAGTTGGTTTTGTTTGTTTGTTTACCTGTATAAAAAAGAGAAATGTTTTAAATTTCTAGCAAATATCTCAAAGACTGAAATGCAGGAAAGGAGCAAACTAAAACATAATATATGCGCCCCTTTTATATAGACAGCATATAGTGCCATGTATTTGTTCACATTTTTCTTCATGATGGTAAATATCACACAAGACAAAGAACAGCTAGTCAGGATTAGCTTATTGATATTGCTGATAATCGCATCCCCAATTTACATCTGAATTACAAAAAAATATTGATTCTTCACAAAAATGCAAGGAGATCAATTTAATTAGCAAATGCTAAGATATCATTACATGCCTTTTTCCATTAATTTCAGTAAGTAAATGACACTTTCCATTAATTTCAGTCAGTAAACAGAGTGTTTCTCTCAGAGTTTTTTTGACTGGCAACTGAAAAAAGGAAGTCTGTGTTCATGTGTACTTTCTTCATCTGTTACTTTGATTGTGCAGCTCAGTTCAAAAGTATTAATGGTAAGGTCAGTCATCAGAGTCTCAAAGTTTATTTGGAGAGAAAGAAGAAAATCATAATTACACTGTCATATTCTCTAGACTATTGTCATGGCATAAACATGAAACATATACATTTATTTGGAAGATGAATCTTAAGTCAACTTCTAAATTCTGAATCTTATTGCACAGTGTTGATAAATTAAATTCGTGTCAGTGCAATGGTCCTTTGTGTCTGAGAGTCAAAATCACCAGCATTGTGAACATGGAGCCTCTTTAACTTATTTCAGGTTGCCCATATGATTTAGGTTATGGTCTTCAGTTAAAAAGAAAATAATAATAATAAAAGCTATCCAAAATTCAAGGTCATTTATGAACTCTTGATTGAATTATATGAATTATGTGATTTGGAATGTGTATTTCAGTTGGGAAGAAAAATAAGTAATCTGTCCTGGTAATTTCCAATTTCATGGAAGTAAAGAGTGTTAACTGCAATAGAATAGAATAGAATAGTTCAGTTGGAAGGGACATTCAGTGATCGCCTAGTTCAACTGCTTGAGCACTGCAGGGCTAACCAAATGTTAAAGCATATTAATGAGGGCATTGTCCAAATGCCTCTTGAACACTGCAGACATCGGGCAGGAACCACCTCTTTAAGAAGTCTGTTCCAGTGTTTGTCCACCCTCATGGTAAGGGAATTTTTCCTAATGCCCATCATGAACCTTCTCTGGTGCAGCTTTGTGCCGTTCCCACGCATCCTGCTTTTGGTTACCATGGAGAAGAGATTGGCACCTCTGCAATACCTAGGCACAGACTTCTTGGCAATTAACCAAGTGTGTCAATCACTGAAAATAATCCTGCAACAGTAGACATAACAGGCATGCCATACAGCTTGTTTTTAATACTCTAGTACACAAAATTTGCATCCACTCAATATTGCTTTAAGCTCATCCTCACAGCAGTCAGTTTTCTAGCTTTCTAACAATTTGACAGCTAGTTGAGATTCATAGTGGTAATAACATTAAAACAACTAAAGTTATTGCAATTGAAGAAAAATAAACAAGTTCTTGTGTCTATTATACTGTGTCAAATTGAGTCACTTCAGGTTCTAAAGAACTAACAAATACTCAATGAATCTATAAAGAAAGATGTTGATCCGTTAGAGTGGGTCAAGAGGAGGGCCATAAAGATGATCAAGGGGCTGGAGCACCTCTCCTGTGAAGAAAGGCTGAGAGAACAGGGGTTGTTCAGCCTACAGAAGAGAAGGCTCCAGGGGGACCTCATTTGCAACCTTTCAGTACTTGAAGGGGACTTATAAAAAAGATGAAGAGCAACTCTTTGCTCAATCAGATAATGACAGGATGAGGGGGAATGGTTTTAAACTAAAAGTGGGGAGATTTAGATTTCAGGTTAGAAGGCTAAGTTTTTCACTCAGAGGGTGGTGAGGCACTGCAACAGGTTGCCCAGAGAGTTTGTGGATGCCCCATCCCTGTAGGTGTTCAAGACCAGGTTAGATGAGGCCCTGAGCAACCTGGTCTGGTGGGTGGTGTCCCTGCCTATGGCAGGGGGTTGGAACTGGATGATCTTTGAAGTCCCTTCCAACCCATGCCACTCTATGATTCTATGATAAATAGCCCTTATCCTCTCAGCACTGGTTATTACTTATCACTGTAATTATTATATTGTTATTACTTTTATATTATATTCCTGGTAATGTAGACCTATCAAAGGGTGGACTGTACCTCTTTCTATCAGTCATACTGGGAAGCTTATGAGAAGAACCAAACTCTTGATCTCTCTGGACTCCCTTGATGGGTTTCCATGTCAATGCAATGGCAGTCAGTGAAGGTTTGTTTTCTGTTGTTAAAGATCCTTTGAGTCCATCCTAGAGATAATATCTTGGAAGCAAATACTTTTTGCATTTTTAGATTTAGCTTGTAAAAATGGTTGTCTGATGACTGAAAACCAAACACCAGAATGAATCATGAATCACAGACTCACAGAATGGTTGTGGCTGGAAGGGACCTCTGGAGGTCATCTGGTCTAGCCCCGTGCTCAAGCAGGGACACCTAGAGCAGGTTGCCCAGGACCATGTCTCGTCAGCCATGTCTAGAAGATATCCAAGGAGGGAGACTCCCCAAGCTTTCTGGGGGTCCTGTGCCAGTGCTTGATCACCCTCACAGTGAAAAGGTGTTTCCTGATGTTCAGAGGCAACCTCCTGTATTTCAGTTTGTTCCCATTGCCTCTTGTCCTGGCACTGGGCACCACAAGGAGCCTGGCTTTGTCTTTATATCCTCCTTTCAGGTATTTATATACATCACTAAGATCTCCCTGAACCTTCCCTTTTCTAGTCTGATGAGTCCCAGCTCTCTCAGCCTTTCTTCATATAAGAGATGCTTCAGTCCTTTAATGATCACAGTGATGCTTTATTGGATTCCTTCCAGTATGTCCATCTCTGTCTTGTACTGAAGAGCCCAGAACTGGATGCAGTACCCCATCTGCTGCCTCACCAATGCTGAGAAGAGAGGAAAGATCACCTCTCTTGACTTGCTGTCAATACTTTGCCTAATGCAGACAAGAATACTGCTAAGCTTCTTAGCAGCAAGGGCACATTGCTGACTCATGTTCAACTTGGTGTCTTGACTCCTAGGTTCTTTTCTGCCAGGCTGCTTTCCAGCTGGGTGCCCCCCAGCATGTACTGGTGCCTGGGATTTTTCCTCTCCAAGTGCAGGATTTTACAATTCTCCTTGTTGGACATCATGAGATTAAACTTCATGGTAGTCTGGAAAAGCCCTAGAAGTACAGCTACAAAATGTGTTTCATAAGTGGTTTCAGAGTCTGACTTGCATGTTAACACAGCACTTTTTGGACACCCTTAGCACAGTGTGGTTAGGATTTTGGCTTGCCTTTCACAGTGAAGCATGATGTGCAAAGCCTGTTCCCAGGGTTTTGAAGCACTTCAGGACAGAAGTAAATATTGGAAGGTACACAAGAGTTTTCCACAAGACCTCAGCACAAGACATTTAAGGCACTTTGGAAGTCCAAGAACAGATTAAATTGTCTGTAAAAGCAAGCAAGAAAAGTTGTCATCTAAATTGAAGATATGCTAATGTGTTCTCAAACCTTTGACAAGAATAAATGCACTATCACAGAAATATAAGACATGTCTTGTTGTCTCTAGATTATTGGGATTTCTTTCCATCTAAACAGCCCTGACTTTTAGCTCTCATGTGGAAAAGAAACCCAGTGGTTAGCATAAACCTGGGTTTTTCTGCATTCAGTGACAGACTCCCTGATAATTAAATGGCAGAAATTTGAAATGAAAAGAAAAATTGAAGCTGACAAATACATTGAAAGAAAGATATGTAGTAATCTCAAGGTAATATCACTCTATTTTACATCCTGCTAGTCCTTAATAGATACTGTTATTCTAGAAATCATGCCCATTATTTTTCAAAACCTGTTAAAAATTCTTAGGCGATGTTATTAAGAAGCAGTAGAAGCCACAGGAAAGTGCGGCAAACTTGTAAAAAATAAAAGTACTTTCTCCAGGCTTCCCTAGTTCTTTCCAAGTCCCTTTACAGTCCCTCCAGTTAAGTTTGTTATACATTGTCTTATGAGGTTTGGGGGTGATTTTCAGCACTGCTTTGATATTGTGAAATTGAGAAATGTGTCTGGACGCGGAGGAATGAGGGTCTAGTAACATCTCCTGAATGACATTATTAGTAGTGTTGAAGACTGAGGCAGCTTGTGAATGATAACTAGGGGTTATTCAGAAAGACTTAAGCAATGAAGCTAGGAAAGACATTGTGAGGAACACTGAAACAAAGGTATTGTGTTCATAACTAGCATAATAGCTTGGATTTCCTCTGCCATTGTATAGTCCCTCAAAGACTTCAATACCATAAAGAAACATTACATGGAATTCTTTTACATAAAAGCTGTACTTATTTCTCTACAGATTCAAACTGGATTTTCATTTTAATTAACTACTTTCACATCGTATTTTGAGATCCCAGGTTAAATACTTTCTTGGAAGTTCTTAATTAAGAATAAAAGTTATGTGCTTTCCAAGTATATTCTGCCAGATTTCTAGAGAGACTGAGGCAGTCTCAGAAGCAAATCAGTACTTTAGACACATGTTAACTTTGCACACAACTAGAACAGTTAAAGACTTTATTGAGTCCAGTAATTCTAGATTCCAGACTGATATCTATGCCCCATTGCCAAAATTTGTCATCCCCACTACAGGGGAGGGCCTAGAGAGCTCCCCAGTCCTTCCAGCACAAACCCAGTTCCAGGTGCCAGTTTGCACAGGGTGGAGGTAAGGTGGCCACCTTTGCAGGGCTGGGCTGCAGGTACAGGCAAGCTCAAGTCTTCGTCTCCAGCACTGAGCACAGGAGCAGATTAATTATCTAACTTACACAGCCTGGCATTTTGTCTCCAAATGAGTGAAATTATATTCTACCAAACACTAGGACTCTTCTGTCTGGCTTCTTGAATTCCCAGTCTGATTCCCACATGATCAAAGAAAAGACCACTCAGTTATGCCAGGCCACCGAAGATCATTGCCTGGACACATTTGGGGACCACTATAGAAAAATGTCTGTAATTGCTTTTATTATTATTATTATTATTAAATTGTAATCATAATTGTAGCTTTTCCTTGTCCATTTCTTTCTTATTGTCCTTTTCACTTTTCATTTTGGTCTATAATGACAATGATTTGGTGGGATTTTCCAGCCCTCCCTTACTATCCACACACTGGAGTCCAAGGAAAAGTTCTCAGTGACATCCAGAGAGTGATACGACACCAAAGCAGGAAACTTGAAATTCTTGGTCTGTGTTTCTGCAAGAAAGGGGTAGAGCTGCAACTGGTATAATACAGTGTTCTCCACTGCTATTAATTAGGATATCCTACTAAGTATCAGCTCCAAAATACAGAAAAGGACTGAGAATGGAAGAGGTAGGTAAAGGCACATTTTGGTTTTAATAAAGACCAAATATATTGTGGGACATACTAAAATACCACAATTTTAAGTATTTTGTATGCTTTTCTCTGTCATGCTACAGAGATTCAAGTAAGTTCTCAAAAACTCTTTTCCAAATCTGGCCTCTTGCCCTTATCTTCCTCTCATGTGTTTGCTTTGCCAAACCCCCTTTTTTAACCATTTATTTGCTACAAAGAGGTTGAAATTGCTGTAAACATGGGATTCAGTGTGGTTCTCCTTTCCTTTATGGCAGTGAAAATAAGCTGTAATCAGTGTCAACTAATAAAGTGGGCAGACGGTACACTTTGATATTGAAAAGAAAAATGTCAGGGTCTTAGATGTTCAGGTAAAACTTTGAGCTAATCCTGAATTCAGATTTTAACCTTAAATAGGTAGTTAAATTCCAGTGAAACCTGGATGACTTAAATATCCACATAAAGTCAAAGACATGCTTATGAGCTTTGCAGAATCAAAGATTATATTGGTATTTACCTGGATAGGGTAATTCCTAGTGTTGCCTCAGTAATTTACAACATTTAGACACCCCCTGATACTTGCTTTCAGCATGTCTCCTGACAGTTACCTTTTTGTCTTGTCGGACTTTAGTATTTAAGATTAGAGGGGATTCTTTGAGCAAGCAGTCTGACTATCTGCACACAAAGGCTTGACTTTGACCCCATTATCCCTGCCTGGAGACCAGTTACTCGTAGTTAACTGAAGCTCAGCTTCCAGAAAGCCACTCAGACATGACTTGGGGATATCAAATTTATTCCTCTAATATCTTGCTCCTGTGCTCAAGGACTGTCATTGTTAGAAATCTGTGCCTCATTTCTCAGCTGACTGTGGCAGGCCTCAGTATTCAACCACTGACACTGACTCTGGATGTGCTGTTCTTTTCTTTTGCATCTTTCCCCCGGAAGGCACTCAGCTCACAGCACTTCTCAGTCATCTCTTTGACAAGCTAAAAAGACTTTCTTAGTTTCTTACTGTGAGAAAATTTAACATTTTTTTATTAATTGGATTTAATTAAATCATTTTCAATCATTTTATTTATTTTTTTGTTCCCCAATAATGAGACTTTAAATGCAAACACCAGAACTGTTACTTTCTGCTTTTCCTACTCCACAGTAGTATTCAGTTTCTCATTTCAGATCTTTAAGTCTTTTTCAAACTCCCTTCTGCTGGGGCAAAGGGCCTTCATCTCTTTCTTTGGTCGGCATCCTATGTTCCTCCACATGTACCTTTTATTTTGGCTCTGTTAAAATAATTTGGACTCAGCTCACCATCCAGTTACAGCATTCTCTGTTGGTGCCTTGCCCTCATTGCTGCAAGCATTAGATGTGTTCCTGTATGTAGGTTTAAACCAGCCAAATTATATTAAGAATGATTTTATATTTGCTTCTAGAACACAAGTGAAGAGGATGAAGAATATCACAGTGCTGTTTTTTTGAAAATCACTTGAGACATGCCCTCATGTATTGCCCTTTGAGATCTGCTGTTTCACCAGCTCTTAAATGGTTTAGTGTAAGGTTGTTGACACTTTCTAGCACTAATTTCTCAGTGGGGTGGGGAGGTGTATCGTGACAACAAATTAAAAATACATCCGTTACATCTATTATGTATAGTACAGCAATTAACAGGCAAGTAACCTCAATAAAGAATGAAATCAGGTTTGTTTTGATAAATCTTTTTGCAATCAAATTATGTTGAGTGACTTGCATTAGTCTGATTGTTATTAATTCATTTTCCAATTTGTCTTGGGTTGAAATCAGAACAACTGTGGTCTATGGCAGCCTAGCACAGGCTGCTGGTCAGTTCTGAACACTGTGAAAATTTTGTTAACAGTAATTACAGCCTGTACATCAGTCAGAGGTCACCTTGCCTAGCTCTTTTGTGCTGATGGTTACTCAGGCCAGCTAGTTCAAAAATAGATGACAGATGAATGCGCCGTCTTTTTATCAATCCCTTTTTGACTAATCATCTCCCTTTCTGATTAATTAGTAACATTGCTTCCTTCCAAACCAAAAATAATAACTATTTATTGAAAACCCTACTTCTTTCCATCACTACCAGCTGTTTCATTCCTCTGTCTCATGACAGGTATATTTAGTATTACCAAGATTTCTTTTTTTTTTTTTCTTTCCTAATATAGTTGTTTTAATTCCTTATCATCATTAACACTGCCACCCAATGATATTTTTTACAGTATACTTTTTGTCTTCCAATTGCTTTTTGGGGGGCTCCCAAAGCTTACATTCAGTTTACACTGATGTTTTTCTGTCTGTGCCTCCTTTTCCTTTTCTATTTTTTTTTTCTTCTCATCTTCATCTTCATTTTGCTGCTGAACTAAGAAGGGCTTTTAGCAAAACATGACATCTGTACATAAACTGTACATCTGTGGCTTTTTAATAATCTAATAGAAGTTTCTGAAAAGTCCTCTGAGAAGCAGAAAAAAAATGAGACCACCAGGCAGATAATAATCACTTCTTCTCATAATTTCCCTCAGTTTGAGAAAACTAACACTTATTCTCTGTTTTTCCACATTGAATTTAATCAGATTGTGATCACTGACCTCCAGGCTCATCTAGCTTTCCCTCCAGCAACTAAACATATTTTTTTTAAAGCCACAAGAACAAAGCCTGCAACAGAATTGCTTTGTTTTGGACACACACAAAACAAAACAAAACAAAACAACAAAACAAAAACAAAACAAAACAAAACAACAACCAACCAATCAACCAACCAAAAAAAAACAAAAAACAAACAAAAAACAAACAAACAAAAAAAAAAAACAAACAAAAAAACATGTCTGCGAGAATGTACCATCTACTCTTTCAGGATTGTGGTGTTTTACTACAGACAACCTGGCTATCTCTCAGGGTAAAACCTCCTACAACTCTCCATTTTTTTCTTCTCCCTCTGCATTGAGAAGTTTTTGGAAAGCCAATCAAGCTGCTGTCCCAGTCGAGTCATGCCATGGCTCATAGCAGACACCCCTTCCCATCTCCCACATCTTGTTTTCTCCTCCTGATTTCTTTTTTTTTTTTTTTTTTTTTTTTTTTTCTTTTTTTTTTCTCCCTGACATGCATTCAGATACTGTAATTCTGCATTTTTCTCAGTTATAAGGAAGAAAGAGGACACCAAGAGACAGGTTTCCTGGCTTGGCAGACTAGGGTCCATAGGGCTTTAGGAGAATCCAGCTCAAGTCTGAGTTCCCATCAAGACGCACCCATGCAGAAGTATTTCCACTGTTGCAAAGCCCACCTTATACCAGCTGGATGCTATGGCATCTTCTCAAATGGATAAGACCAAGCCGAAGTCCTCAGCTGAGTCTGGGTTGAACTATCTGCCCCAGAGAGCAAGGCATGGGGAAGTAGTGCACAGCCTTCCTTCTTTGGCATGTATGCGTACATGAAGCATGCACAAGCACTTAATGAGTTGTTCTAAACATCAAAAAATAAATAATAATAATAATAATCTAGGCATAGGAAATGAAGCCAGAGTGAAAAGGTGCTAGAGAAATGCTGCAAAAATTTGAATAGAAGCCCTGTAAAGGCATTTCTTCATACCACTGAGAGAATCTGTTATCAACCTACTTGAAGTAAAAGTCCTGTCTCCACTGTTTTTGTATAAAGTAATGCAATTTGTTGTTGTTGTTGATTTTATTTTTTTTCCCACTCCGGTGCTCTGTCATTTTTAATTACCTTTTGCTTCCTAATAAATTTAGAGAACTTCCAATGAAAACAGCTATGACTCTACAGCCCCCACTCAATGTCAGATATATGTATGCTGTAGCAGCCAGTATTTCCGTTTGCATAACTTATTTGTGACTTGTTATTAAAACTGCTTGTATAATGAAATTAAATGCAGTTTACATTTAGTAATGCGTCTGTTCACTTGCCTGTAATCAAACTGACAGCTTTTCCTTTAAACAGTCAATCAAATCTCCAGTTCTTTCTAGCTCTGTTTGTTTGATTGGAGTTGAGATGTCATAAAACGGAATGAAATATTATATCAGTCTGATTAGAAGTGTTGACTTTTTTAGGACTGCAATTTCTTTCATTCATTTTTTTTTTAAATGAATTATTAAAATAATAATAATAATAATTTCCACAGTTCTAAAGTTACCAAAAACACAATCTGAATTCTATATTTTTTCTCTGTCAAAGCTAGCTAAAAAGCCTACACATTAAGATCTTAATTGATTTGACTATAACAACAGTTTCACAAATAAGGCATGATTTTTCCAGGCTATATCCTCTGAATAGATCTGTACCTAAAGATAAGGCAAAATGATTCTGCTATAGAATAGAACTTAGGAGCTGAAGAATAAGTCTGCAGCTGACTAGTAGACAGTTGTTTGAAGTTAAAAATATTACTTGAAAAATTGTTATTACTTAGAAATGAAGAACATGTCCTAAGTGTCTTGAAAGGAAAGGAAAATTAGCAATGAATATGAAACATCATAAAATGTTATATCTAATTCATTAAAAGGTAGACTCTTGCTAATATGTAGGAAAAATTCCCAAACATTATATTTCAGATCAATCCTCAGTTTCAATTTGTAATATTTGGCACACTGCACAAGCATCAAACACAGCCATATTTTTATTCTTTTCATCTTACTCTTTGATCTTTTCACATATTATACACAGATTCTTAATGGTCTTACTGCTACAGGCCTCATGGGATGCTACATTCAAAATGTCTCTGAAACATACATTTGAAATAACCATTTGAAATACTTATGAAAGCACAATGATTAAAGTAACTTTTTGTCTATAACCTAATACAGCCACAAAAGAACTGGGACAAGTTTTTCAGTACTGACATCTTCTTTGGGGTCCCAAGGGACACTATTTCAAGAAGTGACTGGTACTTTTAAGATATGACTGTGTCAGAACCAGAAATTGGATTGCAGTGTTATGAACACAACTTCTAATAAAGATAAATAAACAAAGAATCCAGCCCAACGACATATCATGTATTGCTAATGCTCATCTTTATAAATACATTTTCAAATACATCTCTTCAAGTACACTTCAACTGCACGATGCTAACTTTGAAAAAAGTCATAGCACCAGTTAAGAATATTATTCCTCTATAAGCAATTTAAATGGGATGTCTTACCAATAGGAATGGTACGAGTATGTATATTCCTGTCTTCATAGAGATATGACTATATGAGCAGTATCATGAAGCAGCCTCCCACAGGGAAGACAGACACAGCAGAAGAAAATGTAAGAAGCTGTGGTGGTTTTACCGTGCTAGGCAGTTGAACACCACAACCGCTCTCTCACTCCCCCTCCTCAGATGAGGAGGGGAAGAAGGAAAGGAAAGAACAACTCACGGGTTGAGATAAGGATGATTTAATTAAAGAGGGGAAATATATATATATATATATATATATATATAATTAAGGAAATAGTATTATTAATTAAACAATTCAACTAAAGGGAAAAAAAGGGAAAGGGGAAAAGGGAGGGGGAAAGGGAATAACTAAACAAAACAAGTAAAGGCTATGTGGAAGTGCAGAGGAAAGAAATTACTCTCTACTTCCCACAAATGAGCGATGCTTGACCACATCCTTGAAGCAGGGCCTCAACGCACGTAGCTGGTGTTCGGGAGGAGGACAGACGTTTTCGCAACGAGAGCCCACCCCTCCCCTCTTCTTCCTTTTTCCACCTTTTATTGCTGAGTGTGACATCATATAGTATGGAATATCCCTTTGGTTGGTTTAGGTCAGCTGCCCTGCTGATGTTTCTTTCTCACTTTTTGCCCACCCCCTAGGAGGGTCAGAGAGAGTCCTGATGCTGTGCCAGCACTTCTCAGCAGCAGACACAACACTGGTGTGATACCACTGCTGTTCTAGCTACAAGTGCAGGGTGCAGCACTGTATGGGCTGCTGCAGGGAAAGTTAACATCCCAGCCAGACCCAGTACAGAAGCATAAATCAGAATTGTATCCTTTATCCTCCATCATATTTGAAAAATCATGGCAGTCAGGCAAAGCCCTCAGTGACTGGAAAAAGGGAAACATCACTCCCATTTTTAAAAAGGGTACAAAGGAAGACCCGGGGAACTAGAGACCTGTGAGCCTCACCTCCATGCCTGGCAAGATCATGGAACAGATCTTCCTGGAGGCAATGTTAAGGTACATGCCAGACAAGGAGGTGATCCGAGACAGCAAGCAGGGCTTCACCAAAGGCAAATCATTCCTGACCAATCTGGTGGCCTTCTATGATGGCGTAACTGCATTGGTTGACAAGGGAAGACCAAGTGAAGTCATCTACTTGGTCTTCCCTTGATATGGATATGGATCCAGATAAGATATGGATCTGCAGGATGGACCATTTGGTGGATAAGGGATTGACTCAATGGTCACACCCACCCAGAGAGTGGTGGTCAATGGTTTTATGTCCAGGTGGAGGCTGGTGACGAGCAGTGTCCCTCAGCAGTCTGTCTTGGGACTGGTGCTTTTCAATACCTTCATCTTTGACATAGATGATGTGATCGAGTGCACCCTCAGCAAGTTTGCAGATGGCCCCAAGCTAAGTGGTGTGGTTGATACAGCATAAGGAAGCGATGCCATCCAAAGGGACCTTGTCAGGCTGAAGAAATTGGCCCCTGTGAGCCTAATGAGGTTCCACAAAGCCAAGTGTAAAGTGCTGCACCTGGGTCAGGGCAATCCCAGACAGGAGTGCAGACTGGGAGAAGAAATTGAAAGCAGCCCTGTGGAGAGAGACTTGAGGATTGTGGTGGATGAAAGGCTCGACATGAGACAGCAGTGTGCGTTTGTAGCCTAGAAGGCCAATTGTGTCCTGGGCTGCATCAACAGAGGAGTGGCCAGCAGGTCGAGGGAGGTGATTGTGTCTTTCTGCTTTGCCCTCATGAGGCCCCACCTGGAGTACCGCATCCAGCTTTGGGGCCCCCAGCACAGGAAAGATGTGGACCTGTTAGAGTGAGTCCAGAGGAGGGCTACAAAGGTGATCAGAGGGCTGGAGCACCTCTCTAAAGGCTGAGAGAGCTGGGGATGTTCAGCCTGAAGAAGAGAAGGCTCCAGGGAAACCTCATCGCAACCTAATGATAGGACAAGGGGGAATGGTCTTAAACTAAAAGACGATAGTAGGAAGAAATTCTTCACTGTAGTGAGGCACTAGCACAGGTTGCCCAGAGAAACTGTGGATGCCCCATCCCTGGAGGTGTTCAAGGCCAGGCTGGATGGGTCTTTGGGCAACCTGATCTAGTGGGTCCCTGCCTATGACGGGGAGGGGTGGGGGGTGTTAGTTGATCTTTAAGATCCCTTCCAACCCAAGCCATTCTATGATTCTATGATTCTTTACTTTGAAGCCCTTGTGAATTAAAAGTTGTGGCATGTGAAGTATGCTCTTTTCCAAAGGTTTAGTGGTGTATAATTCTCAAAAAGCTTACAAGACTAGAAATGACCAAAATAAAGAGAATAAAGCTTCACTTGTAGCCTGTGAAAATGGCTGCATTCATCCCAAGAGATGGGGGTATGAGTACTTCTTATCTATGTTCAGCTGCCTAAAAGAGATGCCCCTGGGCTAAACAAGGGAGCTCTGCTCCCTGCCTAACCGGAACAACGGACTTCCAGAAGACAGCACCTCGCTTCAGGGTCTGTTTGAGGACAGATTAATCACTTTGTCTCCTCTTATTAGCTACAAGGACAGTCCAGGTCACTACACAGAATTCATACATAGACTTTGCAGGAATACCTTTACATAAGAAAAATATGACTCGGATGTAAAGACTTTTTGATTATTGGACTACTGATTAACTGCAGTTTTAACTACAGTTTAACTTAAATTTTAGCAGCTCCATAAAAATGAGAATCTTTTGAACATCTCATTGAGTGTAATAATTAAATTCTAAATTACTGATACATTAGTAGAAAACCAATCTGAAATATAAAGCCTGAAGGGGATTCTTATCTTCTGTCCAAGCCTGGTGGATTCTTGTAATTCTTCCACATCTTAGGGTAGCAATGAAATTAAAAGAAAATTGCTGTATACTTTCTCCCTGAGTTCTCCCTATATGCAACTCATAAATAAGACTGCAGACACTAAAGGACTTCTTTCTAAACTATTAGAATTCAAATGTACATGATCCATAAACATAAAAATTAACCATTTAGAATGTTAAAGTAATCTTTATCCAAAATAGAAACCGCAACAAAAACCATACAGAAGAATAGTAGAACAGACAATTCTAAATATATCAGCAGTCTTCCAAATCTTTTTGAGAAGAAATCCTGATAATTCTACAGTCTTTTAATGGACAGAGTAATAGTCATACTCCAGTTCAGTGACTGAAGCATGTTTCAATAGTTCTCCATCCATTACAAGAATGTTTAGCTTCTAGAAGCAAAATCTAACAGTCTAATGTACCCAGTTCCTGTTAGTGGATATTAAAAAAAGCAAGACATTGTTTGGATTAGTCTTCTAAATCTATCTTCTGTTTTCTGCTGGAGAACTTGCAACTACTGCAACTAAATTTATGAGGTTAGAATAAACCAGACATTGAAAGATGGATACATTTTGTACCTTGATGATGAAAAAGATTGACTCCTTTTAGAGGCTCCCAAGACTCCCTAGTAAATAGTACAATTGTGCAACATATGGAAACCCCAACAGTATTGATCTTAGAGGCAATATTACAGGCCTCTATGCCTTTCTCAATTTTACATATGTAAATACTTCCCCAAGAGTGTCTGCAAAGGAGTACATTCTCTATGACAGCCAAAACTCAAATTTAAGCTTTTCCACAGGTTTTCTTCCCTACAGCCTCCACCTGGATCAGCAGTATCAAAATGTTTTTTTCCTAGGAGGGAGACAGGAGAGGACCAGGCTGAAATGGCCAAGATGTGGAGGTACCATACCGAGTATGAGAGGGCATATTGGTGCTGCTCACAGGCATGAATACCTTTGTGTTCTGAACTTTGCCTCCCCAAAGGCAGGAAGGTTGGCCTGTGAAGACAGGTTGTGGCTTGTGGCAGCAGCTGTGTTTTACTTTGCAAGATTCATACTGTGATTTTTCACTGAACGTAAATAATGCTTTTGAATCACAGTCATTAGGGCACTGTAAAAGTGTTTGATATTTCCCCCTGTTGTACTTTTGCTTTAACTGCAAATAACTGACAGCAGCAATTTTGTTTCTCAGTACAGTCCTAACTTGATATAGAGTCCTTTGGATTAGTATCTCATCACTGCTCCCTGGACATTACAAAAAGAGAAGTCTTGTATGTTTTATGGTGGTTGCGCTTTTGCTGAGCTTTCTATGTTTATCCTACGGAGACTGCTGGAAGCAGCAGTCAAAATCCTTAGCAACTTTGCAGTTGCTTCTCAGTGGAGCAGCAGCTTCTATGTTTTACATGCAGGGACCTCATATGAGCACAGAACAAAAATGGGAGACCCCCCTCCTCACTAAAAAGAGGAATAACCCTGGATAGAGGGTTATCTCCCAGCCTTAGGAGAGAATGTACTTCAAAGCTGCCAGTCAGCTTTTCCCAGTCATACAACCTTATGACTCTGAGATTTTCAAAGTGATCACTATAGATCTAACACAGCCATTCTGTATGTTTTGACATGTGGTATACTTGCCATAGTCCCAGTACAAGGAATGAAATTATATCCTCTGTCCAGCACCACAGTTATTCCCTTTCAGGAGCTCCCATTCAGTTGCACTTCCAACATGCTAAATAATTGGGCTACTGCATTTTAGAAGGAGGCTCCCAAATCACAAAACTCTTACCAAAAAGTGCTGACAATGTTTTTTGTTTGTTTGTTTGTTTTGTGTGTGTGTGTGTGCATGTGTGTGTGCAGGGAGGGATAGCTTTGTTACACCGGTATTTTGGATACAATTCCTGCTTAGCTCTGCTGACCATCTGCTAGGAAAGGGCTTACCAAACTAAAAGGAATAATTGGTTTCTGTCTGTCTAGGAATGTGCTTTTTACTCTACTCTGCTAAATTGCAATTGTATTTTTTAATTCAATTTTGAATTGTTGGTCAACCATTCCTGCATCTGTTTCACACACAGGAGTATTTTAGAACCACAGGGACAAGTGATTCCTTTGCTCGTGTTGGTGCTGAGCACTGGTATGTTACTGGAATCAGTGCTGCTGACAGTCTCCCAGATTGCCTGAGTCCACTTTTGTTTTGTAAGCAAAGCCTCCCATAAGTGCCCCACTTCCAGCCTACAGTGCAGCTGGACTTTGGGCACCCCAGTGTCCCTGTGGGACCCCTGTGCAGAGATATCCTAATGATAAGTCCCCTTATCCAGGAGCAAATGGGCCTAGGATTGTCTCTTTCCATCAGCCTCAACTACAATTTCATAAAATATTAATTGCCTCTTTCCTTACTGAAGTTTGGCACGCAGCCTGATGATACAGAGCATCCTCTGGGAGAGGAAAGGTGGCTTGGCACACTCTCAGCCTGAGGATGTGATTCAGGTAATTTGTCTCCCTGGGTAGTGCTCTAACTTCCACACTAGTGTGTAAAATGTGGATGCCTGTTGTAGTGAAAGTGGCACAAGCTATATTTATGCTTGGTTCAATGCTATTGCATGTTTCAAGTGTACCCCTCAAGGAAGGCAGGTAGAACATAGGCACCACTCTGCATCAGTTTCTGAAGGATGAAGCAGCAGTAATTTTATAGATATTACAAGAAATCTGAAAGAGGTGAAGTTAGAAGAATCTTCAAGCTACATTTCCCACAGAACTGTTCAGAATGCCTTTTGTTTATGTAACTTGTGAAGAAAAAAAAATCTGCATGCTGTATGTATGAAGCATAACTCTTTTAGAAACTATGTGCTGAAGATGTCAGGCCAGAAATATTCCAAAATATGTCAATCAGTTGCAAACCTTTCTCACTGTTATCAAAGCATCCGAGAAATACTTCATTTTAAATACTTTGTAATGTATCCCGGCATGAAGAGCTGCAGGAGGAAAAAATGGGAGGTATTACTAGTCATGGGTCCATTTATCATAGTAAGATTAATCTTTATGTTCTCAGGATACACAGTCTGAACAGTGTGCAAGGCACCATTTAAATAGACCTCTACTAGCTTTCAAAAAATTGAAAACTGCTGTCCCTGAGATGAAAGGTCTTATTCATAACTGCAGCTTCCCACATTAAAAATGAAAATGCCAGGCTGACATGTCATCTTAAATTAAGCAGCAGTAATGTTCAGACATGGCCAATCCATCTAATTTGAAGTCAAAGAAGAATTTTTTTAATTTCCAAACTCATTTAGATTGTATCTAAAAGAGAATTGTTTATTTTTCAAAGGAGATGTAGCATATTACACTAATTCTGCCAGACTCATTACTTGGAAGAAGGACTAAAAGTTTCAGTCATTAGGCAAATCCCCATTTCTTTTTGACATTTTAACAATTCTCCAGGTTTGCATTCAAGGCAGCGATCACATTTGCATTTTTCTGGTCAGCAGACAGTAAGTGAAGTTATCCTACATCTTTTATTACTGAGTGTTTTTATTACTTTGTACATGCAGGAGACTGTTTAGTTTAAAAGTGGCTCTGTTAAAATCATCTGGTGATCATCATCAGACCAGGATGGACTTGGTTTGTTGTTATTTCAGTAGCAGCAGCAGCAATAGTAGTAGTAGTAGCGTAGTTGTGTTGTAAGAATGAATAACTACCAGTTTTTCCCCATATATAGCTTAGATGATAAGTCTGATAAGCTCCTGGACACTCTCTATTTACTCTCAAGCCACTCAGAAGCCATGCTGCCTCTGTCAGAGCTTGAACAGAAAGGAGATTCAGCACAGGAACGATATCTGTGTAACTTTCCTCCTCCCAAGCACAGCTTTGTTTCCTGGTGTTCAGATATGACGAGTGCCATCACTAACATTTCACTTTCTGTCCCCAGGAAACCTCTGTTTCAGGCCCATTGCCCCCATCCCCCACCAATGCTGTGGTGGGCAGCCATGGTGGCTTCCCTCACTCTGGGCCTCGCTTGCTCCAGGCTGCCTGCGCTGCCTCAGCGGCTCCTAACACACCTTGCCTGGCCCAACGCCTCACGCCTGTGTATAACCTATATTTGCATTCACAGCTTTTGCTAGTCTCTTTTTATTTCTGAGACAGCTGTTCTATGTAGAATGAAGTGCTTATGGAGAAAGGCAGATACGTATGTCTTTACAAGACATTTTCTTTTGCTTTTTCAGTTTATTTGACTGATGGTCCCTGCTGTTTGTGTCTCCTGTGATTTGCTTTTATTAAACACTCTGATTCATGCCTAAAAACATATTTAAATAATGTGGCACTTTCTTACAGGTCTTCCTACCTCCCTAAATGCTGGGTCCATCCATACTAAACCAAGACAGAAAAGTAAAGCTTTCTCAAGCCTGCTGTGAGGAGAGTGAGCAGTGTAAGCCCAGGCAGAAGAAAGGATTCATTCAAGCCTGAAGGGTTTTTGTGAGCTGGGGAGGTGAGTCAGGAAGGTGTTCAGGGCAGAAAAGGAGACCCACAAAGATAAAGCCTGAGGTTAGTTTTTTTGAGAAGTTGGTAAAAAAAAAAAAAAAAGAAAAGAAAAAAAATAATAAAAAAAAAAGAGATTAAAAAGCTTCAGGATGAAATAGTAAGAACGGATTCAGCTGGAACCTGCAACAAAGCTTTTAAATGGGGCCTTGGGACCCGGTAGAGACATTAAAGGGGAGCCCTGGCCCTGAGGAGAGCAGGGAGGCAGGAAAGGAGGTGAGGAAGAATGGGGCAGTGGCAGTGCTGGCTGCTATTTGCAAGGAGATACTGAGACCATGGGAAATGGGGCTGCAGGTCCAATTCCGTGCTCTACCAGCATGCAGTGAAACAAGCATTAATGGCATCAGAACTTCAAAAGTTCCCCCCCCCCCCCCCAAATCAAAGCCATTCTTTACACTAGAATCCACTGATGGACAGATTTTGTTCAAAACTGTGTATGAAAAATGGTTTTGAAAACTTGGGTTCTGTCTCTAAAACACTTCAGAGAAAAAGACTTTGAAAAAGTAGAAGAATGAATTGAAATCTTGCTCTTTCTACCCAGAGTGGAGAAAGACTGTCTGGAAGCTTCCTTCTCATGCTGTTTCTGCATTTTTCTTGGAAGCCCTTAGGGTCTAAAACTGTAGCTCTATATAAGAGAAAATGAAAAACCTATCTGAATATATCTGCCATAAAAACAACAGGAATGCAGAAAAAAAATGTGCCTCTGGCTATGAGAATCCGGAAAAAAATGAGGAAGGCTACAGGGAGCTCTTTGAAAGGGTTGGTACTGGTGTTCTATGGATCCCTGGAGGAGAGAGTGCTATATATCTGTGGAAGGAAACAAAGGAAAACATGCATATTGTGAATAGACTTACATGTACTGGCCAGAAAATTGTACCTCCATTTTAAGAGTTTTAAGAGTCCACAAAAAGAGAGTCTAAAAACCATGAGAACTCAAGGCTATTTGAACATAACCTTTCAGTCTTTTCCACTATTGCTTATAAGCTCCATACAAAGGAATATGTCCCCATATATTCTGCCTGTAGTTTAACTCACGTATGCTCAGTTAATACCTAACCGGTGCAGACAGCCCTCCATTCACTCAGAGGAAGGAGGAGAGAGGAAACAGGAGAGGTTTTCTCTTTGGACTGGTTGGATATTGTGAAGTTGGGTATTGTGAATCCCAAAAGAAACATATTAACTCTGCCCATTAAGTGTGCAGGAAGCACACACTTAAGCTGACAGCATCACACATTTCTGACATGGCGTACTGTAAGTTTAAGGCTCTGCAGCACTGAGTGTCGCAATGCTGAAGTCCTTTTTACAAATGGTTTAAATCAGTACTGAGCAGCAATTAAGTCTTCATGGATACATACTGAGCATAAATTTACATGTTTTTATCACCTCAGGTCCTTCAAAAATGTTATAATGAAGCACAGTGTGACTGAGAGTTGCATTTGCCTAGTGGTTTAACAAAAATAAACAAAACATAATCAGGATATCTCAAACTGCTATAATTTACTTAGTAGTACATCCCTTTATTTATTTATTTATTTTCCCAGCTTCTATATGAGTTTAATTTCAAATTGACATTTGGCCTTTTGTCTCTTTGTGGCAAAGCAACCGGAATAATATTTAATTAGAGTTTTTGTGTTTAATCTATCATTTTATAAATAGACCAGAATCGAGTTCTGCAGTACTTTTTAAATAAGAGAATGCTCTCACAAAAATCATGTTAGCTTAAAGAAAACATTCATATCACCATCTCAGTGTTTCCTCCGTGACATAATTAGGTTCCATAAAACTTTCATGATTCATTCTTTGCAGCAAGAGAGAAGAAATATCTCCTCCCATTGGGGAGTGAAGAAAGATGCCCTCCCCTGACAAATCAATGTTGTTTGCACTCCTGCCTCTCTTTGAAGGGGTTGCTTTGTTTTGTTTTATTTTGTTTTGTTTTTCTGGAAGATAATGTTCAAAAACTGGTTGAGGAAATTATTTTATTTTGGCTGTAAGTGTGTCCTTAGATTTATCACTTCCTCAAACCAATTTTCTTCAAAGAGACCAAAAGCTCTCCTGGATACAGACAGCATTTTTCACATTAACTGTTTCTAGAGTCCCATTTTAATGCTTTTGGAAGCCTATTGCTACATTGGTAATGGATTTTCTCACTCTGCCAAGTTATCTGACAGCTAGTTGATAGCCAGTGATAAACTAACATACATATGCTAGACAGGTGCCTGTGTGTGATTGAATTAGCATTGAAACTCTGTTTTTCGCATACTTCAAGTACACAATGAGGGAGCAATCAGCAATTACAGAACCTGAGATGTGAAACACTACAATAGGTTCTCAGTACCAAGATCTTCCTGAGTTGGCAGCATGTTTTGGTTATCAAGGCTGATAAATATGGAAATTCTGCTGCCTGACTTCAGGTGACTCAATAAGTGTTATGTCTTTGAGACTTTGCAGTCTGAACTGAGTTTCTCACTAGATGCTGGCTATTCAGATAATTTAGGGGCATGAGAAAACATATTGTCAATGCCATAATGTGCTGCTGAAAGTCTTAGGGATTTTCAGAAACATATTAATTTGGCAATTCCCGATAGTAACCCAACCTCCTTAAAGTCACAGTTTTCATGTGTTTTCTACAGACCTGCTGATCCTCATCCAGAACCTTTCCTTACCCCTTCCTGCCCTCCTCTGTCATGGCTCACCTTTGGAAAATATTGCATCTGGCCATAAACAAAGTAAATTTCCCGAAAATTACTAGGTCTTGTTATCACAGAAAGCACTCTGCTGGGTTGTCAAAAGGGCACAGACCCTCAGGCCAACAAACAAAATGCTTTACTGACAACAAAGAAATGGTGTGGGAGAGGATCATTGCAGAAGATTGGAACTTCTGCTGACCCAGACACCCTTCAAGCTTTGCCAAAAGTCCTTGTCTTCCTTCAGTTTTATGACTGTATGTGTCCAAGACCCACTATTTTAAAGACACTGCTATTTTGAAGTACTTCTGAGGAAATTTTAAGGATCTGCCCATTTTCTCTCTCACACGACTGTTGGTCAACTACACCAGTTTTTCATGGTGTAAATTCATAGCAGATTCTTTAAGAATACTTGTATGTATTATGCTTCTTTGTTTATATTAATTTGTCTTGCATTTTGTGCCTTTTCCCTACCACCTTCTTTTCTGTCACATGCCAGCGTGTAAAGCTGTTTCCATCACTCAGTAGCATATTTATCTGATGCAGCAATAAAAGGATATGCTACCGTCCTTTCAAACTGTCATCAGCTTAAAAGAAATGTCAACAGTGCCAAAGCCTGCGATGCTCATCACAGTGTCACTTCAGGGGTACAATTAAATGACTAGATTGAGACCCACGTGGGTCAATTTTTTCATGCATTACAGCTAAACGAAGTTGAGTGTTGCAAATGGAAAATGCCTCTTACTAAGCACTTAACATAATCTCTTTCTGTTACCTCAGACACCTACAGAGAGCACATATCTTGCATTAACTCACTGAAGTACACTCCAAAGGTCCAGGAAAATGTCACATAAAAGGGCCAGTGTATGGTTTTTTGTATCAGTGTGTAGAGGTAATTCTCAGCACACCTGTGGTGAGGAGACGTGGGAAGAAGGTTGGAGATGGATTTTGGATGTTGGAAGAGAAACACCTAGTGATGCTATTCAGAACCTAAACTGTACCTCCTCAGCCCAGGTACTCTTTCAGAAAGCAAGTCACAGAAAGCCCCAAAGAAAGGTACTGAGAGGAGTGAGATTGTACTCACCTGTGAAGGCCTATTGGCAGTTTTTGTAAACTTGGGTGAAATAGTACAGGCACTGTGCTTACTTGAAACAAACAAACAAACAAAAAAAAACTCATTTACATCTCCCAGGTGAAGAAAATCCTGAAATATAAGCACAGGTAGTAATGAAATCCAGGATGGGGAGAGGATTCATGTGACTCTTATAAGGGTTTTGGCTGCTGAGAAGAGATTCCTGTCTCACACATTGGCTGCAGTAATGATAATGAGAGAGTCAGGAAGCTCGTTAGCTCAGAAGTTGTGCACCTTAGATTTATAAGTCTAGGACATAGATTTTGAATTAGGTATTCTAACAGTATACATTTCTGTATCCAAGAATAAATCTACAGGTGTAATATTTTTCTGCAAATGTATTATTCTTTATCCTCTTTTATTCCCTTTGACTGAAGTAGATACTTATTCAAATATCTCACCTAAGGTTTGGTTGCACTCTGACATTTATAGCATTCTGGTTCATTTACCTTTGAGGTTTGCAATCTAAGTGCAAATTTCTTTGTATGATAATGCAAGTGGCAAAAGGGAAAAGGGAGTGGGATCTTACTGCTTACAAGCAGTAAACTGTTATGGTAGTTGCAAATAATGATGACTCCAAGTCAGCTGGAAGAAAGACAAGAGAACTGCCAAACATTAGCTGAAACTATTGTGGAAATTAGTCTGTGTCTTCTGAGGAAGCTTTAAAGCATTGTGTCTAAAATAAAAAACCTGCCTTTTGAGAAAAAAGGGGGAAAAAGGAAAAGAAGACAAGCATATGGTGTTCTCTTGGAGAATGTGACTTGGATTTAAATCTTACAGAGAAAAGTGAGATTTCTGAGGAAAAAGTAGTTATTTATTTTATTTTATTTTATTATTTAATTTATTATTATTATTATTATTTAATCTGTAATTGAGTTTTTGGACTAGTTGAAGAAGTTGCACTGACAGCATGAAGAAAAAAGTAGCATCACTCCACCTTCAATCACTGAACACATCCAGCACAGACAACAATATTCGTTGTACCAGTCTGTGACTGTGTCTCAGGTCTATTGAGAAATGATCACTCCTAGGGCAAGAAATTATGAAGATACATTATGCAGTGCAGTGCAACTATCAGTGGTGATTTTATATTGGCCAGCTGGGTACAAGCTATGACAGTACTGCACCACTTTTTTTAGCATCCACAGCAGACCAGGTCGCTGTGAAAGAAAATGGCTGTTGGTTGCACCCAAACTAGATGAACTTGCACTAACTTAGGTGCAGCTGCACTGTACCAGCCTCCCTTGTGGGGTACACCTTTGTGTGAATAGCCAGAAATCAGCCTGGTGGATGGGAGCTTCTTTAGCACTGGGCTTCCTCTGGTAAACCAATGTGGTTCCCTAAAAGCAAGAGGGAAAGGAGTGGTGGGCCAGGCCCACAGCGCTTGTCTCTGGGGACCTCATGTGTCTCAGTCTAACGGCTTACCTTTTGCAGCTCACTAAAACCACATCGTTCTTACCAGACCATGGAAAAGAAGCACAGGATAGTGGCTTCTTTGTTTTCTGAAGGAATCTAGCATTCAGAGTGAGTCCATGTCCTTGAATTTGTACCTGTGGATTTATTTGAATCAGAGCTTGAATGACTCTTCACTATTACATGGTCCTTATGTGATTCTGCAAGGACAAAAGACATGTGGAGGAAGACAGGAGCAACAGAGATGGGAAGTAGTGATGCTAGTAAGAAGAGTATGCCAACAGGAAACATCCTTCAAAATCACTGGTATGACTCCTTTCCACAAGGGGCAACCAATTAGCTAAAAATGCAAATTATTGAGCATCACAGAGCTAATGATATAACAACCATTCTGAAAGCTGTTTGTTGACTTGGTAAACTTGGTGGGGAAGTGGATCATCTGCACCTTCCTGCAATCTAGCATACTTCATGATTTTGAAATTTTCACCCCATGTAGAACTGGGAAAGACTTTTGAAATTTCTAGTTATAGTATGCAGATAAATAGGAGTAAATTAAAATTAAGATACTCTAAAATACTTCACCTGCATACAATAAAACTGAAATACTTGGATGTTCATTCCTGTTTCAGGAACTAATGATACATTTATTTATTTATTTATTGGATGTATTCCTAGAAAATACTTACTCTCACTCTTAAAGTAAATATAAATTAGGAAATGTAAAAATATGAAATATAATCAAGTGTAAGAAAAAGTGTTAAGAAAGAGGAAATGACATATTGGAAAAGAAGACATTTTCTCAGTTATATCTGAATTGTAGAGCAGAAGTAAACAGTGGCCTGCAGCAATTTATCCAGGTAAGGCCTGCTCATGCAGTGACATCCCATTGACTCAAGTAACAATGTTTGTACCATAGAAACCAGGATACAGGGAATCCTTTTTTCCTGCAGTTTTGGAGTAACCTACTGAGAGTGCTGGCAACATTTAACAGTCCTAAACTCTCTGGAGTCCCAATGCCACATTTTATCCATTTTTAAGCACATATAGGAAGATTTTTATTTTATTTTATTTTATTTATTTTTATTTTATGTTATTGATTTTGAGATTAAAAAAGAAAAGAAACATCTGTCAAAACAAGTCTGGTCAATGGGAAACAGGGGTCTGTGTTTGCAACATGAATGTGCTTGCTGGTATGCAAGTGCACCCATGACATCAGTGGCTCATTTAGCTAATTCTGCAGAAACACCCCATGACCCCATTGCTAGATGATCTCCTGGGAGACTTGGGTGGAAAAACCACTCTGCATCTGGCTGGTAAGATAATTCACTTTTACCTTGACCCCAGAGTCAGTCTGTGCAAAGCTTGGACACATTTTTCACATGCAGTTCTCTCACATTGGGCTGAGCTCACTCAGAGCATGGCCACCAGGCAGGGCCCTGAGCCCACAAGCTGCAGAAGAATCTTTGGGAAATACTTTTGGGGTTTAAGCTCAAACTCAGAGCCACTGTGCAGTCAAGACTCCTATGGTATACTCATCCTACCAGCAGAAATACAGGCGTGTAGAGGTTTTTACTGAGAGAGAAGATGGCGCCAAGGCTTTTAGCTGTCTGAAGAGCAGGCAACCGAGGAGCCTGTTGGCAACAGGTTGTCAGTGGCACCTACAGCAAGGATGTCTGATGCCTAAATGCTGTCACAAATTTAGTGTCCACTGACAAACAGTTGTACCACTGGCATACAGGGTAGGGTTAGTGTTCAACAGACCCCAGCTCTTGTATTCATCTGGAGTCAAATGGGAGGCCTAGAATAACACCCAGCTGTCTCTCATTGCACCTTCACTCTCTGTTTGCCATGGGTGAAAAGGAGCACCTCTCATTGCTCTGCACTGGCTACTGGCAAGCAGGAAACACGACTTCCCTGGGGTTTTATTACATAAGAAGCACATCAGCAGAAATTAAGTTGCTCCTTGACAGAATCCATGGTGCTGTGTGTCACTTCTGATGGAACAACGATCGCCTCCATAAGCTTCATTTAAAAGTGACAGGAACTGATTGTGTGGGGACAGCAGGACGTTCCAGCTGCTGCAGATTAGACAGGTCACCTTCAGCACAGTCTGTATGCCAACCTGAACAGACAGAAAAAAAGAAAGTGGATGATGAAGCACGGCGAATTTGCAAAACACTTAACCTGTATGCAATTATCATATATAGTGCCTCTAGCAGATCAGCTCTGCCACTTGCCGCTCTTACAAAACAGCAGAGCCATGCTGGGGATCACCACAGGACTATAGCTTCATGCAACTGGATTAAAATGTAGGATGCTGTGTAATTTTCTACAAACCTGCCTGTTTAATTGGTGCCACCAGATAATCCAATGCTCCTCATTTCCTGAAAAAGTTAGAGAAACACGAAACAAAATAAAAGAGCATTTTCTTTATAGGCAAATATGATTTTTGAAAATATTAGGGGTGAATGGGTGGCACTGAATTTTTGCAGTAGTTTTTATCTCAGCAGGCCTCTAAGATCATTAAATACTAATGGAATATACTTCCTATTGTGCAGCCAAGATTACTAATAAATCAAAGCTGTAAGGGTTCAGAAAGTTGTAATGATTAGACTTTTATAAAACTGTTCTCTAAAGTAGCTACTTTAAGGAAGAACAAGTGGCTTACCTGAACCATAAATCAATTTATTATTTTTTATTTATTTAGAGTATGAATTAAAACAAATTGGGTGGAAATTGGATAGTACTTCTCTTTCTGTTTTTCAATGGGGGTTAAAGATCACACCCTCTGATATTTCAGTTACATTTCTGTTTTCTCAAATGCCCTGTTATTTTCAGCTGGAATGATTTATCTGTAGAGCATTCTTCATCTTGTATACAAAAAATGCGTAAGTGCATGACACTTGTATTGGCTCTAAGTCTTCAGTCTGGAGACTTGTGAATTGCAGAAGTCCTGCAAATAAACTTCAGGTCTGAGTTATGTGTTTACAAACAACAGACATTTATTAGAATTATTATTTCCTTCTTGTTCTCCATCTGAGTTGCCTACAGGCCTTTTTTCTTTCCTGACTATCCGTAGCCACTCTGGGACAGCTACGTAAATTACAGGTGCCCTTTTGGTACAGCTGCAATAGAAACCCTGCCCTCCTAAACTTTGATAAATGCCAGGAACTGAAGTAACTCCTGTGTGGGGAATCCTTTTGCAGCTAGCACCTCCCACGTTGGTAGCCCCAAGGAGCACTGTTCAGGTGGTACCCATTCCCATATTTCCCTCCAGGAAGGAGGGGGGCACATTTCCAGAAGCCATCATGTTACATCGATCTTTTGGGGGGAACTGCAGCCCTGTGAACTGTTTTCTAAGGTTTCCTCCATCTGCAGCAAGTATCATCATTTCTGTCAGAAGAATGCAGAAGAAATCTGCAGGGGGAATGTCACAAAAAAGAGTTTTGGCTCATAACTTGTGCCCACAAAGGTCTTGGCCAGAACCTATATAACAGAGCTGAATGCCTGCCCCACAGCTGAGATCTAGTCATCCCACATTGTGATGGTTTCGCTCGGGTGGGTGACCGAGCTCCACCACAACCGCTCTCTCACTCCCCCTCCTCAAAGAGGAACAGGGAGAAAATACAATGAAAGGGGCTCAAGGGTTGAGATAAGGACGAGGAGATTGCGCAGTAATTATTGTGATGGGCAAAACAGACTCAGCATAGGGAGATAGTAAGATTTATTGCCTATTACGAACGAGCTAGAGAAGTGAGAAACAAAGGAAAGAAACCAAAAGCACCTTCCCCCCCATCCACCCTCTTCCACCTCCTCCCCCCGAGCGGCGCAGGGGAACGGGGGAATGGGGGTTATGGTCAGTCTATAGAAATTCTTCTCTGCTGCTCCTTCTTGGTCACTCTCGTCCCCTGTGCTGTGGGGTCCCACCCACGGGATGCAGTCCTTGCTGAACTGATCCAGCGTGGGCTTCCCACAGGCAGCAGCTCTTCAAGAACTGCTCCAGATATGGGTCCGTACCACAGGGTCCATCCCTCAGGAGCAAACTGCTCCAACCTGGGTCCCCCACGGGCAGCAGCTCCTGCCAGGTCACCTGCTCCTGCGTGGTCTCCTCTCCACGGGCTGCAGGTCCGGCCCGGAATCTGCTCCGGCAGGGGTCTTCCACAGGCCGCAGTCTCCGTCGGTGCAGGGCCACCTGCTCCACCGTGGTCTCCTCCACGGGCTGCAGCGTGGAACCCTGCTCCACCGTGGTACTCCATGGGCTGCAGGGGGACATCCTGCTTCACCATGGTCCTCACCACAGGCCGCAGGGGACTTCTGCTCCGGCGCCTGGAGCACCTCTCCCCCTCCTTCTTCACTGACCTTGGCGCCTGCAAGGCTGTTCCTCACTCCTCTCACTCTCCCAGCTGCTGTGTGGTGCAGCGTTTTTTTTTCCCTGTCTTAAATCTGCTCTCACAGAGGCGCAAACAACATCACTTATTGGCTCAGTTCTGGTCAGCAGTGGGGCCCTTACCAAACATGGGGCAGCTTCTAGATCCTTCTCACAGAAGCCACCCCTATGGCCCCCTGCTACCAAAACCTTGTCACATAAACCCACTACACACATGTGAGCGCAACAGGTTCTGCAGAGCATACTGAGCAATAAGTCCAAGGAGCTGATCACACCTTGGCCTGTAGCTGTCACACATCTAACCAACATCCCATGGTTCTGCTGTTCATCATGCAGGCTCCTATCTGCTCCTCGCACCTGGGGGTTGTCCTCTATTCTCCAATTTTAATATCTTGAATTCTGTTGCTCCAAGCGTTTCTTAAATGCAGTGCAAATGGCCTCAGACCTGACACAATAAAAATTGTTTTCTGTGTGGTGATAAAGTGATGCCCCTAAGGAGAACAGAGATATTGCACCTCCCTCTGTCACAGCAGATTCCAGGTAGATTGTGTATCCTTTGCATGAAAAATAAAAAATCCCGCAAGTGGAATTACCACAAATGTCAGTTATACCAAGGAGGATACCCTCCAGCTATTCAGGTTTCCTGCATGAATTTTTCATTTGTTTGTGCTTGTTCCTCATTGTGGTAATGAAACACATATTTGGGCTTGCAGGCTAAAGGGCCTGGGCATCATCATTAAATGGGCTTGCGAAGAAATGGTACATTTGCCAGATAATCACACTCAGGCTTAGCCTGGAAATCCCGCTGCAACTATTTAACATACACAAGGAGCTGGCAGAAGACTAGCTGGGTTTCATCTGAGGACTTTTGCCTCTTGAACCGTATGAAGCAGTGGCTGCCTCTGTGATAATTAATCTTCTATTCTCTTTTGTATGCCTGAATGTTTCATGTATTTATTCTCTTTCATAAGCTTCTTTGGCTGGCACATGAAACTGAGGAAAAGAGGGAGAATTATTCATTCCTACGGCCCAGATACGAAACTGAGTTGATGGGGGTTTCTGCCAGAGGGTTCACCAAGTTCAAGGACTCCTGTGTGAATGCCTTATCACAGATGGGATCTCACTCTGCGTCAAGGTAGATAAGTTTCGGGCTTTTTTTTTCAATCTTTTAAGTGCTGTTATGTAGTATTTGTTTGGTTTCATTCCTGTCAGATAATTTATGAATTTTGGAGTCTTCAAACAGCAGAAAGTTAGCTCTTCTGCCAGTTTTACCATTCTGCTTCCTCCACCCAAAATAGATAATGTGTATGTCTCACACCCAGAGGCGTGGGTGTCAGTCTAGTGACAGCTCCTGGCCCACATACGGATTATCACTAGCAGCAGCTTTCAGGACTATCCAAACAAGCTAAACACCACCATATGACTCCTCCATTGCATAACAAGTTCCTCACAGCTATGCTGTTCAGCACAACACTCTGGTATTGATAAGAGTGCTTTGTGCCTGGCTAGACTGTGCTTGTGACCAGAGATCAGCTCATATGGGCTTGCCTTCAGCTTTCTGTGCTTGAGGACCAGTGCCTATAAGATTTGCTCTTTTGTTTTCCAAATCATCTTCTGGAGCACCATGTGCTACCACATAGTGATAAACCTTTCACAGAAAGAGAAACTTCTGCTCAAGCCAACGTAGAGATCAGTCCTTTACCTAGCAGTGAAGCCTTGCCTATTTTACAGGAAGAGCTGGAAGCTCCGGAGATTCCTTTTCTAGTCTAGCAGATGAATTTCTGGGAGAATTAATAATAATAATAATAATAATCTATCAGGTCTCTATCAGAATATCAGCTACTGCTATTGCAACCTCCAAGAAATGTACCAAACTTGCCATGGCTGCTTAGCACTGTCTCCAAGCCAGGTCCAGAGCTGCAATTATGTGGTAAGCTCTGGCCCCTGAGTAAGGCCCAGAATGGTGTTTCTTCTGATGCTGACTTCTGTAGCTACAAAATCTCTGTCCAACACCACCACTCTGAGCAATCAGTGTCAAAATGTGTCAAAAGGAAAAAGGGTATTGTATATATCTCATGGCAAAAGAGATCCACCTCCTTTTTCATGAGCTTTCCTCATGACACAGTTCCATCACAGTACAGGAAGATGGTGAGCACAAGCAGAAGTGAACCACGAGTATATGGCATGAGGAGAAACACTGGGCAAACCAAAAGGCTAAGGAGCAATAGTCACTAGCAGGAATGAATTAATAATAATAATAATAATAAATTGCAAAGTAAAAATCAATAGTTGGTAATGAGTCAACCAACTGACATCAGTAAAGACCATATGGGACTAAGGGATGATAGCCAGTAAGTGTGTCTCCCCGGTAGTTTTTTGCAAAGACTCCTATTTTCCAGTCATGGTGGAGTGGATAATATCTTCACCATTTTTTCAATCAAAAATGAAAAAGACAGCAGGTCACTTTTCATATTTATATTCATCTATCTCTTGCTCATGAATCCAATCAAACTCCCAGCAGCTTTAAGTTTTGATGGCTCCGGAGCAGAAGAAATACTTCCCTGGGTATTGTGATATGCTCTGAACTCTAGCTCAGCTGTGCAATTACCTGCCTAGTACAGTATCTCCCTGTCTATGTTAACAGTCAGATATTATCACAGTACCACCATATAACAATGCTATAAACATTTGCTCTAATTTTGTAGCCAAGAAAGAGCAATGGTAATTTGCCATTGCAATAATGTTTGCAAAGCTTTCCTGAAAAATGATGGGCAGGGAAACAAGAATAATTGGAGCTAATGGAGACAAAAATCCACAGTTATAAAGATACATGGCACTTTAGAAAATTGATTTAGTACCTCTAGCCAAAAGCAGAAGGGAGAGCATAGCACATCCATTCATTCATAATCTACTTATCATGAGTCTTCCTGATCAAATTGGTACCGGTATAACTCAGGGAAGTAATATAATTGATACCAGTGGTGCTCCACAGATACAAAGCCAGAATCAATTTCAAGATCTTTCTTTAAAAAATTTGAGTTACCTTGCTTCATGCTCCTTGGTAACACATAAAAATTTGTGAGAATTTTTAAATCTACACGTGAATTAAATCACAGTATGACGTGCAGCCCTCGTGTCAGGACTGGCTAAACCAGGAAAGTTTCCTTAGTGTTTTCTGTGAAAAAAAAAAAAGAATCATATATAAGATTAAAAATGTCCCTGCTAATTCTGCCACTCTCAAATCAGTGTGTTTCTTTTGAAAAGAGCGTTGTATTTTGCATTTACAAAGTATCACTTGTTTATATACATTTTTAAAAAGAAAATATATCACTGTACTTATCTCACAAGGAAAAGATAAGTTTGTTGACCCACAATCAAAACTTTGAAAATATTTAATACAGACCTTAGTATTCAGGAATCTAATGAGGGCAAAATAAGGAATATAATTTGAGAGATTACATAAGAAATGGCTAGTGGGTATACTGTGTTGAATCCACTCTGCACTCTTCCCTTGAACCAGAATTTCTCACTGGGTCCAGAACACCTTATGCTTTATCTGCAAACGTGTCATTAAATGCTTAAAGTTTCATTCCAAAATACTTGAACATCTGCCTTCTTAACATTCTTTCTTAGTTTGCGTGTTGCTATATATCTTCTACATATATGCACAATTTGATATCTGACCCCGTGAATGTTGTCTTAATTTATGCAACATATGGCTAAATTAGACAACTATTTTCTAAACAAGGCCTCCCAAATGCTACAAAGGCCAGGAGGTTGGTAGTTCAAGCATTTTTCATTGCATCAAGGGATTCTCTCTGTCAGAACAGTTTTCCATCTTTTTACTGAAGTTCTCTGAGGAGCAATAAATGGATTTATTGGCTGATAATAATGGATATCATGACTGAGCATTTAAAAGCTGACGTACAACACATTTTCTCCAGTCAGAAAATGAAAACTGTTTTGCCTAAAAACATTTATTTAATAAGTATTTATGAATTTAGGACATGCCTATGTCATCTCTTTGAGCAGGAACAGAAAATGCTTGGAGTTCAACAAGAAATTTTTGCATGTATATATTGCTTCTCCCATGGAGTTTTCAAAAATGTACTTGCCTTTGGTGATTTACAACAGAAGTGTTTGTTTCTTCCTTTTAATGTCTCTCAGAAGATGTTATTCTGTGTCATCCTTCTTGCAAGAGAAATTCATCTTAAACTAAACATGCCTCATAGGGAGATTTATCATCTCTAACGTCTCATCTGCTGCTGTCAATGATAGCAAAAGCCAAGGAAAAGAAACTGGGAAGGAAGAGAGCTTTTTGGTCTTTTACCACTGAAAAACCACTAAGTTTGCTGTACAGGCTTAGTAGAACTAAGATAATTCAAGAAAAATTCATATGAATCCATTAATTGTGTATAATCCACATATTTCAAGGCAAGAATGAGAAACAACTTCTAGAAGTCAGACTTTCAAATAAAACAAACTACGGTGAGCATACTGTTCTTAAAATGCAATTTTTAAAGTCTTCCATCATCTCCAACACAGTATTATGCCACTGTCTTGAAATTACAGTGTTAATGTGCATAAATGAGCACCATTAGGAAACTATACAAGAAAATGAAATAAAATTGCCTGGAGAAAATGACTGTAGTGACATCAAAATCCCTCTATTTGTTTGTTCTATTTTATTTTTATTTTGCTTCTGAGATGTGTTATTTTTTTCCTCAAAGTACAAGCTGACTAGTTGTGTTGCTTTAACAAATGATGGGCAGCTCAGCTCCACCACGCTCTCTCACTCCCCCTTGTCAGAAGGACAGGTAGAGAAGATACAGTGAAAAAAAGGAAAGGTTCATGGGTTGAGATAAGGAGCAGTTAAATTAAAGGAAAAGAAAAAAATAATAAAAGAAAAAACAAGGCGATGCAGAAGAAAAAGATTCTCTACCTCCCATCAGCAAGCAATATTCAGCCATGTCTTGGGAAGCAGGGCTTCAATATGCTTGGTGAATGATTGGGAAGACAAATGCTTTCCTAACAAGAGCCCCCAGCAGTGTGGGGTGCTCTGGGGAAAGTTAACTCTGTCACAGCCAGAGCCAGCATACTAGAAATAACATGGGAATATTCAATGACCCTGATTCAACTAATTTTAAAATGCTTAAGTGGTGTACCTGACTTTGAATTGAATCCCTTTTTCTCTCTGTCCAACCAGATATGTATTGGACTTATGGTCAATGGATAGGATCCTAAAGTTTAGTAAACAAAAATTGTTTTTCAGTGTCTCAAACAAAGCTCTTTCACAGGAAAAATATTCATCACAGTACTGCAACTGTGGTGTCATTAGACATCTGTTGTAGTAGTTGTCTATTGGGCTTGGTGGTCTTCTGGTTGTGTATCAGACATTTGTCTGATGAACTGCCTCAGTCTTAGATCTGCAAACCATTATTTTCTCTCTTGGACTACGACACAGTTCTGGGAGTGGAGTGGCATGTAGCTAGCAGTGCAACATAGTGATCCTTAACAGTCAGTTTCATCTTCACTATCAGTCTCCTGACATGAACTCAGGGCTCATTAAACAGTTGAGTGAATGACCTGCCAATCCTAAACTCATTCATGGCAGGCCTACTAACATACGCTAAGCTGTACCCTTAGCTGATCTGCAAGCACACCATAAGCCTGTCTGTATGGATAAAATAGACAATCATGTCTTAGATGAAAGACAGTAACCTGAGAAGTGAGAACTGGTGTTTTTCATACCTCCTGTCAGCTGTAGCTCACCACGTGAGCATCACCAGTAGTCTGAATTTATCTGCCTGTATTTGCCCTTGATTTTGCTCAGAGCTAGTTGATGTCTAGCACTGGGCATGGTACCATACATCTATGCAGCACATGGATGTAGCTGTGGACTCTGTTATCTATTATATCTACTCTGCATATTTTCATTGTATTAAATTTTGGCATATATATTTTGTGTAGATACAGAAGTCCTGTGTAACTTGAAGATGGCTAACTGTCTTAAATCTCATCTTCTGTGTCCAGCACAGAAGACTCATTCAAATGGGAAAAGCAACACTGTTTAAGGAAAACAGCAACTGGATGTACAGAGTAGATAAGTAGATAATGAATGGACCTGAGTGTCAATACCTCTCCCAACCTCTGTGATCATCCCTATTCCTCTCAGTTTTTATGAGAAAATGTAGAGAAAATAAATAAATAAATAAATCCCAATAGCCTGTGCATACCCTCTCAGATTTTTTTTTCCTTTGTCACTTCCATAATAAGTAAACCATTTTTCCAGTGTAATTGTTAGCTGTTTTTCCTCTATAGGCCATCAGTGCTGACAGAGCACATTGGTCTTTGCATTAGCACTTTTAAACAATACCCAAATGGTATCTTTCTGTTAAGAGTCAACAGCCCCAGATCCAATTCTTTCCCAAAGTTTTAGAGACTTTAGAGGAGAAACTCTATTGACCTAGGACAGCAGGTGATTTAAAACCCATCTGTGCAACATTAAACTGTATGGAAACTTTAAAATCAATAAATTAATGGCATTCAAAGGTCATTTTTTAAACAGAAATCAGTATTAACCCATTCATATGGCTATGGGCTGTGCATGCAAGGAAGAGTAACAGGTACAATAGCACTTGAAGAATGAAAGTGTATTTATCTCTTTATGTAAAACAAATACAATAACTTGCACGATATGATTGATTAGAACGATGGAGCTCAGAGTGGGTGTCTAATAGATGATGGATATACAAAATATGAAACTGAGAACAATTTTCATGTTCATTTAACTTATTTAAAGTGTTTTAAATGAGCATTAGAAACTAAATCAGGGAGAATTGTCAGGACTTGTTTGAATGATGCTCGCTCCACACTGATTATCTATCAGTGGGCTACAGGTTATTTGTTGAACTAATGATCTAAAACATGAGCTAATTGAAAATAATATAAAACCAAAAGTGATCATAAAAGAAGCTGATAGCAGTATGACAGACAAATCACTCAGTGGGAACAAAATAAGCATGACCTATGTGTATGAGGCATTAGAGGGGTTTTGCCGGCACAATTTGTCATTGGATTCCTGCTTCTAACAGATATTCATAATTAATGGTAAGCCATTTTCAGCTCCTGGAGTCTCTGGATAGAAAGTAAAACCTCAGATAAAATCTTCAAATTAAATAGAATTGGATTTAGCCACCACAAATCAGATTGAAGAGGATATCATCGTTTTTGCTTTGTTCCCATTACAGCTGTTGATGTCACTGAAGCAGCAGAAGCACCAGTAGGATAGAGCAGGAACATCAGCCAGTGCAGAGCAAGCAGGTGCTCCTCTAAGCCTCCCGTTGGAAGTCCTATAAAACAGCAGGATGCTGCTGCTTCCCTTGCTTTCCAAGGATGTTTGCACAGCCACTCCTTGAACCATAGGGAGGGTAGGGTTTTCCTTGCAAGAAGCAAGAGGAAGATAAGGGTAAGAGCTGAGGCCTCAGGAAGGGCAGACAGACACTTCTGTAATAAGGTGAAGACTTTCCACTCCTTCTCAAGGGCAAGTTGAAGCACCACAGCCTTGCAGATCTTAAGCAACCCAGAGCTGAGGTTCAAGCAAGCTTGACCTTGATATGAAATTCCAGACAGAAGTAAACTCATGGCATATTACATATGCTCACATCAGAGAAACCAAGCAAATGGCATCTTAGAATAATTTTGGAGACTGAAAATCCTTTCTTGCTTTCTCTGAGCCAGTTCTTGATAAACTAGATTGGCTGCTGCACCCCAGCAACCGGTAATACCCATAGGACACTTGCCAAGGATTTTATTGAGCAGGTCGAACAGGTCTGTTGACACATAATTGACTAGATTAATGATCTTTTCTTGTTTGAACTTCTGTGACAAAAATTCCTGTTTTGTATTGGATACTTTTTTTTTTTTTTTTTTTTTTTTCAGAAGATTTTTCAAACTTGGTCATAAATCCTTCTTTTCTAACCAGCTGCAGAAAGAATGGAAAATATCTGCTTTCCTGGGGAAACAGTTCTAGAAAATAACTTGGGGAGAGGGCTGGTGGAAAGACATAAAATTAAATACTTCAATAGCTTTTGAACTTCATTGTCATGCCTTTTAAAGTTTGTTTTCTTCTGTGTATTTTTCAGCCATGCTTATGTTATCATTTTCACAAGAATCTCAATAAAAATGATAGCTTGCAATTTGGTTTTCAAAGGCAATGCTTTTCCAAAAGTCCTCTTTCAGATGTATTCTTTAATTGGTAGAAAGGATAGATATCAGCAGGTTTCTAAAAACGTTTGACCTAATATTATTTGATATTATTTGCTTAAAATAATAGCATTATCTGAAATAAAATGCAACTCTTCATAAATGGATTGCAAATGGACTGAATAATGCATCTCAAATTACAGGATTAGCTGAAAAAAAAATCATCACCCAAAAGGATTGCTATCCATAAGATCATCCACAGATCTGTTTTTAGCTGAGTGTTGTTTAATATTCTCCTCTATGACATGGAAGAAAACATGAACTATTGCTGGTAATGTTTTCAGATGGCACAAATATTAACAAATTGGGAAATAACTGTAAGCAGAAGTGAATTCTACAAGCTGATTTTTATCATGGTAATCTGGGTCCATATAGATGGAAGTCTTCCATAAAGAAGAGCTGAGAGCCTGTGAAAAAATCTATGGGATTGCAAAATGAAGTGCCAAAAAGAAAAGTTGTGAGAACACAAATAAACCTGTCTTGAAGGTAAGATTGTATTGTCTGCAGTAAATAAGGTATGGAATATATACTGAACAGTAAATGGAAAATAAAGTGCCAAAAACTATCCATAAGTGAGCACAGTCTATTTTAATCCTCTGAATGAGACAGAGGTCTTGTGAAAAACTGTTCTGTTCCTTTAACATAACTTTACAGTTTAAACCCATCAGATATGGTAAATTATGAAAGAATCAATGTGTGGATATTTTCATGAATAAAACCCCATCTCTCTCTGACTGAAAAGGCTTAAAATATTGATTAATCACAAGTATTTGTACTGCTGTCATGCGCTACTAAGTTTGTTTTGGTTGACTAATTTCCCAAATTGTAGGTATTGATCCAAAACTAATACCTGAAGCTCATTATTCTTTCCTGTTCTGTTTAAAATATTTTGATCTTTTACTCATAAAAAAGGAAACTATCACATTTAACACAGATAACCAGCGTCAGTGTGCAAAGCAAATCAGTCATGAGCAATGCACCCTTCGAAAATTACTGGCTTAATTAGTAGGTGGCTATTTACAACCATTGTATTGATTCAAGAGAAGTGTGTCTGGTTTTCAAATGATTCATTAACCAACAACTGGGATGAAAATGTAAGCTCTATAAATGAAAAAATTATCTAATAGAAGTGCATGCCTGCATGTGTGCAGATTTCTTTCTGCACCAAGGTTCCTGCTTCTTCAATAAGAACTGATTTTAAATGAAGGAGCAAAACAGTTCATAACCTATTTCTGAATTATATGAATCATAAGAAAGTAATAGTGAAAGCTGTTCTGAGTTTTCAAGGAGAGACAAAGAATGAAAATTACCTAAGCTCTTTTAAAAGGAGAAAAATAAGGGTGTTGGCACTGAAAGGTTTGATTCATCTTTCTTTTCAGATGAGTCTTGCATTTAAAGATCTCTTCACAAAACACTATTGGCAGAAGGGAGAAGAGCAACATGATCTGGGAGAAATGTCCCTTATTGAATTATAATGAGTGTCAGGGACAGAAGATTGTAATCAAATAAAGAGAAATATGCCAACAAGTTAAGGGGAGAGACTTAGATGATCTCTCTGTGTTCTCTTGTGTCTCCAAAGTATAGAAGACAGGTGATCAATCTGATGAAGACATTTGAAATGTAAGGGTCATTCATATCAGAGCTCACTCTTGGCTGCTTTTTTTTAATATATATCCAGAGCTCACTCTTGGCTGCTTTTTTTTAATACATATCTCTAGCCTATTCCTTTGCAAAACAACCAAGAGGAAAATGTACTTGCATTTGTGCAACACCAAAGATGCTCTCATGCTGAGCTCCTTAGAGAAAAGTAAATAGATGAAAACTCAGAGAGGTTGTGGCATGGATTTTCAGAAAACTACACAAAATTCATCAGTTTGACTTTAAACATTCCAGTGTTAAACAAAAAAATAATAATAATAATAATAAAAAAAAAAAAAAAAAAAAGAGATGACGTCTCTGGTAATACTCTGTTCTTAAGAACTACCACACTATTCCAAAATATTTCCATGTGACACTCAGTTTGCTACCTCTGATGGGTGTCAAGCAAAGAGGAATAAGCTTGACTTCCTTCAACTCCCCAAAAGAAAGGGATAAAGATATTGAAGCCCTTATTTTCCCGTATGGGTGTCAAATGAAAATAAATGTAAACAAAGAAAAAACAGACAAACAAACAGAAAACTCATGTAGATGAGCCTGGTCTGTGCATCTGCAGGTGCAAATGGCTCTGACTGCCCAACAGGAGCAAAGAGAGACATGTCAAAGAGATGTGCAAGAGTGTCCCTGAAGAGCTCTTAGCCTACTGTTAATAAACTCTTTCAGAAAGATTGTGCTCATAAATGATTTGAAAACTGACATTACGTAAATGTTTATTGCTCATTGTTATCTTTGTATGACAAGCATGGTTGAAAAATGAGGGCCAAGAAAAGTCACCCTGGCAGGTGAAGGTTATGTAGATCAAAGGTGTGTACTGCAGCCAGAAGTGATGGGGGCTGAAATGGTGAATGCAGAAGATCATTGTCAAATATTTTGACTAAAAAACATCACAGAGCTCCACAAATGCTATTAAACATCTAGCTCCAAGTGTATAAGCCATTTTTAAATTTTCCACAGACATTCAAGATCTCTAGAAATTATTACTCTGTATTTGAGGGATTTATGTGTTTGTGAAGCATTGTTGCAATTATATCCTAGCAGCAAGTTTAAGCCAGCCATACTAGTAAGCAAAGGTTTATAAAATCTCTGCATGGAATAAAATCGCTCCCTAAGGAAATGCACAACACACATTGTGGCAAGGAAGTGCTTCAGTGTCATTAACATGCAGGTCTGTTCAACTCCTTAGACAAGCACTGCTGTATGTGTGTTTTCTTCCTCTCCACTGACTGCATCAAAATTCAGTTAAAGTATCGTGTTTTGCCAGCCAAGCTCAGCAGAAAACGATTGCCTTTTGTACAGCACAAAATTATAGAGATCAGATGCTGTAAATATTGTAATGCAACAATAAAGCTACAAGCACCAAGTACAGAGGATACTTTTAATGCTTATAAAATTATAGAGAGAGAGCTCAGTGCTTTAATGGTAAGGAGAGGTGGGTTATAAAATAGATATATTTATAAAATATCAGGAGTGTAATGAAAAATCATTTTCATTTATTTATTTATTTATTTATTCTTTCCCCTTCCTCTCCCCCCTTTTTGGTGTGTTAATCCATGGCATTAGGAAGTAAATTAAAATTACATTCATTATGCGTGTCAAAGTTATAGAAGTATAACTTGACCTGTAAAACTCTACTTATCCATTTTTTGGCTAGTATTTTTTCTCTGATTAATGAACAAAATGTTATTAATCTGTTCATTTTCCTCACCAAGTAAATGAAAAGCAAATATAATTTGCATTTATATATGTATATTTGAAACGTGTTGTTTTGAAACGTGCTATCAGAAGATATCTGATATTAAAAATATACATATATAGCTTTCCTTAAAATGAACCATTACTTAATAAACACTAAATTCTTCACAGTGATGGAAAATCTTAAAATATGCATGAATGTTACATTTTTCTTATCGGATTTAGCAGTGATATGGAACATGGGATGTGAAATACCCTTTTGCTTTCCCCTACCACTGGCCACGAGTTAGTAGGGGTAAAATGCTGTTGCTGACACTCTTGTTTGTGTTTGAAACACAAAGACCTTGGAGTGCAGGGAGCTGTTGCCCTGAGGTCTGGAAATGCTTATATGTATCAGATGATACAGTAATATCATTATAGACTGCAAATTTATGGGTAAATTGTGATTTAATATTTCACTTCAATGGCAAAATGGAAACACCAGTCCAGGATCAGGCAAACCTACTGGGGCACATTCAACCAGAAGCATTTTTCTTAAAATGAAACAGAAAATTTGACTGCAAATTCACAGAAAGGCACTAAAGTATTCATGATCAGATATAGAACAGCATTTCCCATAGAGAGTCATTTAGACTTGAAGAATATGCATAGTGCAAATATATTTCCCACTTTATCTGGGCCTTCCCAGTTACTATGTTTAGAAGATAAGACATATCTTTTTGTGCAATAGAAATTTTTCTGTTTATTTCGAGTCATCTGAGTCCCTTGGATTTCTCTGCTTGATGCTGAGTTTTATCAAGTGTATTGTAGAATGGCATAGTGAGGACAGATACAGGCTGCAAAATGTCTGTAAACTGGGTTCAAATGTGAAAGCTAGGAATGGCTAAACCTAAAATTTCTAGTAGTATTTCAAAAATTTTAGTATGATCTTTCTGCTCAGAAACTGAGAGGAAAACACAGAACAAACTTCATATACTAAGGAGCATCCAAACTAAGAACTGAAAATGACCTTCAACCACCAATATATGTTAAAACAAGCCATCACATTATAAGATAAGGAGTAAAATATGCAATTTAGGCACTTAAACTTTTATTCACCTGAACTCAGGTACTTAATTGTGGTTCTTTGAGTGTAATGTCACAGAGCCTAAACTCAGAATTAGCATTTCCATGCCTGTCTAAGAAAAAAAATAGTCTGTATTTTCTTTTCAAGGCTTGAAACTGGTAGTTGAAAAAAGGACAGCAATTTAATGACAGCAATTAAGACTAAATCCTGCTCAGAGGTTTTGCAGCTCTATATAGAAGAATATAGAGCCCTCTGATTTCAAATAACTTACGATGCCTGGCTAAAATTGAAAAGCTGAGGATCAGCTGGTATAAGTGGGTCCCAGCAGCTTTTTGGTGGTGTATGAGAAATACATGAAGGTACCAGTCCATTTTCTAATAGATTGTGGCTCTTAAACCATGACTGTGGTTTTATGCATAGAACACACTTGTCATAAAAACAACAGATTAAACTGTTCTTACCTTCTGTCAGCATGGAGACCCAGAGCCCAGACAGCCTCAGGACCGTGTAATGCAAGTGTCAGTGCATTGCCTGCTTGCAGTGTGCTAGATTCATTCCCTAGCATCTAGGAATGATCTGATGGCTGTCAGGATAAAGAGCAATGGAAAAGAAGCATTTTGTCAAATCCATGAAATGGAAAATAAGTGTGGAAAAACAGTACGTCCTCTTCACTTGTCAATGCTTTTTCTGAGTAAAGAGTTACAGTAATCGGGGGGCTTTGAGCTGACAATGATGTTCATCCAGGTGGGTGGTGAGAGATGTCCAAGGAGTTGATCTGGCCCCAGACTGAGCACTGCTTCATTTTGAGAGTTAGGGCTCAGCTGGATGCTCTCCCAGTAACTGCCTGGTGCTGGGCTGTGCTCCAGCCAGAAGCACTGAGCACAGAGCGCTAACAGAAGAGGAAGGTGAAAAGACAGCAGCCCAAGTTGCCAATTAGGTTGATTTACCCTGATGGGGCTGTCACTTGTGGCCTCACCTGGAAGAGAGGAGACCTTTTCCCAGTTCATCTTTCCAGGCAGTTTTAGTGAGTTTATTCTAAATAAAATAATCCAGGAGACTGGAACTGAAACCCAATGCTCCCCACCATTTCCTTAGCCTCTCTTTTCTCTCAAAAATACTGTAGTTTTACACTAGCAGCTCAGAAAAGATGCCTGAAAATAATCCAGACTGACACACATAACTCTCCAGGACTTTAAATTACTAACTTTGTTGTTGTCAAAGAGCAGGTTTTTCTCATCAGTAGGAAGAAGTCAACATAGTTTCATCCCATTTAGGGAGTACGCAAAGTGAAATCCCTGGCCTGCTGTAGTCTTTGGTTCCTTTTTTATGCTCTGCACAGGACTTCAGGATTTCTGCCAGCAACAACAAGAACAAAATAACTGGGATTAAGCACCATTAACTTTATATTTAATGGCTGTTGTGTTTATTACTCAGTCCTCACACCAAAAATAATAAACATTATAGTGGTAATTTTTCCAAGAATTAAACTAATAAAAAGAAAATAAGCATGTGAACATTTGAAGCATCATAAATAATGTTGGCTTTTAAAGCATTTTAAAGAAATATGTGTAGTTACTGTGTTTAAATCAACATAAATAAATCAGTAATGCAGAAAAATAGGTTACTTATGACATCCATTTTTCCAATGTATATTTAAGCCCTCAGGAAGATCCATTTCTTGTGTTCAGACCTCGCTGGTTCTTTGCAACTCTTTCTCTAATTTTCTTAAGACTGTGTTTCCACAGACGTGGAGCTATTCTGTAAAAATGATAAATCGTCCTGTTAGAGATATTCTGAAACTCTATTCTTCATGTCTATCTATAGCACTGCAGTGCATGCTTCTTGGAAGCATTAATAGCTGCATTTCATTTTACTATATAAATATTTAAGGTTTGTAATTTCTCTGTTGCTGACAGTGCCAGTGCCAATGCAATGCAATGTTTCATTATCAGTTCCTAGTATACACATAATCTTGTCAGACTTTGTTTCCAATAAATATAGCATGATATATTTTGAATATTTGAATAGCTGAGTGCGTTCATATTGCTTTTAGTCATGACCTGCTTACAAATTCCCAGCTAAGAAGTACAGCTACATGGAACAATAACCTGCAAATATTGTGCCAATATATTTTCATTAGTCAGTGACAGGGAAGAAAAATAAATAAATACATAAATAAAACCTACATCCTTCAAAAACAAATCATCTTGGCTTATGGATCCCTACATGAGGATATGCCACGTCCAGGACACATATTGTTAGTTTCAAATTCATAAGCAGGTAGTTCAGATCTAATCTGTCCATTTCCATCCCTTGTTCAGTGATTTGCCAATCTCTCTCTCTCTCCTTTTCTTTTTTTTTTTTTTTTTTTTTTTTCATGTTTCTCTTGTTTTCTCTTGCATGGATATCCAGGAGAAATGGGGAAATCAGTCTGAGAACAGGTTTCAATTCATGAATTCATGGTCTCCATTTCAACTGGCTATGAATTTTGTATTATTCTGCACCTTTCTGAAACCTGCAAGGTGTTCTATCAAATGTGAAGATAAATTGGGGGAAGGTCTCTCCTTCCATGCTAGATCATAGAAAGTGTAATTTTAGGTAATATGGGAGCACTTTGGGAGACTTCGCCTGCTGCATAAGTACATTCAGATCTACTGAATTACATGCAATATATAGTATTGTGTGAATAAAACAGTATTATGTGGGATGCATCCAGGATCTAATGCAGGGAAAAGGAAGCAAAAATGCAAGTAAAAATTAGATTGCTATTCCCTAGCTAAGGCATCCTAAACTGTGATAAATAAGAGCTCTGTCTAACCTCACAAAACAGGGGTCCAAATCCAACTGCATCCTGCCTCCCACCCAGACAGCTCAGAGACTATCCCCTTCCTTTTCCCCTTGCCCACTGGACACCCTGTGTAGCTCCTGTGCACCAGGAGCTTGCGGGACACAGCCAGGGCAGTTGGCCCCAAAGACCAATCCTATACCATATGAGGTCAAGCTCAGCAATAACAGCTGGGGTAAAAGAAGGAGGAAAGGGGAGGGGGGGGG
This sequence comes from Oxyura jamaicensis, assembly GCF_011077185.1. Lineage (NCBI taxonomy): Eukaryota > Metazoa > Chordata > Aves > Anseriformes > Anatidae > Oxyura > Oxyura jamaicensis. Next base: position 122,327,376 of record NC_048893.1, read on the forward strand.
GGGGGGATGTTCAGAGTGATTGTGTTTGTCTTCTGAAGAAGCTATTACTATGATGAGCCCTGCTTTCCTGGAGGTGGCCGAACACCTGCCTGACGATGGGAAGTAGTGAATTAATTACTTCTTTTGCCTTGCTTGTGCATGTGTCTTTTGCTTTACCTAGTAATCTGTCTTTATCTCACTCCATGAGTTCTCACTTTTTTACTTTGTAGATTCTCTCCCCCAGCCCACCTGGAGAGAGTGAGCAAGCGGCTGTGTGGCGCTTAGCTGCCTGAAAGGCTAAAGCACAACAGTGGTGATGAGGGAACACTCAATGAACAGCGTTTCTGGCTTGCACCATGTTGAGGCTGTGAGGGACAACAATAAAGAAATATGTCCTACATGCTTCCTATGAGATGAGACTTGCACAAGAAAAATAAAAAAATCTGAAAGCTATTTTAAAATTTCAGGATTTTGAATTCAAACATGGAATTTTTAAAGTGTGTTTTGCAATTTTTTAAATGCTGGGGGATTTTTACCATACTGTTCTTATGACAATGTCCTTTTTGAGAGTTTGTAGGAGAGTTTTTGAGAGTTTTTGAAAGTTTGTCTTCATTATTGCCTCATCATTTTTTCAGTCATTCACATTTTATTCATTTCATTTCATTTCATTTATTATTTTTTTTTCACCTGGCAATTTTCTTCACATGTATACTTTTCTCATTTTATAGAGTTTGTGGACAGTCTGACAGTTTCAAGAAACTGGACTTACTGCTTGGGCAAGAGCCAGTGGTGACCGCCTATTTCCCTGTAGCAGCTCTGGCAAGCACATGCATTTCAGTTAAGTCATTCAAGGAGAAATCTATCCCATTCTGTGTTGAGCTACACTGTCCAGTCATGCATGACCAGAAAATCTGACTCACTGGCAATATTAGCAGCCTATGAAAATAAATGCTTGTATATCTGGGCTCTAAGCACAGAGTAAGACTCTGTGTACCTGAACAGTCCCTCCCGTACAGTCCTCCCACACATCTGTTTACCCACTAACTGGGTACTTTGGCCTCCAGCATTACTGATTGGCTTCTGTTCCTTCTTTTTTGACCTCTTAAATATGTCTAGGCTATGGAGAGTTAGACAGCTAGTTGCACAAAAAAAAAAAAAAAAAAAAAAAAAAAAAAAGTACAGAATGCTTGTTTGCGAAAGTGAAAAATTTAGAGAACTCCAAATTTAGACTACAAGTAGATCCCACTTAGATATCCTATGGTCTCAGGTAGAGGCATTTCCCAGCAATATACATCTTCCACTTTCCATGCATTTAACAAGTCATGTCCCAGGGGATGGGTTATAAGGGAGGCTTTATTTAATGATAGGTGTATTTGAGCAATTGGAGAAGCAGGCCCTACTGGAAGTACAGGGTAGTTAGGTTTTAGTCTCTGCCTAGTGTGTGGTTTATGGCTCATGGTCAGAGACCCATTAACACTGAGATGTGGGATTCTCAGGCCCAAATCCCTCTCCATTCTCCGGAGTTAATATTCAATTCTGTACATTTCACAGATGAGATGAAACTCCTTTTTCATTGGTGAAGTCTCTAACCACCGGTACCACCTCTTTGCTGCTGGGTTTTGTGCAAGAAAGGAACTATCCAGAATTAGCACTGGATTGTTGGAAACAATCCATTGCCATGTATACCTAGAAGGAAATAAAAAGCCTCTCCCAGCACTGTAGAAGTCCTTTTAATGGTAGAGATTTCTAACCCGAATATTTATATACTTTAGTACTTCACTCTCTTTTAGTACTGAAGTAGAGATCAGCCTAAAATACTAGGTTTGCAGTCAAATTTACAATATTTAGCAATATTATATGAAACTATCCCCAAAGATCTGAATTACACATGCAATCTTTTTTACTATTATTATTATTATTAAACTTTACATTGCATAAGCATCTGAAGTTCTGCAAGAACAACTTGCTTATCTTACTGAGAACAACTTACAATGGGAAAATATCTGTTTTGCACTACATAACTCCCAAGGCAACCCATATAAATAGGGCGGACAGAGCAAATGGATAGAGTCCTCTGTGATGCCTATTCACTTGCCATCTAGCCACCTGTAACACACACAACCACACAAAGAACTTTTGTCCTTCAGAGCTCTCCTTCACCATCTGGAACACCAACTTATGGTCCTTTCAGCCTGCTATGCATCTTAGCTCCTCTCTGCTCTGAAACCAACTGGTCTCTTACAATGGAATTTAAATGGGTGTTGTGGGCTTTAGTGGGCAGGCTGCTGAATACAGATGCTGTCACATAGTAAGTGACAACCTGTCCTCTAAAGGGTCATACATGAGTTCCATTTAGATCTACTACAGTGAAAAGAGAAGCCTGTCATAATCATATTAATATATTTTGCAATTATATCTCAGGTTTATCATATGTTATGTTGAAACCCAAATTAGTCAGGAGTTATCCTCCAAATGCAATACACTTTTAAAGGCTACAATAAAAATGTGTGCATGTAAGAAAGATAAGCTTTCTGTCCCAAGGAGCTTGACCTCTTGCCAGAGGAATGTGAATGCAGCCAATGATGAATTAAGCAAGATGCGCAGATGAAGGGAAATAGAGTAGAGATGGTGGTGAAGAATAAAAGCTGTGGAACTCTCAGAAAGCCAATTCAACAAGGACTAGTGTGTAATACGACGGGGAAAGGGGCACAGGGCTTATTTTCAGCCTAGGACAGATGCATTATTTTCACTTGCTGCATATTTCAGTTGGTTTAAATATTTAATGGCCATAGTATTTAATCCAAGCCTTTTTAGATAACCAATAAAATTACACAAAGAAGAGCTGAGTAACCTAACCTCTATGCGTTTAAAAAGCCAACCCTGAACTCCTTTCTAGCTAAGGGAGATCACTTTCCCTTCAGAAATCCTGATTGCGTTTTTATAAATTATTAGTGAGTGTGTGGTGAATCAGTGCCTCACATGGCAGATGCCCACAGCTCAGAGGTGTCGTCTTAATTCACCCCGAATCAAATAAAAAGCTCGTGCATAAAAATACCATAATAAGAAAATAAGATATGGAGGTGGACTCAGCCATTCAGTTGGCTTCAAATGCTGAATTAGGGAAATCATCTTTGTGCTTCATAGGCTTCAGGTTTAGTCACAGAAATATCATCATGATATTGAAGGTCTTTTTGTTAAATCCACACAACACTGCATTAATAGTGTCATGACATGTTGTTGTGGTTGACAACTGAGCTCAGGGAATGGTCTTGTCACTTGCTTTACTGTGCTCCATTTGGAAATGTTCTTTGCAACCTCAGGGAATAGGATCTCCAGTCTTCCTATATCTTCATCTAGGATTAAAATATTGCATTTCAAATCATCAAATGCTCCCTTGCCTAAATGTGTATATTCCAAATCTGCATTTTCTTGGGCTCAAGGATGTCCTGGTTCACCAGAAAGCAAACATAATTTTGAGTGTAAGCCTTTTTAAGTTTACATCCATCCCTGGTTACTTCATAGCTTAGCTCTAGGGTTGGTCTTGGGTGCAGATGCAGCACACATACTTTTCTGTAGAATAGGAAAAGTTATTGGTATAAGGGCAACAGAGCTCTGTTTAGAAAAGTAGCATTTCAATTGTGTGAAACACCTTTTTGTGAACAGCACTGTCTATAAAGCGCTGGTATGAGAAGTGCAGCACCAACCAGAAACATTCACTCAAGTACAGCACTGCAGCAGCTGCCTAGGATGGATCTGATCATTAGTCGGAAATGCTGTATCAAGCACTAATCAATGTAATTAACATAGTTATTTGAACTTTTTGCTTACGAAGTAATTGTCAGGATGACAACAGAAAGGTTGTGAGAAAATTATGTAGAGAGTTATATTCTACAATTCATGTAATAATTATAATTTTATTTCATAATTTACTTTTATAATAATAATTTTTATTTTATTTTATTCCAAATGCAGTATTTGTTGCTTTCAAGAGCCATTATACATCACTGAAGTGGAAAACTTAGCTGTGCTCTTCTAGACTGGCAGAGTTTCGATGCTCCACTCCCTGCTGCCCATCACTGCCTCACTGGTCTTTGTGTAAGGCTGTATGCACAACAGGCTGATCTGGTCCTATCTCAGCATTGTGAAAATGGGAATTTGCAGAATTTGAGAAGATTATAGGAGATGAGATATGAAATGAAATAAGGATGTTTTCAAGCCAAAACCTACTCATTAACTGTTAGGAAGCTGGAGATAAAAAAGGCAGGCTGTGAGTTTTCTTGGCATTAAACTCTGTAGATTATACCTGCTGTGTAAATGCTTTTCAAATTAATGGCAAGCCAAAAAGAACACATTTTTAAAGGCTTTTTAAAGGACTCATGGATTCCAAAGATGATTTCTACTTGTACACGCCATTCACTTGACAGTGAAGGTCTTTCACAGTTTTGTGTTAATAATTTTTGTAGACACAAACTCTTACATGTCTTTTAAAAATGGAGCACAGCTGGATTTGTGTATTTACATCTATCCTCTATGCACAGCTCAGGGTGAAAAAGCTTTGTGTGCTGAAGCAGAAATCATGGGGATGCCTCTTTGTAAGTTTAGCTCTTATTGTGAAGAATCTGAATGCACAATGTAGTGAGACCTGGGTAGCATTCATATTCCTTTTCTGGTTGTTTGCCTTAAATTCCTGTGGAGATCTTAAGGAGCTCTACATCATCTTGTATGCTTTAAACATCCCCAGTAGTACCATTTTAATGGTCTCTGTGAATGTATGTGGTTCATTTAATGGAAACAAAATAATCTCTATAGCTGTGCCAGCTTTCCAGGTGCAGCCTGGAAGGAATAAGGGAGGATTGACTCCTTTTGCCACCTAGCAGACCATTGGATGTTGTTATCATACCCCAGAGTCAACACTGGGAATCACAGCTGCACATCTTAACATATCTAATGAAGTGCAGATGGGAAAATTTACATGATAGTCTTAACCAAAGCAAATAAAATAAACTAAAATTTCCATTTATTAATTTGCTGGTCATGCTGATATAAAACTCCTGTAGAGTTTGGGCATGAGCTTTTTCAGCATGGGCTTTATACCTACTGGGGCTGATCCAAATCACTTTGCAGTGAACAATTCCTTCACTGACTTAAAAGGAGTTTGGATCAGGTCCATAATGAGTTATTGCTTAGTATATTCTACAGGCAGGATTAAAATGGTAGGAAAAAAAAAAAAAAAAAAAAAAAAAAAAAAAAAAGGAATGAAAGAAAGTATATTGTAAAACTCTGTCCCTTGATTTCCCACAATAAAATTCCCTATTTAATAAATTGCATTGATTCAGATTACAAACAATTGCAGTCTAATCAAATCACTCATTCATAAAAAGAGTCCTTTTCATGTCACTCTGCAACGTTTGTGTTTCATTTTTATGGAGTAGTGATAGTGGTGTGGTGCACTTTAAACTGTCTGCTGGAACTAACTGGGTTATGGGGACACGCCAAAGCCTATATCATCGCAGTGGTCACCTGCATTTAATATACTGAACTGAATAGCTATAGCTCTGAATAAAACAGAAGATATGTCCTAACTCCAAAGGATCTCATTAGGCAATGTGCTATATCTGGCCTAATTAATAGCATCTTACTTGTGAGGATAAAAGTTTCTCCTTTTTACATTTCTTTCAAGTTAATAGGATTAATGTAGCCATCCATATGACATCTAAACCCTTCTGATAACATATGAGTATGGGACTCATTGCCTACTAACTATTGCTCTAGACAAATTAGAATCACATAGAAGACAGACCATAGTCAATGCACTTAACAGTAATAGAGTGTGTCAGGCCACTGAAATATGCTTTTCAGGAAAGTTTAAGTTCCTGTATTTAACATTTCAACACTACAGAAATTCTCACGTAATCCTAGATTTATTCAGCTGAATGCAAACACATAGCCAGATAAGACCTGAAAATACTGCACTGCTCTCTTACGTACCCTGACATCCCAACCATTGTCACAAAATAAATATGCCTGCCAGAGTCTTCCTGTGAGAGGAAAAGCCCTCACTGTTCAGAGTAGTTATTGCAAGTAGGTATTGAATTAACAGATAAAGTAGAGTCCTTTTGTCTCCCTTTCCTGCCTCTGCTTATCTCACTCAGGAGGGGATGTGTGCTTAGGGTGCAGACATTCAGCCTCACAGGTGGCACCAGGCACTTTCTGCCTGACTTGAGGTAGCTTTAAACATAACCCTGATTGATGAAACATAAAACTTTGTTCTTCATTTGTTTCTGTTAACCGGGAAAGGCAGCTCTACCTACAGTGTGCCAGCTGCTCTGAAAGGTGCACTTTGGTACCTAGCCCTATCACTTGGGGCATGCAAGACTAAGTACCTAGCACAGCACCTGGGAATTCAGCGAGACATAAACATCAAGTGTTGCTGCTCTGAATATCATGTTAGTTAATTTCTCCTCTGGGAACACCTATCTAAAAGTGTTGAATTTTACATCTGTGATCTAGAAGGAAAGACATGGGTCTTCTTCACCTCTCTTAGCAGTGACCAAATGGGAGGAGAAATGTCAAGTATTGCCTCTTTACACTGAGCCAGTGATGTCCTCTTAGCTTGTGATAGGGTTCTGCAGTGCATTGGTTACAAAGAAATTTTGCTTAAATTCTGCTAATATGTCAAAAGCAGCTTTAAAATGGCATTCTTTCTTTATAAGTGCTCTGCATATCATTTGGGTTAGTTTGCAAATGGAAGTATCTAGCTTTGTCCCTACTGCCATTTCTGTTACTTTAGCTTCAGATCTGAATATCAAGCAATTATTCTGTTCCTTGTGCATCATCGGCAGTAATACTGGTTCTCCATCTGTAACATTGTTAACAAAGCTATTGATGGGCATGAGTCAACATGGTAGCTGGTTCTTTCCCAATTAGCTGAATTATTCCATTGGTTTTGCAGGAAAAGGGTGTGTTTGGTGGGGGAGCAAAAGGTTAGTTGTCAACTGAAAAAAACAAGATACAGGCACTAAGCAGCAGATCCCCCAAGAGAAAAGGAATTTTACAACCCTGAATCCCTGAGAAAACTCCAAAAAGTACCCCAGGCTCCGAAAGATGTCATCAAGGGTTATACATTAGGGAAGCACCCCACTGTTCCCAAGGGAGTGACAGTGATCAGTTTAACAGCTCATGGCTTCAGAAGAGACACAGCTGTAACCCTGAGCTACAACCAATTCACTCACATGTACTCGTGCTACCTGAAGAGGTGCTCTATAATTTACCCTGCTTTCTGAGATAACAGTGTTTCATGTGTGCATTTAATTTCATTAAATATCTATTAAACATCTATTTATCTGGTGCTTAAAAAAAAATAATGTGTGGAACAGTATCCAAAATTTAACAAAACAAGAAGCATATAAAATGCTGTTTCTACCAATTTCATTAGAATTTGTGGCTGGCACATTTAGAGACACTGTAAATGTCCCCATGGATGGAGAGGTGGCAATATACTCAGCCTGCTGACCAGGTAGCAGAAAAGCCACACTGAACAGGTATACCTGGGGGGCTCCAACAACCTCCAACCACTCAGAGATTAATTCTGCTCTCACAATGTACTAAATGTTAGAGCATGTTACAGCAGTTGCAATTGGAAGAACCCAGACCACATTTTTACTGCTTATTGTGGCAAAAGGTACTATCTTTCGTGGTTATGAAAGAAATCTTGAAAAGCCTGGCAAAAATATCTGAGAGGTTTGATTTTTCCCATTCATCTCCATAGACTATTAATACTGAAATCTAAAAGTGACAATTTAATTACCAGTGTTAATGATTTCAGTGCAAACAATTTTCATCAAAACATCCAGTCATTTGCTTGTCTGACAATCTCCAACTGCTTTATCCTTCTGTACATCCTATTTTTGCCAAAAAGTCTTCAACTTTCCAAAACTTCTAGTTCTCCCATCTTTCATAACCCACAGCCTACTTGAGTCGGAAGGTACAGATTATAATATTTCTGATTTGCAACCAGTATTAATAGCCTAGGGTGACTGTGATGACTGTTGCATTCATTGATTTTTCATCTGCCACACCAGAGCACAGCAGAACCATGGTCTCAAATGGGATGCAGAGAGCTCTGGATATGAGGCTCTTCTCAGGGCAGCCTGCTAAGTGCTTTTTGCCATCTTATAGGCAAAGCATTTGGAAATTCATTTTACCCAGTATGAAATTTATAGTCTGCTAGGGATTTGCCTGTTTTTCCATCCAAATTTGCTATCTTTCATACACACATATAAACACACATGTACTCCCACACATGCCTGATTAATTTTGATATATTGTTCTCATAATGAAGAATTGCTCACTGGGAGTGATTTTCAGAAAAAGAAGAATGCAATTGTATTCCCAGAATCCTCTATTGCCAGCTATGGCTAGAACAGGAATCCATCAAATAGACAGAAGCATCATCATTTTCCCCAAACACTGTCAAGTATGATCATCACATCAGCCTTTCATTTATCATCACCCAGAAACAAAGATTTACTCCAAATCCAGCTTTTTCCCATAAAAAATGAGTTATTTGCCCCTGTCAAATAACTGTGGGAAGATTAAAGCTGTTAGCATTTTCCTCCCTTAAACTCAGTGCATGTGACTTTACTTGAGGATATGACCCAGTGTTTCAGACAGGGATGTGTTTCATCTTCATTGAAAAGAAATTAGTAAAGTTCAAAGTTAAAATAGTGGTTTCTTCAGCATAATTCTGTGATGAAAATTTTGGCCTGAATTAAATGTCATTTATCACCATTAAATGAGAAAATGGAAAACACACAAGCTAATTAGATATTTTATATAAAAATATTGCTATTAAGCAAGTAAAGTTAAAATGTTTTACGGTCATAGTGTGCACATTTAAAATTAAGGTGAAATCAATGCTTATGATAAAGAAGATTATGATTTTATTTTGAGCTTTTGGGAAATCATCCAAAAAATCTTCTTGTTTTGGAATATTTCTTCAACGTGTTCTTATTAATTCAGAAATGATTGAGTGTCCTGGAGTTATGGGATGTCAAGACATAACTGAGTAATAAGCTCCTTTTTTTCTTGAATTGGATCAATGAATGGCAAATTCCTCCATTAAAAGCAGAAAAGCAAAAAAAAAAAAAAAAAAAAAAAACCACCAACACACATACAAAAAAGCGACTTCAACACACATTCCTTTGAAAGAATGAATTTCACCCTGAATGAAGACTCTTCCTCAGGTTTAGAAAGAGTCAGATAACACATACCCCATCACTTTCAGTTGTTATATGGCTCGATATCCTCGGGTCACAAAATATTGTGAATTTCAGAAGTGAGCTACTCTGTCAGGATTTCTACTGAAAAACAAAACAAAACAAAACAAAAAAACAGCTTGAATCATTCATGCTAATCTGAACAAAATCTCCAGCCTCGATTTATGACTGCTTCTGTTTGTTTACAATTTAAGATTTACAGAGATGGTATGTTGATGTTATATTGTTTCAGTCCAGCCACAAACCTTGCTTTTGCCCCATTTCTCTTTCTCCCTCTTTCCCTCCTGTGTGTGTCCACAGGATGACAGAAATGTGTGTTGCTCATTACATCTGCTCTTATGCACTAAATCCTGCAAAGCTCAAACCCTCCTCAAGAAACACTGGTACAAGTCATGCACAGTTCCAGCCCTTCTGTCATGTCTGTAGTAGTCAGCCAGAGGAGGCAGTAACAGTAAAGGGGATTTTCCCTTCATATGTTAACATTTTCCTAGTAAGTTGTTTTATTCAAATCTGAATTTATTGCCTAGTACAAGTGTGAAAACCTGTCTTCCCACAGGCTGGATGCAGCCCATGTCTCCATTACAAATGATCTACACAGTATTAGTTCTGTTTTATTGTTGTTCCCCTTTCCCCATTCCCAACCCTCTACTCCCATTACTGTCTTCTGAACATTTGCTATTTATTACTCTTTTCCCTAAAACAAGGTTTGCTGGAAACTTGGAAAAACATTGTGTAAAATCCTCATGGTATGTTTCTCATTTTCTGCAACCTTTTCTTGGGCATATTCAGAAACAGACAAATGGTCTTGCAGCCTTACCCACCATGTCTATTCCCAAGTCACGGAATTATGTGTTAGTTCATTGCTCACAAAATATCTTTTTGGTCTGCAACAAAGGAAAAGTTCCTCACTCCCTGCTCTAGAGGTGTTACTAGACATGTATCTATATGTGATGCAATATATAACTCGTCCTTGGGCTAAAATGCCAAGCTGGTGTCAGAGGAGCCTATCTATATATTCTGTGTGTTTTGGGAAAATGAATACATGAATGACTTTTTGAATGAATGATTTTGCTTCATGGGAAAAGTGGGCAAATGAAGTAACTACGAAAATGGCACTTGGGCAGCAAGAACAGATTAAACTGAGGGTGCCAGAGTATATGACAAGAAATGTTACTAGATGCAAGGCAAGACATTTAGTAACAGGAGAAACTTTTGGAATTGGGAGAGCCAGGTGACAAACATCCTTCCAAAGACAGTACAGTAAAATGCTGCAGAGAGACTTAGGCTGTCAGAGATTTTATGGGAAAGTAGAAATGACCTGGTAAGAGCTTATAAGCAGATTTCCTGTGTTTTTCTGGCAAGTACTGCTCCCATACTGTTCAGCTGTGCTGTGACACCTTGTATAAAGTTACGGAATGAAAGAGAAGAGAAACCTCATTTGTTAGTAACTGGGGGAGGTTAAATGACCTTCACAAGCCCAAAGGACTATCCATGGATGCCAGTGCTACTCAGAGCCTAAACTCTTTGCCTGTATATACAGAAATTCCACTTGTTCCTGTAATAGACTCAGGACCTTGCAGGTGATCTAGAAATGTGAACATTCAACCATGTTTTTATTGTAAAGACTGAATCTTGAGGTGAAAGTGGGTTCCCTTGAAGGGGCCACATCTGCCAACATGGATAACATGGACCATTCGCATTGCAGGTTCCATCTTTAGTTTAGCTCTAATGTATGCTGGTGGAGCTCTGCTGCACAGTGGTTTCAGAGGTGAGTCGTGTGCGTAGGAAGACAGAATCACTTGAAGAAATCTCCTCTAAGGACTCCATCTCCTCAAAGCATCTATGCCTCTCCAGGGAGTCATTCCATGGCCTGAAGATCATCCCTGACTGCCTGTCACACACAAGACCAAAATGTCAAATTATAATGATAACAAAAATATTTTTTAAAAAAGTCCAAGCATCCCTCTCAAGTCCAGAAGGTCAGGACTCTTGGACTAATAGGAGCAATTATAGGACAAGTTTGTAACATCATACCATCACTTGCATTTGTATTCAAGGTAGAAAATAAGGTTTGACAGAAAAATTTTCTGCCCTTGGAAGAGGACCCTAGTTCTAGTGTGGAGAAGACTCTGGCTGGATTTTGTCTCTGATACCAGCACAGCAGTCCCAAGAGGCATAACCTCATCACAGTTCACCATGGACTGGAACACTCCCAGTGATTACCCACTGCAGTCAAAAAGCTTTGCCCTCCTTCAGGGAAGAGACAGCATTAGACTCAGGGGATGATAGGTAAATAAACCCACAGAGATGGAAGAATAATCTCCCTATTCTGCTCAACACTGGGAAAATCTTGGCTGGAGTTTGTGTGACCGATATTCAGCATATGTCAGTAAGACTGTGGACTCTCTTGGGAGGCTTTACTGAGCACTAGAAATGGTTGCCCTACATAAGATGCTCATGTTTATTTGTTTCAAAAGAGAGAAGGCTGAAAGGAGAGTTGTTTACTATTTTTGGCTATGCAATCAAGATACAGGATCAAAGTAAATAGGATTTTTTTTTTCCCCATCCCTAACAGGGATAGGAAAAGCAGCAGTGAGCTAAAACAGCAGCAAGGGAAATTTAGACTAGACTTTAGGTAATCCTTCCTGATGAAAAGGGCAGCTAACCACTTCACCACTGAAAGACTGTAAAGAGTAGGTTAGACAAACTGATTATGAAAGGCTAAAGATTCTTCCTGGGAAAAAGACAGAGAATAGGGAATGTCTTATGGCCCTGTTTTTTAAACTTCTATCAGTTTTTGTGAATATTTCTGTTGGACTGCCCTTAGCTGCTTTAAAACGTTTTCTTTGGCAAGCCACAAAACAAAATCCCAATGACAGTGTCAATCAGGAGAGACCATAGCTGCAGAAACTAGACATAGTGCTAGAAGATGCCCAAGTCTGGGACTTTACAGCAAAGGAATGATAACAACAACAACAAAAAATGGTCCTGGGATTTAAAAACTTAATTTCTAAGCCTCAATTATTCTAAAAGAGTAGTTCATTTTTTTGTTTTCTAATATATATATATATATACAGCTATTACAACTTAAAAAAAAAAAGAAAAAAAAAAAAAAGAACAAGCAAACAAGAGTGCTTTTGTGCTTTATACTATTATTGTGCTTGCACTCATGGGAAATACAGAGATGCTACAGCGATTGCAGTGCTGGATGGAAAAGGGCATTTATTCTGAAATTATCTGAGTCACCTGTCCTTGACCCTCTCTTTCCAGGAAATCAATATCTTGTCTGGCATTATGCATACCAGATTTTTAGCTGTCTGTCTTTGATGTCTAGTAATTTTCAGCTCATATTGAAGTCTTATATTCACTAATTCCAGGTTTCCCCAGGTTTTTGTTAGTACAAAGCCCCTCGCCCCCACATCTTTTTTTTTTTTTTTTTTTTTTTTTTTTTAAATTCCTCATATTAAAAATTGTTTGCTGATTCACCAGATAGCTTTCAGACAGCTCTGGTGAAAGAACAAAAGGTGGCTTATCACCATACTGACATTATCAACTCAAGTTCAACATGTTTCCAAATCACTATGCTTTGTTTTCTCAATGCTTTTAATTGCAGCTTTTGCTCCTTTGGAAGAGTGGGTTTTGCCTCTCACCCTTTCTCCCTCTCTCCCTCCCTCCCTCCAAGGGGCAGCCCTGTTTCCCCTAACACTTTGATTCTCTTTTCCTCTCCTCTCTGCTGGCTATCTCAGTACCTACAGGATCTTTGTAACCATCCAATCCAGTCACCTCTCATTTCTTAATGATGTTATCTCTCTATCTCTCTATCATCAGTGATTCAAGGACTAGGGCTATATCTATGAAGGTGTTCTGGAGCAGACTCAGCACCATCCTCAGAGCCCCAGTCACTGAGTGCCCACCATGGACCACGTAGGTCCATCGTAGCTTTACTCCATGGATGTTGGATGCATCTAGAGCTGGACCAAAGACAAAGAGAAGTTTAGATCACCTTAATTTAGGATTTAGGGGAGCAGTGAGGAACACCCCCAGGTCCTTTAGCAACTCTAGCCATTAGTAAGTGATATGCCCTAACAGCCAGGAGAGAAGGATGGGCTGGGGAGAGAGGCTTTGTCTCCTCCTATCCCCTTCCCCTTAGGAGCATTTTCTTGCCATGATTCCTCTGAGACAAAGTTGATTCAGCCCTACCAAAAGTACAGCTATGTTTCCTAGGCAACGTACCAATGGAAAGGAAACCTACAGTTCTTTCTCACCTTGCTCCTGCAAAGCCAAGCATTAGTTTTACCTATTTTTCTTCAGAAAAGTGGTGGCCTCTTTGCAGGCAAAACAGAAGACAAAGTAGCCACAAGCATTTAAGAAGCAGCCACAAGCTATTCTTTACACAGCACTCTTCAAGCAGTATGGCTGGCAAAGTGCTCTGTAGGCTCATAGTCTTTCCTATGAAAAAGGGCATCAGACCTAAGCATTCAGCAATTGAATAAACCATAAGTAGTCTCCTCAGTGGATATTATTCAAACTAGCTGTACAATTCATGTCAGCAAACATACATGGAGGTGACAACAGTCACAGGAGGCTCGTGCTGACCACTGAGGTCAAAGCAATGCACTTCAAACATACACAGCACTGCCCAAATGTTAAGCACTGTTACAAATGTGCTCCCCTTCTCCCCTTGTCTATCTCTGGAGCACCATGAAATGTATATTTTTGCAAACTTATTAAACATGCTTCCCTGATAAGCATGGTTTTTAACTTATTTTTTCTTTTCTTCTTTGATGGGCAGGCAGGAAGGAAGGACCTAAGAAAGCCTCACACACAGTGATGTAATCAAGCATGGGAGAGAAAAATAAAACTCCTCCAGCAACAGGTGTCACCTAAGCAAAAGGTGAACAAGGCAGGTAGTCGATTAGCAGCTGGGTGCTTTCTGGGCCATCTTCCTCTCAGATTTGTAACTTGACGGACTGTTGATTGCCCGCTTCCTCAAGAGGCAGTGCTAAAACCTGTCAAAGGAACTTGCTGCTTCTATTCTTAGCTTCCAGATCTGTTGCAGGAGGAGAGGGGTGGGCTTCTTCTGTTAGCCGAGACAAAAAAGATCCAGCTGCCTGCAGGCTGATAAAAGCAAGGCTGCAATTTCCATTTATTTTTGAGTTTCATATATGGTGTGTTGGGCTGCTTCTGCTCCCTGTCACTGCAAGATGTGGTTTATATTAGCAAAGCTCACTCTGGGGGAGCAGCTGTAGGCAACAGGAGAGCTACCACCACTCTCTTTTTAGATCACTTCCAGGCAAGAAATAACCCTCTCCTGGCAATCACAGCAGTTGTACACCAGAAGCATACAACAGAACAAGAGATAGTGTGTTTTAGAGGGTTCAGACATGGGCATGTCACTAAACTGAGGTGGTTATTTTAGAGAAGGGAGATGGGGATTTCTTCTTTCCTGCTTATCTGGATCAAGCTGTAGGAGAATATGAGCTGCAGAGGACAAGGCACTGGCCATCAGTGCTCCATTTCTGCTCTGGCACCCCCAGTCTAGCAGCACAACTCTATGGAGGCAGCTGTTTACCTCTGCTGCAAAATTGTGCAACTGCCTTTAGAGCAGAGTAGATCCATGCAGCCCAGGGAAACTGACAGTGCAATGCTGAGTACTCACAGGAGAGAAAGTCTGGGCCTCACACTATCAGAATATATGATGATAAAGTTGTCTAACGATCTTCATGGGGCTTGCCTATGACCCTATGCATTTGACAACCAGGAGGAAAAACTCCCTCTGCTCCAGTCTCTCAGAGGGTGGATGCAGGTCACACATGAATGAAGGCAGCTATTTCACACTTGGCTTGCAGAGGGCACAGCATGCATGTCTGCAGAGAGGGGATCAGGGAGAGGAGGAGGAGAAGGAAGGAAAACAGTGTAATGGGACCTGAATCTGTCCTTTAATCATTTACAACAGTGTCTGGAACTAAATGCAGTTTACTGTTTTTCTAATTTTTATAACATCACAGAAAGATTGGAGATTTTATCAGTGGGTGTTTTTATGTTTTGTTTTGTTTTGTTCATAGTTCTTATGTCTTTTGTCCTCTCTCTTTGGCTCTGCGTAGTTTGACACTGCCTAGTTTATCTCTGAGCCCCAGGAAATCCCACAGACTGTCCTCCCTTTTAAAGTTTTGAGGTCGCTTCTTAGATACACTGGAAATGAACAAACTAGATTCAGTTGGCAATGACCACCCAAGGCATATTTGGAAGACAAAACCAGAGATACACCTACCTTAGCTGTCTCTGATTCTGCTGTACAGACCTTTAGGCTATAGTAAAAGACTAAAATTTATCCAAAGATTTTCTCAGATAGAGAAGTGATGAGAATTATTTGTCACATCTCTTGATAAGCATGATTAAAAGATAAGATACTTGCTTGCATGAAACCAGAGTCAAGCAAAGCAATCTGGGTGTGTGAAAACTGCCTGTTGGAGGTATTATATTTAGATGTATTCACAGCTCAGGTTTCCAAACTTTCCAGAAATAAACAGAATTGATGTTCTAGTTTTGCTGAGGAAACAAGTTTTGAATCAAAAAATCTAAAAAGATTTCCCACAATTGCACTTATTGGAGAAAATATATATATATATTCAGAGGGGTAGAAGAACATTCTTAAAAAGTGATTGAAGGCAATGAATGGATGCAGATGCATGGTTTTATTCCTTTTCTGCTTTGGGCTCAAACACATGACTTAATATGAGTATACTCAATCATATAGAAAGGTTCCCTGAGGATACAGAGATTGTGAATACATCTTTTTAAGTAGGTTATGGTCACTGCCCTGAGAACTGGTCACAGAATGGTTTCTTGCACACTTTGGCACAGGAAAAATAGCTCCAGGGGTGGTAAAGTTACTGGCACATATTCTATGTAGACAATGTTAGGAAGGCTGATGGACTTCTCCTCCCCAGGACTTCTCCTCTTACACCCCTTGCAGAGGCTGGTAGCCCTGCTTCTATCAGAAACACCCTGACTGGGGCACGTATCCATCCCTACAATGCTGTACTTACAGCTCAGTGTATCAAAGCTAACCCACATTAATTTTAATTCCTGTTACTATGCCAAGCTGTAAATTGAGGTGGTTCATGAATGATTCAGCTGGGGAGGCAGCTTCCAGGAGAGAGGCAAGGCAGACAGCGGTGACAACCAAGCGTCTCTGACTGTCCCAGGTTTAACTTACCCCTCCAGGGCAGTATTCTTATTTACTCTGCCTACTGCAGTCCTGCAAAGAGAAAACTTTACTGCTTTCCCAAAGCTTCCCCAGCTTTTCTCCTCCCAGGAGCTATGCAGAGCTGTCAGCTCACCCATTTTTGTCCTTAACCAGCTCCAGATGAAAGGAGAAAGGAAAGCTGAACAGCTTCAGCTATAGCTTGCTGGTAAGAGAGCCCAAGGGATGAGAGTTCATCTCAGCACCTCTGGCAATAATTAGTTGGGACAGTGACAAGTGAGGGCAGAGAAAAGCAGCTGAATTCTCCCTGGGAAACATGGCCAGGGTGGTATCACCAAGAGATTAGCCTGAAAGCTGGGGAGTAAGACATTGTCTTTCACTTTCTTAGTCAATGAGCAGTGCACAGAAGAACTCGTGCTCTTTTCTCTCCATGGGGAGCATGAATAGAGGCAGGAGAAAATGTGGGACAAAGACAGGATGTTGCCTCATTGTTATGTTATGTGGCTCGCAAGCTAGCTGCTCACTTCCACAAAGAATCAATCCCTAACTGTTTTGTGAAGATTTTATCCTGAAGAAATCTGCCTCAAGAAATCACAATGCCTCATATCCCAATTTCCCAAATGCAAGAATCTCTGTCTCCCTCCGTGTCTGAAAAAAGGAGGGCAGCTTCATCCCAGGCTGTGATGCACAGTGCTTGACAATTCATACAGGGCTCCTGGGGAGCCCTGCTACCCCCCTGGTAACTCAGTGATTGCCTGTCTCCTAATCCCTGAGACATAAAGCAGACATCTTCACAGATACAGTGCTGGGAAATGCTTTTGCCATAGGGGATCCAAGAGTTCATTGGTGGTACCAGGGGCCAGTTCTCTACTAGTTGTCTGGAGCCCAGTAGCCTAGGGTTGTTCGTGGACTCTCCTTGGTTTCCTAAGCCTTAAACAACTTGTGAGGCATAGGAAGGTACCCAAGGAGTGTCCCAAACTAACTGCCTGACAGGATCATGCTACTTGTGAGTCAGTTCTGCAGTATAGCAGGAGTTTTTAAAACAGTGAAAAGCTGAGGGAAGCCTCGGAGTTTATTTAATTTGCATTGTATCAGTTTAAAACTACCTCAGAGAGGAGGATATAGCCAGAAATGTTGTTTCAACCATTAAGATAACACTGGCTTTGCATAGTAATAAGAAAAGAGTGAAAGAAAAAAGAAAACAAAGTTATACCATTGTGCTATGTCTCTTGCAGTTTAACAAAACAATCCCCTGTTTTGAGCTCATGAACATTTACTCTGCATATATTTTATGGTCTTTGGGTAACTCTTCTCAGTCAAAGGCTTTTTCAGCACATATGGGCTTCCAAATATAGTGAAACCAATTTGCTCTGAGAAGCAATAAATCTGCTAAAGGGCAGTTTTATTTTCCTGTAGGTAATGCACATCTTTTATGCACAGCAGGATCCCAAAACACAAAGCCCACCAACTGGAGACAGGGAGAGACAGTACACTAAAACTAGTTAAAAACTCTGTGACATATTTTGAAATCTCAGAGGAGCCCAGACTCAAACATCTTACAGCAGCTATTCCCAACTATTCAAGCTCCTGCCAGCACTTAAGCAAGAATGAGCAATCACCATTTTGCTGTCTGTATCTCTATTAAACAACAACAACAAAAAAATGTTTATACATCCAACAAGTTGTTTGTCAACATTTCACGGACAGCACATTCAGTGTTGAATAAAGAAAATCAGGTCTGCCAAGAGTTCTGCTGAGCAAAACAATCAGAAACCTCCCACCACAACTTGTGTGCTGCCCCCTTCATCCCTGCCTGCCCCCATGTCAAGCTCTGCTCTCATGAAGAACTGAAGTTTGTTTTTTTCTCTTGCTATCATCTCCAGGAGCTGAAGTCCAAACCTGTAATTTGGGGATGTCTGTAGTAGAGGTGTCACATCCAGTCAGCTGAGGACATCAGGAGCCAAAAACAAAACAAACAAACAAACAAACAAACAAAACCCTACAGTGTGAGAGGGAAGTTGCCAAGAGTTTGCCAGTGGGGAAACACAGGCAATGAGATCCTACTGGTAAGGTGCCTAAATGTAAGCATGGTCTGTTAGTGTCAAGATGTGAGCTACATGACCAAACTCTGTAACAGGTGAAGAGACAGATTCATGTCGAACTCCACAACATCAGCTCCTGGTTCCACCTGAGACACCAAAGGGTAGCCACAATGTCTGCACAGGGCTGGCCAATGGGATGTGGGACTTAGGGGAGACCTCAGCACCCTGGAGGGAGGCAGGACATTACACCATAACAACACTGCATCTGAGCAGCTGAATCTTGCCCCTACTCATTCCAGTCTAAAAAGCCAAGGGAGTTCACCTACAGGAGACACCAACATGTGGCTTGAAGAATAGTTCTCCTGTCTCAATTAGCCATATGGACAATATGATCCACTGACTGTAATGGGACCATTGCTGCAAGGTTCTTATGTAGAGAGCTACATTTTGATATGTTAAATTGGAGCTGAATCTTGCCCTGAACATAGCCATGCATGTGGATTCCTAATCAATTCTGGAGCATAGGTACCTCCATCCTCTTGGGAGCAGAGCGGATGTCCTCAGCAGAAGGCACATTTATAACTAAATATGGTCCAGTTTCCTTAAACTAATGGTATAGATGCTCTTCTCCTCCGAAGTGGTTCCCATAAAGAGCCAGGCATGGAAAGGACAAGAAAGGACAAGAAGGTCTTTCTTGTCAACAGTTGTGGTAAGCGCTCCTGTGAGAAAAAGGATCTGGTTCCTCATCTGGAATTGTGGGGTAGGGGCTTTCTTGATTTTGTTGGTTTGTTTTGCAGAGGAGGGGGACATTTGCTTGTGGACTGGGGAAAAAAAAAAAAAAAAGTCATCATCAGTTCCTGCAACTGGGTCCAATGTCTGACACTTTTTCTCCCCAAGTGACTGTCTGAATTAATCTAGAAGTGCTAGAGAGCTTGGCTCTTACCCTGTGTCAGCAGTAGCCCTGCCTTCAATGTGCTGCAGTGGAAAAAGTTTTGCAGGCTACTCCTTTCCTGGCCTCACTGCATCCTGGTCCCACAGTTACACGGTGAGGAGGAAAACCTGAGGGAGCTTATTGCTGCTTAAAGACTACCAGGATAGGGAAAATGTGTGTTATCTGGCAAGGGGGTTTCCAAAGCAAGCAGTGTCCTGATCCATAGGAAGACACAATATCCCCCATTATAAATAGAGCATAGCATGTGAATAGGGTCCATGGAGTAACATTGCACCAAAGTGGTATCCTGCAAGGATATTCAAATATTTGAATTACTATATTCTGAGAACCTCTCTATAGGATCTGGGAAAGCTTCTCCAACCACTGCATCATTGCAGGCCACAAAGATGACTTTTATATCAGTATGAGATGTTGACAGAAATGGCACCTGACATGCAGGGGCTCCATGGATGAGGTCTGCACCACTTCCAGCCAGGACAGGTCTGCCTGGATTGCTTCCAGGACATTAAAAATCTGCTAAATTTCAGCAACAGCTCTTGTCATCCACAGCATTTCGACCTGCCCTCATTGTGGGCAGATATTTTATTACTATTCGATAGCTGCCACAAGAAATCAAACTCTGTATATTAACAAGAGACTTACAGTAAGTTAAATATCAATTGACTAATAAAATATGATGGTTAATGATTTCTAGTTAACATTAGCACTTGTAATTTTATTGCTTGTTTTAATAAACAGCTCAAATTTGTGATGTGGGTGTGTATACTAAATACATGTTTTCTGCTTTCCCTCCCCTGCCCCATTTCTAAAAGCACTGTCTGGTGTCTGCTGCATGGTGGCAAGCTCCTCTGCATATGGAAGCAAATGCTCACCGGTTATCACAGCCTGACATTCAGCAGCTTCGCTGATGTGTAGATAATGTCAGCCTGGAAAGGTGGAAGGCAGCATCTTGTCCAGCCTTCCCTGTGGTAAAGCAAAGATAAGCATCTCCAGCTGTCAGAAACCTTCTCCTTCCTCCTGTATGCAAAACTTACATCCCATTTGTGGCAGCTGAGAATGAGAGATATGCCCTTGGTTTAACATGCTTTGCAGTTAATCCTCTCCAAAGTGTATTCTAAAGCCAACTGCAGTAACTCAGTATATTAAGGGATTTGGTCAGTGACCATATTTTAATGGCCGTCAGATTGATAGTGCACCTCTTTATATTGTAATTCTCTTGTGATAGTTATGCATGCACTGCATGTACAAGCAAAAAAAGGAGGGGGGATTTAATAAATCCAGGGATCTGAGAGAAATCCAGAGCTGCCCAGGGACAAAACATCCAGCATTTCATTAATTTTTATATCATTAACCATCTCAATTTGCAGAATCAAGCAGCTTATACTTGTAATGAAGGAAACGATGTATTTTAAGTGCTCTACTTTAAATATTACATGATATAAGCTGCAACTGTAGTACCCAATCTGAACAGTGGCCTGACACAATGTGAGGGAGTGGGGTGCTGCAAACCCATAAACAAACAAACAAACAACAAAAACGAGAACAATAAAATACCACCACCAACAACAACAACAACAAAAGGCGGAAGAGAAGGAGAAAACGAGAAAAGTCCTTGTCTTATTAGACATCAGAGAAACTAAAGCATCATGGATGGTGCCGCCGAACAGACCTTGGCATATTTGCTGCTTGCATGGCCCCAGCACCTGGCACTGCCTGGCCCACCTGTATGCAGCAGCTGGAAAGCAGCAGCTGGATTTTAAATTCTGCCAAGCACAGTTATGGTCAACAGCACAAATGCACGTGGAATTGCTTGGGCCTAGGTGGGCTGGGGGATTTCCAGAAATCCATGAAAAACTAGTGAGATAAAAGAAACTACATCTGACTTCTTGATCTAAGAGCTGATTGCTTGTAGTCACTACAATAGCTGGACACTGATCACTCCTGAGTGTTACCGTACAATCTGGCTACAAACACAATGACTCTGAGCTGCTCCCCATGCCCACCCTACATCCTGGCATCTCAGTGAGAAGACCTTAAATCACTTGGAGCAAAGGGAGGGATAGATCTAAATCTCCCACATCTTTCATCTGAAGACCATCAAGTCTGACACCCAGCACCTCAGATGGGTCTCACTGGGGTTGAATTACCTCCACTGACCTGTTAGTGACTATCTGTCTAATGCAGCCCAGGGTGCTCTGGTCCTTTTTGCCACGAGGGCACATTGATGGTTCATGCCCAATTTGGTGTTCACCAGGACCTTTTTCCTGTAAAGCTGCTTCTTAGCCACTTGGGCCCCAGCATGTTCTGGTGCCTGGGGGTTGTTCCTACCCAGGCACAGGACTTTGCATTTCCCCTTGCTGAACTTCATGAGGCTCCTGTCAGCCCATTTCTCCAGCCTGTCCAGGTTCCTCTTGGTGGCAGCATGGCCCTCTGATGTATCAGCCACCTTGAAAGTAAATTTACAGTTCTGGGAAGTTTAGAGATGAACACCCATGGTCTGAATTGCCTCAGGTGTGCAAGCATGGAGACCATGCCCTGAGTTTCTTCTGTGTAGCTTGCCTTAAACTGTTAATATCTGCTTTGGAACTACGTGTCTGAAACTGTATTTCAGCTGAACCACCTGCTGTGTGGAATCTAATCACTATTTTGTTGTGAGACCTGATGGATAAAGCAGAAGTCACACTCCTACCTCCAACACAAAATGCTTGCCTCCCCCATCCTTATGTCTGCTCAGGCCCAACAAATACCAACTGTCTTATGGTGCTTTTTCTACTGGTAGCCACCAACAATCAGTATGAAAAAGAAATTAGTGGAAAAAAAGTCAGAATCTGATAATTTTAGGAATGTGCTACTAATATGGGTGTATTTTTAAGGCAGCTACATTTGACTGAGTTCATGCAGCCAGAAAGGAAGGTAAATAAAAATACAGTTATTTTGTTGGCATTCTGACTGTCTGTTTTACCTTTCTGCAGGCAATAATGGGTTGCTTCTACAGCAGGTTTTGCCTGAACATAGAGGATTTCAAATGAACTTTTACTGCAGAGGGAATAAGCAGGAGTAACGGCAAGAAAACAAAACTGCAAATGTGTCTGGGGAAAAGCTAGGGAGAATGAGGAATCTCTAATCGCACCCCTGTCAGCTTGGTTGCTCACAGCTCAGGCGGCAGGACGGTGCTCTCTAGGTATAATGGAGGTCTATAAATAGCAGCATCATTATATAACTCAGCAGCAGTCTCATTCCCTTTCTAAATATAGGCTGCAGCAAAGGACAGTCTGGTGATATGTTGCTACTGATACCGATTAATAGCATGACTCACACTGCCCAGCTAATAAAAATGAAATGTGTGCCTTGGAGGGACCGTACTGGATAGGGCATATTTATAGGAGAAAAAGACCCCATATTAGATTTGATTCTGTAACCAGTGGAGGAGAAACTAAAATCTAAGTGATTTCATAATGCAGGGGAATATTACATTATGTTTCTCTGTCATAATAACTTCAAAGAAATGTGCAACTGTCATTAGTAAAATGTTTAATGTCTTGTGTTCTGTTCATAAAAATGTGTTTATTGCCTTTGAGTAATTAAAGCGGACTCATTTTGTGGTTCATAATAATCTTTCATTTTGCAGGTTAACTTGGCTGGCATTCAAGGAACAGGAGTTCAGAGGTGATCACATTCACTTGAGATACAGCTGCAGAGTTCCCATTGTCAACCAGGGTCGCATGTGAGGGACAGTTTTCTGTAACATATAAACGTTCTTTATGTAAGAGCTTTGAGATCAATGCAGCAAATTGCATCCAACACACCCTTTGCCCTTCAAACTTTAATTGTCACACATAGCAAGACGTGTAGACACTTGTTCAGTCATGCTGCCTGTGTGCCCCTCTCATCCAGTCTGTGCAATCAATATTGCCATTTCTCACCCAAGGATTATACATCCACTTTTTGTGCTTCCCATTTTGCTGCTGTCTCTGGTGATGCCCTTGCTCTTTTCTCCAGTTTGTTACCTGGAGAAGGCAAATGGCTTGCTCCAAGCTGTGAATTTAACTTTGATGGCACGCTCTGCAGAGGAGTCCTCTTATAGCAGGATGTTGGTCTTTGCTCAGCAATTAAAGACATCCTTCTGCAGCAAAGTGCAGCATCATTTTGTTCCATGGTCTTGATTGATCTATCCAGACTTTCACGGTTTCCTTTACAAACAGCTCAGTTGTCTTCCAGGGGCCTCCATGTGAGGAGTAAAGGTTCTGAATTGTAACACTTGTTACTGGAAATAAATTGCTTGGGGAATTGAAATAACCCCTCTTCACCCTTTGCATTGGCTGGGGACAGCTGGTCTCAGAGCTCAGTGGCAGTGGGGCTGCTCACATGCTGCAGCACGGGCCTAGCGCTGCACAGCTTCAGCCCCCAGCAACCTCAAGAGCCCTGCTGTGGGACACCCACTGCTCCTGCATGGC
Source organism: Oxyura jamaicensis (assembly GCF_011077185.1). Taxonomy (NCBI): domain Eukaryota; kingdom Metazoa; phylum Chordata; class Aves; order Anseriformes; family Anatidae; genus Oxyura; species Oxyura jamaicensis. The sequence goes on from NC_048893.1 coordinate 122,351,288, forward strand.
TCCGAGGTGTCCCCTTGCTTCCCTTCTGTTGGCACTGGGGCCAGAGAGGCATTTCTGAAAGCATCCGGCTGGTGTTACTTCCTAGCAGCACTGGTATAACCCAGAGACAAAACCACACTGACCCCTGCGACAGCAGGCACTAGAGTGCTTTGGCCACTGCATCATCTGAAGCTTGAGCCTTCCCTGAGGTATTTTATGCACCGCTGTAAGGACAAAGATGCTGCTCACACCCATTCTAGGAAGAGCCTCTTCAGGCTCCAAGCTCTGCAGTTCAGTAGTAAATTGACCATTTCCTCACAGCATCACATAGCATTTTGATGACAATAATCTTATTAGGTTAGTAAGCACCAGAGAAGGAGTGCCGTTAAGATCCCTTTGCACAACTTCTCTGACTTTTCCCAGTCTCTTTTTTTCAAGCAGGTTGGTGTTCAATTTGCACCTCCAGCACCAGAATTGTCAGTAAATCCTAATTTAAAGAATTTAACTGAGTTTCCCAGCAAAACATTTTTTTTCTTCTTTTCCCTGAGGGTGTAGAGCTCTGCTCCAGCTGCTTCCCTCTGACAGATTTACAGTAATAAAAATAAATAAATAAATAAATAAAACCACAAACCTTTGGCTTCCAAACACAAATCTTTTGTGACAGATTAGACATGGAGGAATAACCTTCCCGGCCAGAGGAGTCAGGTATTTATCTGCAGGAGTGCACAGCACTATTCAGCAGAGACATGGTACCAGCAGCTTGATCTGGGTCATGTGAGTAACCTTAAAACCTTTAAAACCCAGGGAAATGTTAAAGCAAAGCTTGAAGAGAATACACTTAGACAAGATTTATCTGTCAGGAAAGTTTCTGCACCAAGAGCCTGGTCTCAGCCACACTGTCTCAGTGTCCCCACCACCCCAAGCACCCACGCGCAACAGAGGCAGCACCATGGGCACTGGCAGCCTGAGGCTGCCAAATGGCCCACAGGATGTCTGAAAACACCAAAATATAGCTTGGGGGTCTTCTAGGCTCAAGAGCTTTCATGAAACTGAAAGCCACTGCATGGTAAGGCAGGGAAAAAAAGGACCTGCCTGGCAAAAAGTTGCACACATCAAGATTTTCTGTGAAGTGACATCTTACACTGGTGACACTTCCACATGGGACGGTAGGAGGGAACTGTCCCTAGATGCCTGTATCAGGTTTGGATGGGCCTGAAGAACTGCTAACCCTAACGGATACCCAGGCAGAAGATGCCTGTGGGCTCTCTGACTCCTCTCTCCCTGTCTGTAAAACTCCCAGCCATTGGCACCCACACCACCTTGGTGATGCTGCTGGGGCTAATTTATAGACTCTTCTCCAGTTAATTACTTTGGAATGAGTAAGCAATCATTAAAACCCAGGCCTTTTATTGATAATTTGCAAATGGAGGCAAAGGTTCAATCCTCGGAATTGATCATTTTTTACAGCCACTTTCCCCGCGGCCGTACAAAACAAGGCATTTGGTGCGTGGATCATCTAGGTTAGAACTGCATCTAGGAAGAAAATATGCCTCCCTGTGGTACGCTGTGAAGAAAACCTGTCTTTTCACAAAACAACTGTAAGAGGAAAGGAAAAGAAGAAATACGCTGCCTAAAAATAATATGTTTGTTCTCCTGTGGAGAACGTAATTATCTTGCATTATTAGCTGCAAGGAACAAGGCTAAGGTGCAGGAGAGCATGGTGATCCAGGCCTTATAAGCATGGACTGGAATATGATGAATCTTCCAAGTTAATATACAAAGAGCTAGGCCAGAATAAATAGATCCATGAAGCTTAAATAAATAAATAAATAGAAAATCTGGCTTAGTAAAAACTAATCTACTGGAGCTGGGAACTGTATATCCGCCCTGCTCATCCCTCTGTCTCACCTGCATCCACCTCTGCCTCCAGGTCCCCTCCAGGTGTAAAAGCCTCTCTCAGCTCCTGCCCTGCTTTTAGCATCATGCGCCAGGAGCTTGCCTGACCCCAAGGAGCCCAGAGCATAGGGGGGTTAACATGGTGAGCTGACAGACAATATGACCATGCTACCTTTTCCTGTGACATGAATTCCTTGCAGAGTATCTGACTGAGCACTGGAGTAGGAAAGTGTGGAAGAAAAGCAGGCAGGAAATAAACAGTGGAGCTCATTGTGAGGATGCCTGAAAGGCTCTCGAAGGCTGTAGGCACTGTACCACTACCAAAATGCATGTTAGCTGTGTAACATGGGCAGGTCATAGTGTTTTCACGTGCTCTCACCTATCGTACATGATGCTTCACACTGCAGTGGTGGCAGCATCCCGCCCGGGGTCACTGTACCTCCTGTCATCCTCCTGCTGATGTCTCTCACCACTTACCCACTCTCTGCCTTGTTTATTCTGTGGATGGTCTCATACTACCCAGCACTTCCCCCTGCAGCCCACCAGCCAAGGAACCCCCACTCCCAAACCTAGTCCCAGCAGGGTAGCAAATGTTGACAAATATGAGTGAAAATAAGGGATGCCATGCAATCTAAAGCAATAGGTCTGAACATCCCATTTTCCTTCTGTGCTTAGAAATGGAATTTCTCTTTTTTGGCAAAGAAAATACAACAGCCTCAATGCTTCATGTACCAAAATTAATACGGTAGAGACCATGTGCTAAAAAGCTCTAACCAGACAGCAACCTTGGAAAGGTAAAGCTGAGCATTTTTCCTTCATAAGCAAAACACTATCACAGGTTTTGGAATGTGCATTTGAATGATGGATTTAAAATATTTGATGTAATGAAATGAACTGTAAATGGGTGGCTCATTTATCATGGATATATGCTACGCCAAATCCACCGCTAGATCTAAATCAAGGTTTAGTTTATTGTAATAATAACAACAAAACCAGAAGCTCTAGCATACATTTGGGGTTTGGATGTACTAATGCTATAAAGATACTACCAATGCTTGCACTATAAAACGGTCCTACAATGTACAGATTATGCATTGAAGAGTCAAGAAAAAAGGAATAGTTAGGCAAAGAATTTTCACTTTTATTATATGGCTGAGGAAAAGAGGCACAGAGTGATTAGCTGGCTTGCCCATAGTACCACAGGGAGATTGCTGCAAAGCCTAACCTGACATAACAGGGTCTGTTTGTCCCTGACCACATGCTCTAACTGCACTGCCATCTTTCTTTAGTGATATAAATATTTTATTTTAAAAGTATATTGTCATTGGCATCCACTTGGTTAACAGACACCCCAGTTCTCATGGTTCAATCATATGTAAAAGTTGCCTTGGTTCTTCTGGCACAGATGAGTATTATGGACACTACTATGTAAGAAGTACATTGATTTTAGTAACAAAAAATCACTTAGTCTTTAGGACCTGAAAATAGCATTAAGAAAATATCACCATTAACTCTATGTGTTCTTATACTTTCAGGTGATGGGCATGTGCATCTGTACAATACTTCAGTAAAAAACATGAGATTAAAAGCATCAGTAATCTCCCTGACATACAACAGAAATGTAATAATGCAGGGCACACTGTTCAAAATCCATCTGACTCCAAGTAACTGCAGTCAGAAGTGCACACTCTGTAAAGATGCTGCTGCATTTTGCATTTGTTCCCTGGTGTTTTCCCTTTGCTGAGGAATTCTCCTTCACTGATGTGGACACAGCACTCACTGCCTGCTCAATTTAATTGAGAAAAATCCCTTTAATAACAGACTGTAGCAGGATAAATCTTCCTTCGTGCCAGTTGCTTTGTTTACATAACCCTGTGCTAACATTTCTGGTGCTTATGTATTTTATCAGAATATTCAATGGAGAATGTAACATTGGGTACAAGAATTTCAAATAAAGTAATAGTGCATTAATTATTACCTTTTGCCTAAGCTGCCTCCAAGCTCCTTAATGATCATCTGGTTAAGTTAGGAGGATGACAAAAAAACGTGACTCACTGGGGTTTTATGAGCATCTATTAAGGAAAGGAGTGATGGCTGGGCATTGTGAATGAAGCAGCGGGAGAGGGGCATGATGTTCTGTGTGGTCTGTGTTCCTATAAACCAACAGAGGGCAAAGCAACTGCATCTCTGCAGCATCTCAGGAGCTGCCCCAGGAATACACATATCCAGACCCCATTTTATGTTGCACAGACCCTATTTTACATTGCAAAGAGCAAGTGTAGAGTCCTGCACCTGGGAAGGAACAACCGGAAGTATCAGTACAGGCTGGGGGACGACCTGCTGGAGAGGAGCTCTGCGGAGAAGGACCTGGGGGTCCTGGTGGACAACAGGTTGACCATGAGCCAGCAGTGTGCCCTGGTGGCCAAGAGGGCTAATGGGATCCTGGCGTGCATTAAAAGGAGTGTGGCCAGCAGGTCAAGGGAGGTGATCCTCCCCCTCTACTCTGCCATGGTCAGGCCTCACCTGGAGTACTGTGTCCAGTTCTGGGCTCCCTGGTACAAAAAAGACAGGGACCTCCTGGAAAGAGTTCAGCGGGGGCCACAAAGATGATACAGGGCCTGGAGCATCTTCCCTATGAGGACAGGCTGAGAGACCTGGGTCTGTTCAGCCTGGAGAAAAGAAGACTGAGAGGGGATCTCATCAATGTGTACAAATATCTGAGGGGTGGGAGACAGAAGGATGTAGCTAACCTCTTCTCAGTGGTTTGTGGGGACAGGACAAGGGGCAATGGCCACAAGATAGAACACAGGAAGTTCCGCACCGACATGTGAAAGAACTTCTTCACGGTGAGAGTGATGGAGCACTGGAACAGGCTGCCCAGTGAGGTTGTGGAGTCTCCTTCTCTGGAGATATTCAAGGCCCGTCTGGATGCCTACGTGGGCAGCCTGCTCTGAGGATCCTGCTTTGGCAAGGGCGTTGGACCCGATGATCTCTCAAGGTCCCTTACAACCTTACAACCAACAAGGTCCAACCCCTACAGTTCTGTGATTCTGTGGTTGCAGACAGAATCTTTTCCTGAGCCTGAAAAACAGCTCTCCCAGAGATTTCCTACTTTCTAAAGCCTATCTATGTGGACCCCACTAACAATCTTCATAGATGAGGCCAAATCATGGCTGACACCAAAGTTAGTGTCAAGACTGCATTGTTTTTCCATGGTGCCAGGTTTTCCTCCAGTGCTTCTGTTTTTGCCCCCCGCATGCTCCTAAGTTGCAGGAGCAGTATCTGGTGTTGATGCCCCAAAGTAGACTGACAGAGGATGGGCCTAGGAATGGTCTCTTCTCCCACTGGGATTGGCCCAGGTACAAATGATTCCAAGTCTCACCCAGACAGCTGGTTTTGGCAGCACTCAATTTGACCATCAGGGGTCCTGCTAACCAGTTTCAGCTTCTAGTCCTCTCCAGGAGGAGCTAAGCCACTGCCATCTTGTTATATGCCCCATGTACAGACACTCCAGTCAGGTAAAAAGACAGTTTTTCATCTCAGAAGAGATGCCATCTCTCTGTGGCTTCAGCAAAAAGGCACAAGTGACAGATGAAACAAATCTGGGCAGAATAGAGACAAGACAAGGTGACAACAGAACTCATAGTTTCTTCCATTTCAAAAGCAGCTCTGAGAGCTGGTCGTGACCTCTTTGCAGCACCTACCACACCACAAACAGAGACTTCAGGGGCACCACTTGTGCTCAAAATATTAGTCAGATGAGAATAATTCTTGTCAGATTCTTGCCCTATGTTTCATAGCCAATCTTCCTTTTGCAGCAGCAGTCTCTGCTTTCATGAAATAGTTTTTATTTTTTCTCTCTTACTAGTCATAATTGTACATAAATCTTTATCACAGAAGTTTGCTACTCTAGTGAGACCACTTTCTGCAATGTAAAGAGCTGAGAAGCACATTACATTGTTAGTCAAAAGGGCAGGAGGAAAAAAAAAGATTTGAGATTTCTAACTTAATTTGAGCTATTCTGTGCTTGTGTTCTGTGATAACGTTAAAAGTAAAGTGTGGGTGGATACTGGTTTTATAGTGCATGAACATCTCCAGGCCCTCTTCCCAACAACACCACAATAATTCACTTACTGTACAAGCTACCATGAAGAGAATGACATTATGTTCCAAACCTATGGGGGGGAATAAAAAAAAAAAAAAAAAAAAAAAAAAAAAAGTAAAAAAAAAAATTATTAAGGAAATATGTTTTCTTCTGTTTGTGTCAAGGTTTGAACACCAATTGATTTTTCAGAGAAGTCAAAAGTAATACATATCTCTTCAGTGTTTTGAAATCTAGGCCCACCGATGCTTTTTCTTTGTAACTGTGGCAAACACACTGCTTCCAGGTTTCCCAGGACATTTTTCTTCTGTTGCAAGCCAGGTTGCTTCATTACTTCTAAAGGGAAAAAATAATTGCTGGGGGTGTTAGGCAGCTGGATAAAAATCAGATGGTAGAATTTCTCTACCATCATCAGAAAGCAATCTAATAATTCACATTTGCAGAAGGCTGGAGTTTTAGATTAACATGCACATCCAAAGAGGAACAAAGAGATCTTACAGTCAGAGGGCAGTGCAGCTCTGTATGAGGTAACACCAGTGAAGTGGAGATAAAAACTTTGTACCAAAGCTTCTCCCTCTTTAGATGTCATTTGGATTCCCCATGGTACCTGAGTCTTTTCTTTGGGTAACATGCTGCAGCATGGGCCAGAACCATAGTGGCTGGGTGTCCACTACAATAAAGCTCATGCTGATTTTCAGGCTAGGATTCCCTGTGTGGGCAGTTTGCCATCAGCCCTTTCAGTTGTTCTATGCATAGTGCACCCTCCAGATTTTAGTGCTGTCTAAAATGGTGCTAATTCAAGGTTATACTTTGAAATATGCTATTCTTCTTTAAAGCTTTTCCTCTTTTCCAGCCAGGTGGCATGACAGGGCCAACAAATCTCTTAATATTCTAGCCTTTACCTCACAGCTTTTCCAAACAAGGTCATACAGAACAGATGAAAAACATATAATTAATAATTATCAAGACCTGCTGCTGTGTGGGCTTCAAGTCCCTGCTCAGAAATTAGAAACAAATGATTTCAGGCTTTAAAAAATGTAGTTAAAATATTCAGTGTACTTAAGTTAGCTCCTCTGAGGCAGTGCACCAGCTCCATTAACTCCTGGCATGTGTTTTGTTCAATACTAACACCTACCGCGCGCCTCAAATCACAGCAGTTGGACTTTGCACACACAGGATGAAGTGTCTTTCCAGTTCCCCATACCTTGTCTCCTTCACCCCCCATACATTAATGCCAGTTGATCTGGAACAAACACATAGATTAGGCAAAGCAACACAAAAAGGGAAAAGATTTGGGGCAAATAAATGCAAAAATAAGTAGGGCAATCCTAGTCACATTAGGAATTCTATGAATTGGTTTCAATTCAGGTTGGAATAAGGGGGAGCTAATAGGCAAAGTAAACCTTTATCTCAGGTATTTCTAAGGAACTTGATTGAAATGGTATAGGATGGTGTTTAGTATCAGACTCCAAAAGTTAGCCAGTGAATAGTTAAGTATGCACAGATTTTGAGTCAGGGATGCACCTCAGCTAACTTTGTGCATAATTCTGGCTATTGATTTGTCCCACATTCCCCTAGAAAACCCAGTAGTTTATAGTTCTGTAAGGAACTATTTTCTAGGTAAAAGTGTTTGTGTAACAATTTAAGATTTGATAATTTATCAGTGAATTCCAGACAGAAATTTACTTTGTGTTTGGAAACTTGAAAAGTTGGAGTATATCCCATAAGAATGAGATGGAGCAACACAGTTCTGGAGAATGCACTCCCTGGGAAACTCTGTTCTCTACATGGGAAGGAGGACCCATGCTTCTGATTTTATAAGTTTCCTAATCAAATATCACATTTGTCTTCTGCCCAGAGAAAAGGTGTGTGTTTTTTCCAACAGTACTTCAAAGTCATCTACTTTCTCTTAGTAAAACAATAAATTAATGACTCTTAAATTGTGATATAAACAGTTTCACCAAGAAAATAATTACTTATGTTCTTCTGAGGAATTATAAAAGGGAATCAGATTAAGAGCATTTATTACATAAATAAAAAGAGAGTATCCAAACATCTGTCACCAAACTGAATGTTTCTGCAACCCAGATCCATTTGTTAATCGTTCCTCTTTGCCTGGAATGCAGCTGTTTAACTAATTTTTGAAGCAGTACCTCTGTCATTGACAGACATCTGTGCAGGATCAGTGATGTGCAGAAACTATTCTATTTATAGAGAGGCAATCATCTCTTTCTCTTCTTCCCTCCTCCCACCCACAGTTCTTTGCAGTGATATCAAGGGAGTCCCAAACCTGGTATTATTTCCTTTTGAGATGAAATACACCCATAAACTTTAGAACAAGCAAGTCAAGTAGAGTAAGGATCTTTTTTTTTTTTTTCTTTTTCTTTTTATATATATTATTCTGAGAAATATTTTTATATGCCAACTGTGGGGATTTCCTGATGCTAGAAAAGAGGCAGGATCTGTTGAAACAAAAAGAACAATAAAATAGCATCTAACAAAGAGTACAACATCTATTATTTATCATAATAATTTGTCAGTAAAGGTCCAAAGTAAGGTATGACTTTGGAGATAAAACAAAAAGAAGTAGCAATTATTTTTTTTAAAAAAATATTTCTTTAATTATTCTATTCGTGAAATAATTTTATTGAAATATAGCCTTTACATAAAACAATCTTTCGGGGCAGGGGGCAGGGGGTGGGAGCTTTACTTCTTTCCAAATGCTCAGGCTTCTAAAAGAAAAAAATAATAATCAGTATGATTCACAGACGAAAAGCATGTTTTTGTGAAGTGTCCAGTTCTCCTTAATTATCCATGGCTTTCTATGGAGCTAATATGCTTCAGTTCTACTGCAAGCATATTGTTCATAAATTTATCACATAGCAGTTCTTGTGTTCCAGCCCAAGAATAGCTGGATTTGATTGAGTGTTGCATAGGAAAAGGAATAGGAATGCTCTTGAGAAATTTTGTAATGAAACATATACTAATTATAGTATTATTTAAGAGCAAAATGTTTCAAAGTGTACTTTATTTTACACTTTGAGGGACTATTCAAATATTAAAGATCATATATAATTCATTTATGAAGAAAATGAATTATTAGTCTGAAATGGAACATACATAGCAGGGTAGACAGCTATATCATGACATACTTCTTTATTATCCACTTTGGCCATTGAAGAAGGAGCTATGAATTTTAAAGCCGTCTAGCTAGTAACTGTCCTGTTACCAACAAAGCAGTGCTCAACAGGAGGTTTTACACAGGAAATGTCTTTAACACTTGACACTATAGGTCCAACATGGGAAATCAATTGTGCTTCTGCTTACCATTGCCTTCAGAGTAGTATTTTTACCCAACTTTCTACATTGCCTGAAATAAAAAAAAATATCCCATACTCTTTGGTCCAGAATAGGGAAGGATCCTAGGATGATTTTGTGGAAATCGGGGCAACTCAGTGTAGCATGGATCTCATGTCTTTCCTGAGCCTCAGCAAAGGACATTGCACAAATCTAGTTATTTTTTTCCCAAATATATTCAACAGTCTAATTTACACCTTTTTTTTAATTAATGTTCTGGCTTTTAATATGCACAGTCTATCCTAACAGCCATGACTGTCAGTAGGAACATTTCAAAATAATATAAGAAAATTGCAATAATTGAAGGATACATTTTTATTTTATTTTATTTTATTTTATTTTATTTTATTTTATTTTATATTTTTATCAATTGCTATTCAGACTAAAATGCTGATATACCTCTAAGAAACTATACAATTTCTTTTCTGCTTTGAGACAAGACTTGTCATTTTGCCAGGTCTGTTGGAGGGCTCTAAATTCACACAGCCAAAAGACCACTGCTGCAGGCTTAGTGATAGGCCAATGTACTGAAGGGGCACGGAAAGGAAACGAAGCCTTTAGCCACAAGCAGTATTTTAAAACTCTGCCTTTGATACAGGATTACTGAAATACATTGGAAAAAAGTTACATGAAAGCTATGTCTATTTCACTACCTGTGCCCATGCTGTTGTTGCTGAATTTAATTTAATGGACCTGGGCACAGTATTAGGGTTTATGTAGCCCCCAGCTGGTATGCCCACATGACATAGCACGTCACAGATAGAGTGCTGAGACCCAAAGTAGCATTGTCCCAGCAGAGAGAGCATCAAAAACCATCTTGCAGGGAGGAGCTTGAGGCTGAATCTGTGATAATGTGCTCACCTACCTCAAACTTTTCCTTTTACTGAAGATTTTCACAGCCACTGTGCTTGTCAGTGCCAGACACAAATGAAATGCAAGACAATCAGGATGGAGATTAGTAGAAAACTGGCCAGGGGTTGCTTCCTAGATTTAGTCAAGCCTTTGCATCTTGGAGCAGACAGCTTCAGTTTTTTAAAGCACATATGCAAAACTAAGACCACATTCATGTCCCCTGCAGCAGCCTGAGACTCTGCTCTTTGCCCCAGCCAGGGAGGCTTGTCTTTCTGGCAGGGAGCAGAGATAACCTCGTTTAAACAAGCTGCTTGGTTGCCCATGAACATCTGCTCCACAGCAGGCCAGGAAAGTGCCACACCACTTCCGAAGGCTTGCTCATGATGAAGGACAAAAATCTGGTTCAATGCACTGTTCTTTGTACAGCTCACTGTTTCTGTGTACAGCTCTCTCTTGGCTTCATGTCTTTCCTCCTAAATGATGAGGCCACAGGTGTATTTGGAAGCCAGAGGGTAGATAAATGAATTTGCTGTCTTTTTTTTTTTTTTTTTTTTTTTTTTTTTTTTTTTAAGTTTGTGTCAAATTTACTTTATTTTTCCAACAAATCCCAAGGAGGAGTTTACTAGCTGACCTTTCTTAGATGTGTTGTTCCATGTCTGGAAATAAATATTAGAGCTATTAGAGTGTTTTTGTTTTGTTTTTTTTTTTGGTAGCACTTTGGAGTGTGGGGGCTGAGAGGGAGGATAAGTGATGTAGGTTTGCTGGACTGGCACAAATGTAACTGGGTCACAATTTATGACTCAGACCATTTGTGGCAGATTGAACACTCTTGAAATGCTTGATGATTTATTGCTGATGTAAATTGTGATACTCAGTGTGCCATTAGCAAAGCCATTATCTCTGTCGTGAGAACTTAGGATCAATATATGTCAAGAGAGACAGAAACAGTGTTGTGAGCTTGCTGATGTAAGTGGTTTGGGGAAGAAGCACTCTAGGGTGCTATTTGACACAGCCCTTTGAGAATTTTGAGGACAGCATTTTTATGAGTGAAATTCCTCAAATCATGTGACTATGTCCTGTGAATTTATTAGCTGTCTAATAATGTCCTAGATACATCAGCTCCCCCCTCAGAAAAAGAATTTTGTACATAGCAACAAATCTGATTACTTAAAAAATTAGCCTTTGTAACATGACATGGGCAGCCATATTCTACCTAAGACTATGCTGAGACATTATTTGTGAACATGAACATATGTTCTCAGAATTAATTACTTTCATTCTGCAATTAAAGTAAATGTGTTTTGTGGAGAAATGCAGTACTAATTAGAGATTCCTGCCAGCGAAGAGTATCAGCACCGTACACTCAGGTCACTGAGTACAGACTGAGTGCCGTACTGGATAGTCAAACCTTCAGACTAAAGCCACACTGAGCAACCTACTGAGTACAATCAGTTTGCCATAAATAGCTACACATGTTAATTACTCAGAGTCAGTTTAAAAATTACTATACTTTTGTAATAAAAATCACTGTACTTCAGCTGAAAACACTAAAGATTAACTTCACCGAATAAACTGTCCTTTACCGTTGTTCACCTTGCTGTGTTTGTTGTTGTTGTTGTTTTATTTTGTTTTTCAGGAAGACCTATTTTGTAAGAAAGCACAGCTGAAAGAACCACTTGCCGTTTCTTGAAGGTACTTGTTAGATCTGGGGCTGAACTTCACTCAGTGCTCGGGAGCATTTGATATGGCATTTAGCACCGATCTCTTCTCTGTGGTGACCAGAGATAAACAGGACAAGAGAAAACAGCATGAAGCTGCAACAGGGGATGTTCAGGCTGGGTCTTAGGAAAAGGTTGTTCACCAGGAGGGCGGTCAAGCACTGGGACAGGATCCCCAGGGCAGTGGTCACAGTGCTGAGCCTGCCAGAGTTCAAGAAGCCTTTGAAAAATGCTCTCAGACACATGGTCTGATTTTTGGGTGGCCCTGTGTGAGCCAGGAGCTGGACTCGATGATCCTTTCGGATCATGCCAACTCAACTTTTTATGGCTCTATAATTCTATGGTTCTATTATTTGGTTGAGCTCACTCTGGAAACTGTTATAAGCCATGAAATGCTGTTTCCTTTAGTGTGCTCATATAAGAGTGCTCATATTGCTCACTGGTAATTATATCCACACAGCATTCACATGAATGTAATTATTCAGGATTCCCTGCAAGGATCTTAACAGCAGTACAGTCACTGTGTTTGGCCCCTGTATCAGTTCTTTCTGCTACCTGTTGCAAGGCTGCCTTACCTTATCGAACAAATCCCAAAGTGCTCTTGCATCTACACCTGCAACTAAAAAGTTGTCAGTATTCCCATACTAAATTGACTTAAAAAAAAAAAATTGGCTCTGATGGGGTCTCTAATTTACCCGCTTCTAGTTTCACACAGTGTACCTACTATAGAAGTAACACTGCCAGAGACTCACAGGGTAATTCAAGTTGGAAGGGACCTCTGGAAATCTCCAGTCCACCTCCCACACAAAGCAGGACCAGTTACAGCAGGCTGCATACGGCCTCCAGTTAAGGCACGAATATCTCTAAAACCTCCCTGGGCATTTAGGCCAGTGTTTGACCTCTCTCACAGTAGTCCCAAGGATCAACCCGTTAAGACCATCATTATTGACTGGTGACCAGATGAACACAGCACCACTGATTACAATCCTTTAAGTCCGGCAATCAAAAAAATTGTCCATCTACCTTGTTACTTATTGTCCACATAGCCAAAACATATTTCACTAATTTGATTGTCAGAATTCTATGTGAGATCACATCAAAGGCTTTGCTAAAATCAATATTGACAGCATCCACATCTCTCTCTTCACTGAGAGTCAGCTGCCTCATCATAGAAGGCAATCAGTTTTATCAGACATAATATGGTGTTGGTAACTCCATGTTAGTGGTTTCCAATCACCTTTCTGACATTCATGCACCTATACAGGAATTCCAAGAGGATTTGCTCCATAAACTTTGCCATAACCTTTCAAATCTGGTATAGAACATCTGTACAGTAACATTGGCCAGCAATTTTGGTGTTTCTGCAGACATCTCAGGTGGTCCATAGGCCTGTAGATATTGAGTTTTCCTGAGTGCTCTTTAAGACTGTCTTCACCTACTCTTGGTATTGCTGCGCTCCCCCAGGCTTTGCAACTGGGTTCAGTGGGGTAGGAGGTCTGAAGGCACCCTTCAGTAGCAAAAAAGGCAAAAAAAAGCATTGACTACACTAGTTTCTTCCACGTCCTTTGTCCCTCAATCTCTAGTGCTACACAGCAGCAGGCTCACAGTTTCTTTAGTTTTCCATTTGCAATCCTGTAAGAGAAGTCCTTCCTCTTGTCCTTCAAATCCCTTGCTAATTTAAGCTCCAGCTGCTCTTCTGGTATCTCTATGTTTTCTTATATTACAGAAAATTAGTTATATTCGCCCCATTGGTAGGAAGAAAAACTCTAAGGAATAACTCTCCAGAGTCATTTACATGAGGGAACTAGTCAAATGCAGCTAAATCTTTCAGGATTTGGAAGCAGCACCCAGATGGAAGGGGATACTTTCCAGATGTCAACCCTACATGGAAAATTTCAAATCCACAAAGAAAACAATTCATAGAGAATTCATCTTATGAAAGACATCAGAGAGGGAGAAAAATCACTGTTCTGTTTTGTTACTATGCATCTGAAGGCCTTTCCCAAACTCTGACTAGTGATATATATATTTAATCTCACAAAGCACATTAACTACCAATTATATTACAAATTTCTGGCAGCATATTATAACTATTTCACCTTGGATTTTTTTTTTATTATTTTTTTTTCCCTATGGGGCACTTCTGTTAAGTGTGAGACATCACTGTTTGGAAAGATGAAAGACAGAAGACAGCGCGGGAAAAAAAAAAAAAAAAAAAAAAAAAAAAAACTTAAATCCATGATTGAGCACACACTCAAGGAATAAAGCACAAAGCTCTGTGTCCTTCAAATCCTTGCTCCTTAAGGCCTTCTTAGGAGAATCTTGGTGCAAACACAACTTCGGAGTTATTTTCCCATTTTTTTTTGCAATGAAAACTGATGATGTTTCCAACATGCAAATATAAAAATGCTAGGGGAAGATAAAATGTATTCTTTCCTGGTCTTTTTGTTAAAGATTCCTGTTTGCTGCCAGACATGAACCTTCATATTGCATGTGAACTATGCTGTAGCTCATGGAGGTTTCAACAAGTTCATGTCTTTGCTACCAGAAATTTGTTACCTTTTTTCATAAAATACATCTGGTATGAAAATGGAATGATGGGAGAAAAATGATTATTAAAGAAGATGCTGCCTGAACATCTGCCTGTTTTGTCAAGTGACTTTCTGGCCTGAGGCTGTCACTACAAAGCTAAGAAAAGAATTGGTATGAGCTGCCTTGCCAAAATAATCTTCTGTTGCCTTTGAACTTTTTGCAGTGATGCATAAGGGAAGAGTTACGGTTTCACTTTATCTTCCAGTGAAACTAAGCACACACCTAGTCACACATTTACATCTGCTACTTGCTATATTAATGCACAGAGTCACCCTGGCTTCTTCTTTAGCCCCTGCCTTCAGACAATCTGTGCTTTCCATAGTAGGGACCTGGGGCAACAGGTCTCCTCCGGCTTTGTTCCAACTTAAAATGGCAAAATGTGCATTGCTTTGAAATTGTCCATTATTGATTGCCATATAAAAGCCCCTTCTGAGATGCTATGGATGTTATCTTAATTTCCTACACTGTGAACGTTTTTTTTTAGCTTTTGCAGTTTCTTCTCACATCAGCCTGAGAATCACCTTTCTGTTTCTCATTTTATGTGGTATTTTGCCTGATGTCCTCCTGGTTAATGATTATCTAAACGTGTTAGTCAAGGTCTTGGAGCACTGCCTGGCAAATGAAGAAGTTTTCATCGGGGCTAATTTTAAAACTTCCTGTATTATTGCTGCATATTTTGTCTAAAATCCCACCTCAGACCTGCTTTTATAATGCTTCCTCTCTTCTTCCAGCTTTCAAGAACAGTCTTTAAACCCTTACTTTTAAACACTCATGAGCTCTATCATGGATTAGCCTCTGTTGTATCTCACTTAAAGTCATTCTGCTTGTGTGTCACCTTGACATGGAGAGCAGGGCTCTTCAGTTCCTGTACTATGTAGTCATAGTTAATTCCTGCTAGAAATAATTGAAAATTGTTAAAAATATCACATATTTCAAAACCAACTATTTTCAGGACTAAATGTTCCTCCCTAATAGTTATATTTGTTGGTGGTATCCACCCTCTGCAGAAGAACTAAGTATATCTTAGATTCTCTTTAGGTACCCTCTGAACTTGACATCCCTCACACACTCCTGCTGGTTAGGATCGAGGTGCTCTGGAGCTGCTGTCGTACTGTGACCTGGTTGTCGTACTGAGGTTGGCAGAAGATGAACAGTATGTGTGTGGCCCCCATGTAGGCATAATCTCACCCCTACCTAAACTAAACATTCCTCTTTGGCGTTTCCAGTGCTTTTGTGCAATGAGAACACTTAAATAACATTGTGAATATCAATCCATGAAAAGCTGGGTCTGAAAAATGTTGACACTGAAGGAGGGCTTAAAAAAAAAAGAAAAAAAAGAAAAAAAAAAAAAAAAGCACCTAATTTTCTAAAAACACCTGTCTTTTGTGTGGAAATGTTATTCTCTGTAGAAAAAAAGAAATGTGATTTTTCAAACACACAGAATTTCATAAATAAAATTGTTCACCAAAGGGTAAAAGAGTGCACAACAGGACTTACTCTTTGGTTCATTGATTTTAGGGCCATGAGGGATCATTATGATTATCAAATCTGAGAATCTGAATAAGGCAGGCCAAAAAAATTTCAACATTAATTCCTCCATTAAGTTCCTCTTGTAGTTGAGCAATAGAAAAGGCTTTAGACTGGAACCCAATTTGATCCATTAGCAAATGCCACTTGTCTCTCCAATTCCCACAAGTAATTCTCTCTCTCTTTTTTTTTTTTTTTTCCAAAGAATACTTAAAGTAATTTGAAATCTTTTAAAATGACTGTTCAGTTTCCCATTACGACCGGGCCATTTTTATACCTCCTAGAAGAGATTGTTTGCTATGAAGAGTACAAGTGCTCAAACTTGGGATATCCATAAGGGAGGGACCCCTGTTATGGAGAACAAACCTACTCACTGCCAGTTGAACACAGGTTACTTACGAGAGCAGGAAAAAAAAATAAGGAACCATTATTATTGGTAGGAAAGATGGTGCTAAACTTTGAACTAGAGTTCACTATCTAATACAGTGCAGTGCAAAAATGGTACATTATAGGGATAACTCCAGATTCCAGACATAAGGCACCGCTTTCTCTCTGTTTATGGTCAATACTCACTTCTAGTCCTATAAAAGAAAGCAGAGAGCAAGGCTGGATCTGGGAAACCCAAAGCAGCACATGAAGTCCCACTTCTCTGAAGGTTTCTGCGGGCCCTTGCTCACAGAGGAGTGTCTGAAGCCTGGTTACTCCTCAGACACAGCACTGGGAAGTGTCCCTGTGTTTGCACCATGGAGAAAGGTCCCGTGTGAGGTTGGCTGTGGTAGGGGCTACATGAGCTGGCAGTGCTCATGCACCATACAGGGCAGGAAGGTTTCAGAGGAGCCAGGCGTCAGCCCTGAGGTGGGATGGGAAGAAGGTGCTGCTGGTGCTTTGCCTGCAGACCCTGAGGTGTGCGCCACTGGGGAGAGGTAGAAACCTCCCCATCACACTCCCTTCTTGTTTTAAGGAATGCTGTCAGGTCTCCCCAGGTTCAGCTGTGCTTCAGAGCTCATGGCCACCAAAAATGGGCTCACAATGGTGCAGAGAGGTGTCCACCAGCAGCAGTGAATCTCCATGCTCCTTCCTGTGCTGTGTGTGCACAGCCGCTCTCAAAATGGTGGCACTGAAGGGTGGCTTTGCAGCAGGGACAGTGAGCAAGGAGGGAGAAAGACAAGAACATCAGACCCTGAAATTTAGGGTAAAATTGCAGCAGAACTGCTAATCCCACTTGAAAGAATGGGCTTGAGTCCAATTACAATTTTTTTCCAATCCAATGGGAAAACCATTACACTGATGACAATTGGATGGGTGCAGCCATGGCAATCTTGAAAGCATTTAGGATATTTTGATTAAATGATATAGTGGGAAAAGACTTAAATTGCTTCTCTAGAAAAAGCCCAGCACAGATAAATTTTAATTAAAATGAATTAATATGGCATTTTTATTTGGAAAATCACATGAAAGGGAAAAAATAAAATTGATGGGTGTGAGAAAGGGAAAACACCCCTTTGTTTTCTCTTCTGGCTGATTGTCACCACACTGTTTTAAAAATCCCTTTGCTTCCCTCTGTAATCAAGTTGATTAAAATCCTCTAAAGAAATAAAACAGCTGCACAGACCTTCAGAATCACACTCTCCTTTTCTGCATGTGCATTGTCTTTTCAACAGCTTTGTTTTCAAATTATTCTTTTCCCTTCATTGCCTCTGAAAGCCTATCACTGGATTTATTAAAACAAAGCCGAATAAGCATGCTGAATACAGACACAGTGATTGCCTCAACACATGTTGTTCTTGCAAAGAGTACTGTGCTAGCAGGTCGAAACTGCCGGCTGTCGCTGAACTGAAAGCAGAACAAAGAAAAACCCAGCTGAACTAATGAAAGTGTTCACTAAACAAAGACTCCATATTTTGCCCTTCCATCACATGCTGCAGAGCTAAAATAATAATTATCACACTGAAGTCAGACCATGACATTTCCCTTCAGCCCAGGCTAGGCTGCAAAACCTTCCTGGACCAGCTCTAGGATGACCTGACACCTTCCCACCACCTCGGCTAGGACCAGGCAGCTGCTACCTGCTGCTGCTGCAGCTGTGTCCTTCAGCCTCAGCCTGCCTGGGGTGTCTCAGGAAGGAGACATGCTGATGCCCTCCCAATCCTGCTTGGGTTTCTTGTGCCTCACTGCAGGAAGCAGAGGGGATGAGGGGAAGGTGGCGGGCAGGATGGAGGAGCACTGCAGACACATACTACACACATGCACACTGTATGCTGCACACACACACTGCACATATGCACACCCCAAATGTGCATTGGGCATGTGCACACTGCACATTGTAGCAGTCCACAGGGAGTGTGGGTGGCTTACCATGACTGGGGAACACTGCTGAGCACAGCGGCAGGGAGAGCTTGGTCCCTGCACCCTGCATGACATCCACAACATTTGAAAGGTAGCACCTAGCAAAGCAGAGACATCTCTCATCCCAGCCAAAACTTTAACTTCCCTGGGTTTATTTTGAACATGCAGCTTGGAAGGAGGTGTTGGCCTAATATTGGTGGGATAAGTTTTATTCTTGTCCTGCCTACTGACTTTGAGGTATTTACTTCAGCTCTCTGCAGCTGTGTTCCCTCATCTGGCAAATTAGATTAGTGCCAGCTAATGCCTTTGGAAACCACTCCGTGGACTATGAAGGAAAATTCCTATGTAAGACACTAGATATTTTATTCTCAGTCTGACTTTCTGTCTCATCATGGAGACCAGAAAATCTCAATGCCCTATATAAGCTTACACTTAGATTGATTGATAGGACATATCGTGTTTACTTTCATAGATAAAGGTCTATTAACCATTAAATTCAAATTGGTATCTTTCATGGAAAAAAAAAAAAAAAAAAAAAAAAAAAAAACCTGCACAAATCTGAAACAGTGACAAAGTAACTTTTAAAGTGTTTACAAAGATGAAAATGTAATACCTGCAAGATAAGAGTAAACAGAGTCAGTCCTATGCAAACGATGGTAGACTGGGCCTCATTGTTTTAGAAGAATCCCAAAGACTAGTTTTTTTGTTTTGGTTTGTTTTTTTAATAATTATTTTTATTTTTTCCTGGCAAGAAGAAAATGTGTCCCTCAAAAAGCTTTAAAACAGTAAATTCTATGTGCTGTTATACAGATGGAGTAAAATGCTGGCCCCACTGATGTTAATGACAAATCACCCAATGAAGTCAGTGGGGTCAGAGTTTTACCCTGAGACTCTATTTATTTTAAAATAGCTCATATTTCTGACATTTTTATATACACTTACATAACATAGACTTGCAGACTTCCTGTGCTGTGCCTATATATATTATCTTTTATAGCAGTGCCCTTGTACTAATGCTTTGTAAAATCTTTTCATGATTTACAGCACTAAAGAAAAGATTTTCTAATTTCTCTTCATCATACTATTCAGAGGTCACACTGTATGGTGCTCTTCCCTCTCCAGTGCAAACCACTGAAAACCCACTCTAGCAGAATGATATGCTTTGATTTTAAGTGTCTAATCAAGAGCAGCCACAAAACATGCCAATGCCTTTAAAATGCAGTGGCGCTGCATTGTTTTGCAGCATGGACCTATAAAGGCACCATGTATTCCTTTAAAATGCCATGATATGATATAAATTGGTTAGTTTATAAGCCTGTTATATGTGTTTGGGGAACAAAAATGATGCAGGAAAGTAGGAGGCAGTAGCAGAATTACAGATCCCCTAGAACCATCAGACAGTCCATCCAGTCTCCTGGACGATGCAGCAAGCTCCAGCCAATGCAGTGCTTAGCCCCTGTGTACGTACTGAGCTGCAACACTCATGCATGCCCCAGTGCCCAGTCATGAAGGCCAACAGGGCTCCTGCACTCCCATTTTTCTCCCAGCAGGAATGATCCAGCAAGTTTGTGTACCATTTCCCAGCTCTGCTGGGTCAGCTGCTTTTTCTGCAAGTATGATATTTCGATATTTTTAATTGCACGTTGTGACATATATTTATTTTCCATATTTGTTGTATATATGATTTTTTTTTGCTGGTGGTTTTACACAAATACTTTCCTAGTGTTGAAGCAAGAGAATGTGACAACATATTTTTTCAGGTTCCTGTACCAAAATCTCTGCTACTCACATTTCAGAAGGGCACTATACATTGGCAATGCAAAACAACCAACACTGTCATTATCCAAAGAAGTGTTGATATCCTGAGTAAACTTAGTGGTAGAATTAAAAACAAACAAACAAACAAACAAAAAACTTAAAATCCTTTATGAACTCCCCAGGTGTTTTTAAACAGGTCACTTTTCACCGGTTCAAAGCCTAGATAGGGAAGTGATACCTTTTTTAGGTACATTTTTGAAAATCTGCATTTAGGTTCACACCCACAGTTAATATATGCATCTGTGTATTTGTCTAACCTTGTACATAAAGCTCTTTCAGCTGTGATGCTTATGGATGATTAAATTTATATCATTATATCTGTTTCTTTGATGACAAATTAGTGTAACACATTATCTTGATTCTCAGTAACTTCCAGCTTTGATGTTATATTTAATAAAACATGGCGCTGTGTTGGAGAGTCCCTAGGGAATCTTTAATTTTTTTAATTTTTTTTTTTTAAATATATATTACATTTTAAATGGGATTAAATTGTCTGATCAGTGAGGCAGGCTCTTGCTGTAGCAGATAAACCCTGAATTCCTCAGGGCGATGTGCAGCCATTGTTAAAGCCTCTTTCCAAGACACAAGCAAGCTCAGCAAACCCCGCAAGAGTTGAACAAAATATTTCCCTCATGCCAAGGCTGGTTTCATGGTCCCATTCAAACATTTGCTCTGCTCATTCATCACCTGCCATGCAAACTTTACTTTTGTGTACACAGGTAGCTCTTCTCTTACCCCTTGTTATGATTCAGAGGCTTCACTTTGGGGCAGTTCTGCAGCCTTCCCCTCTGCAGTTTCTGCACCATTCATCCCTCATGCACAGTAGCTTGTCCTATGTTTATTTTAATTGCCTCCAGTGGATTAGCAGGGGCAAGTGAACCTTAATAAACTCTGGCTGAAGATGGCCTTTCTTTCACTGTCAAACAATAATGTTAGCCTTGAGAACCTGGGGCCATGTCATTATGCTCTTTATTACATAAAGACTATATATTACAGAAGTAACATTGTAGAGTTGGGCAGTTACAGGACAAGGAGATTCTGCCATAGTGCATGCATACGAAAATTCTTCATCACTTTGGCTTTTATTGGATAACACAATTGACTCTGAAATAGTCTGTTAAGTTACTATGCAAGAAGGAAAATTAGGAAGTACAATAGACTCACCAGAGAAATAAAAATACAGATTAAAAAGACACAAACACAAAAGACCTTTTAACTCACTATGGTTTTGTCTCTTGAGTTGTCAGGTTTTTAATATTTATTTGGAGACAGATATATATATTACATTGCTGTAAGACAGACTTCTATGCTGTAATTTGTGAATAATACTCAGGAAAAAGTTACACATAAAACCACCTGATTATTTCATAGCTACTTCAAACATTTAGTGTCATGATAGCATTCTTATCTGAAGAATGTTGAAGTCCCCTTGCACAAGGCTCAAGGCAGAACTTTATAATGCAGCTGGGTTTTTTGGTCCTTTAGCATCAGGCCCCAGCCTAGACATCACTGACATACCTAAGTGGTGTACACAGGTGAGTAGCACAGCTGCCTTTTCAGAGAGCTACTCTTGTAAAGCTATTCTTTCACAACAGGATAAGCAGAAATACTCACAGTGTATGAGTTGGTATTACAGCTTTCTCAGGGTCAGGGGAAAAAAAGGGGGTTGCATAGTTCAGGACCAGAAGAAGGGGACATGGGACAGGAGTAGGGGTTATTCCTCTATGTCTATACAGTAGAGAAAATCTCTTCAAAATCACACAGGTATTTTTTTTTTTTTTCATAGCAGATCTTTTCCCTCCTGAACACTCGAAGATAAGATTACTGACTGAACAGAAGGAAACATTTTACAATGTGCTTAAGGCAAAAGGAGTGTTGCAATAATTACTAGCAATTTTTAAAAAATCAATATAAAAGTTCTAGAAGAAAAACATATATGATGGAGGATCTGTTTGCATAGATGCAGTAAGTGAACCTGATAGTAATACAGCAAGACATTACTAGCACAGACCAGGGAGGCACAGTGTGAAAACAAAGCAGGGCCAGGGTACCTGTTAAAATAGAGGCAATGTGAAGAGACCTCACATATCATCACCATTTTTCTAGTTATCTTAGGTGACCAAATTTTATGAATGTGCTTAATTACCTTCTGCTTTGCTTTCCTGCTGACACCTAAATAGCTGATTCCAAAGTGAACGGTAAATTGTGTAATCAGCTCTTTGGTTGGTTGGAGGTAAGAAGCAGGTAGGTAAGGTGGGACTGGCTCCTTGTGCTAACACTTGCAGTACGTAGGGCTCTTCTCAACTTCTAAAAGCAGGGTCCAAAATTTGGTCTTGTCCCCTGTTCCTTCCTTCTAGTGCATTGTCCACAAGCCCCACACCTCCCTGCAACGTCCCCAGCCCAGGATACATCCCACTGCCCTCTGTAGGAGATGGGTGTCTGCCCTAGCAAGGATGAGATGGTTTTGCAGTGGTAGCTGTGCTATTGGGAATATCCATTGCACAATTCAAAAGTCTTTGGTATTAAACATGAAAGCCATGAGCCTAGCAAGGGTGACATAAGTCATTTTAGAAGAAATCACTATCCAGTAGAGAGTTAGAACCCGCCCCCCCAAAATACAAAATGACAGCATCTGTCCCACTGGAAAATAGCCATGAGAGAGAAATTCTTTCAAATGCATCTCTGACCCAAGAGATAAAATTAGAAAACTCCAAGCTGACTGTTGTGAAAACATTCTTGCCTAGGCCAGAAACTTAGAAAGTTTAGATAAGTGTTTGAGTCGCTGTTCTGACTTCTTTGAGGACAATGACCGTACTGGTACTACCTATAATGAGGCCAGGATTTCACCCCTGAACTTTGTGCTGTTGATTGAAAGCAGCCAACATCAAGTTGTCTCAGTACTTGTATGAGAACAGGAATGAAATCAGGACAGCGCTCAATTTGCTGAGGAACATTCCCATTAGTAGGCAAACCCTGTGACTTTGCTCAAGAGCCATTCCTACTTGTCTGAGGAAAGTTCTTATGAAAATACTGTCATCTAAATAGTTTGTGTGAAAAATATCAATTGGAAAAAAAAATGGTAGTGTCAACTCAAAGAATAAACTATGTTCCATAGAACTAAGAGCTGGCTCAAAGGAAGAAAAGTGCATTTGCTCTTAAGAAAAAAAAATGATTTACTTCAGGAGAAAATTAAAAGAAGAAAATCCTAGCCCATAAAACATAATTTTATGAATGTGGCAACAATGACTTAAGCTTAAGAACTCAGCTTCCTTCACTCTGAAAGGTAGTTTGAGGATCTATTTTCTTTTCTGAAGTATGTTTCCATAATGTCTCACTTCTTTATAGAGACACAGGAAACTAA
Source organism: Oxyura jamaicensis (assembly GCF_011077185.1). Lineage (NCBI taxonomy): Eukaryota > Metazoa > Chordata > Aves > Anseriformes > Anatidae > Oxyura > Oxyura jamaicensis. The sequence goes on from NC_048893.1 coordinate 122,374,836, forward strand.
CCCCATTTGCAAAAACTTATCTTCAGTTGAACCTTCATCCACCTTGACTGTTAGAAAATATTTGATCAATCCTTGTAAAAAAAATTATCTTGCTAATATTTATATACTGATAAAATAAAAATTAAACAAATTAATAGAAAAATCTATATTTTTTGTATATATATATAAGTATATACACAGACATATAGATTTGCAGTAATTAAATCAATGTAAAGAAGCTCTCTCTCCATTTAAAATGATTCCACTATCCAAAAATGAATTAATGCACAGGGTATAAATAAATACCAGTTAAATATGTATATTTCTGTTAGGGAAGAAAGGGCTATCTTAGTTTTCTTCCCCCCTTACTAATAATTTTGTGTTAAATATTTTCTGCTATTAAATTTTATTTTATTTTTATTTAATATTGTTAGAAATCAGATAAAACTCAAATGGCCTGTGTATATGCTGTATTTAATAGTCCACTATTTCTAAACTTGTCTTTTGACCCAGACAAGTCAAATGCTTCTGGCACTCTGTTTTTAAGTCATATATTCTTCTTTCCTTAAAACTACAGGTAATCTTGCCCTGTTTGGAACATGAGGACAAACATGTACACTACTTATATTCTTCTGTAAGTCTCAGACGCTAACACATACTCAAAACTGGTGTAGTATTTCAGGACTAAAAATAAATGTAGGTGAAACCCTCTTCAGCACAATGTAAAATTCAGCCCATGGGGAAAAAAACTGCCCACACTTTAAACAGGAATCAGTGCTATAATAAATCTGGGTATCATGGTGCTGGGAAATCCCTCTACAAGCCTCTGTTTTTTTCACCATACATTGATTTTTGTCATAAGCTGTTCTAAAATTAGAAAAGGACGGGATCTGACAAGTATCCTTTCTATTTAGTCCTAGCAGATGGAAACCATGAGGTGCTTTCTCAGCTTGAAGCTGTTCCAATACCTAAGGCACTAATCTGACATATTAAACCAAATTTATATAAAGTCTTCTGCCTTTACATCATGCAACATCATTTATGGCGTGCTGGGCAGTGACAGTTTAACTTATGAAAATGCTGTATAACACAGCAGATCAGAGCTGGCTTTATAGCAGGTCTCATGAATTTCTTCATCCAAAAAGAACAAATTTTGTATGTGAGCATTCTGCATAGCACCCCTGCAGAGCAATAGATTAAAACTGGATTTTAGCATTTACTTCTTGCTCACACATAAATCAGGAATTAGAATTGATAATGACAGTTATCCATCAATGGCAGTGCAACTGCAGATGAACAGGAGGAGTTTTATGGATAAAAGGAGTGTTCATATAGTTCATCCATATGGATGCATTTGAAGTAACACCTCTCCAGATTGCAGAACATTATTCTGAAACTCTAGTGGTGGGCAAGAGCTCAGCTGCAGCAGTTCACATTGCAGACCCCTGTTGACAAAAGACCTGGATGGGATGTCTACCACAGCCGGCAGGATTCTGCCCCTCGGTTCATATTCGTATTTACTGGGCAGTTGAAAGCTTTACGGAACTCTTCAAAGTTGCTCATGGCACCAATAACTCTGCAAAGAGAAAAGAAAAGTTCTCAACAGGCAGGTTGTGGAACCCTTTTTCCAGTAGCTGCCAAACTGCTGCAGCCCAGCATACAGCAGGATGTAAGCACACACGGGGGTCGTGCTGGAAGTGGTTCGATTTGGCTCATGCCAGACAGCTTCCTGTAACAACACTCCCTACCACACACACACAAGCCATCTCCCCAAGACTTTGCAGCCTGAAGCCATGGTGGCAGACAGAGCCTCTCCTATCAGCCAGCTCAACCCTGGGCCTCCCAGCCCTTCTAATATTTTGGAAATCCATTTTCTGAAGCTTCTGACCTGACCAGCTCCCAAGCTCTCTTGCTTCCACCCCAGATGGCATGACAGTGAAAAAGAAGCACTTCTCCTCCTCACACAAGCTAGACAAGTGTGCCTGAATTCCAGACCGGCACCTTCAGGTATATGGGAAGAGCTCTTTGTGTGCAGTCATCTTTGGTTTCTTCTTCCACGTCTGTATTATTTCATGCTGTCAGAAATGATTATTTTACCATTGCTAGATTGGAACTGTGTTGTCTGCAGATTTTTCCTATGCTTTTAAGCATCTTGGAGTTTACTAACCAGAAATTTGAAATGGTATTAAAGTTAACAGCAGCTTGAGCTAAAAGCAGAAAAGTATCTACTGAGATATTAATTGTGTGCCTTTCTGCCCTCCTTCTTATGCAGTGGGAAGACATTTTTCTCCATTGCAGGTAATCAGCTTCTCAGCATAGCTCAGCATGGTAGAAAACATTCTTATTACATTGATTAGACTTTCTGTGGTAAGAGAATTTGCAGTCAGCTGGCGCAAAAATATCTAAAGGTCAGTTTTGTAAGAAGAATTACAAAATGTTGCTGGGCTTCGAATAAGATATACAGCTTTACTGTAGAAATATCACAGATACCTACTCAGGTGCTGGAACAGAAAGAGCTGGTCATGCTGGATTGCTACTGATGTTGGCGGGAATTCCGCCTGCCACACTGGGGAGTTCACTTTGAATCCGGCATTCAAAATAAGTGAACTCCCATGCTAATATGGAAGATCTGCCACTTAAAAATAAATAAAACCAGAATCTAGTCAGCAAAATATCTTTATGTGTCCATTAATGTGACTTTTCTATGCACGGTTTGACATTGCCATGTTAACTGTGGAAAGAGAATGGGCTGTCTGGGTTTCAAACCACTGACCTACAGCAGAGAGACACCTGCCCCTGAATGGGCAGGGCTCATTCCCTCATACCCTGGGCTCTCTTCACTGTCAGTAGAAAGGCGTACTTGCAGAGTTGAAGTAATCCAGCTTATTTACTTTATTTACAGCTTATTTACTTTATTTACAGAATGATAAGATATGCATTCAAAATGCCTATTCTTTTTTGACTGAGAACTGGGGGTGACTAGCTCAGATGCACACACTTATGCTCAAGATGTGTGTTTTTCATTTTTATTATTTTATGATTACTTTTTATAATTACTTAGAAAAGGCTGTTTGGGATGTCTGGATAGCAAGTACTGTCATTTTGGAAAGTAGCTACATTGCTGCTATAATCATAATGGTCTTGGGACATAAATGAAGCAAAGATGGGGGAAACAGATAATATTATTCCAGTTAATATGACATGGAAGAAGAGAAAACACAAAATTTATCTTAAATTCTGAAACAGGAGATTATTCTGGCTATCTCACATAAAAACTAAGAGAAAGATTTGTCTATATTTTCTAGACTCAAAATTCATCTAATTTTCTCTGTAATTGTCTTCCATAACCTGACTCCTTCATCTAAATAAGAGTTTTTCCTCATGAATGCATTATCCTTAGGTTTCTCTGCATATTTAGTGTTTTGCACCATCTCATAGAAATGTAGCAATGTGATGTTTTTGTATATAGAGAAAGGTAAATAAATCTGAAGACTTTTAAAGCCAAGAAATGGCTGTTTTTATCAAAATCAGACATGTAGGAGTTATGAAAAATATCATTTTGTAGGCTGACGATCAGCTGGATGCTACAGTCTTCATTGTCATGAAGTATTTTTCAATTGTTAAAAGGCATGTAAATTTGTATATCATAGTTGTTTTACTCAAGCTGGTGTGGCAAGTATTGCTAAGGTATGCTACTGCAAGCTTAAGTGCAGAGTGCAGAAATCTACCAAGTCCAGGTATACTCATCTGCATTGTTAGCTTACATTAACTTTGTGCTATAATCTTTCCGGGTCCATTATTTCTTAACTCATTCTGGTTATAAGTACCCAAAGGTGTGCTATGTATACCATTTTTATATGTCCAGCTTTGGTATGGCTATGTCCAGGGAATATGTCAGCATACCTGTACCCTTTGGTCCATGAAGCAACCTCACAACTCCCCTGTGAAGGCAGTGTTGCTATTTTTCCTTTATCAAGAGAGATAGATATGATAGATATGAGGCAAAGGGAGCTCATAACACCTAAATTTAGCCAAGGAAAATCCCAGCTTCCTCTTTAGTCAATAGAAAGTGGTAGGAAACTCCATAAGATAACCGGACTGAAGGCAAATACACCATTCTTGGTGAAGTAAATGCAAATGACATGAATCCCAGAAGAAACACATTGCCCTTGGTTATGCAGACTCTGTGGAGATACAGAGAAATAAACACTAGCTTCTTAATTCTTACATGGTCTTTAAACCTTCCTCCTTTTCCAGTCTCTCCTTCTTGATGTTCAGTGGTTAACAGAGCCTGGCAGAGGCCTCTTGGGCAAAGAGGTGGACATGCTGTTATGGCTAGACTGCCACAGCTCCTTTAAGAATTGTGTCTTGAAGGTCAACTGAAGAGTTCAGTCTTGAACTGAACCTATGTGGCATGTTTTGCTTTGCTTTTCTACCTGTTCAATATTAGTATAATACAAGGCACTCTCCTTAAAGCTTTAATGAACTCAGGCAGTTTGAATCAAGGACCCTTCTAATATTCATTGTTTTCTAAACTAGATTTTCATAGGAAAAAGAAAAAAATAATAATAATAATAATAATAAAAAAAATAAAAGATGAGATATTTCATATAGTCAGGTCTTGATTACAGAACATCACAAGGATCACAGTATGTTCTGGTTCAACTTCTTTTGAGGGTAGATGCAAGTTCCTCATTTTTACAGAAGAGCATTTGTAACAGCAGAATATAGGCTAATAAAAACACTTGACTTTGAATCTCGGTCAAGACCACAGGCCAATTTTGTGGTTTTTCTTAACTTCTCTTAACATGTTAAATTCCTGTTCTTGTCTGCTGCAGTGATGATTCTTCATGTATACTAAGTAAATATATTATTTATACTACCTGAACATAGGAGGGCTGTGAGCTCCAGCATATACTTGTTCTCTTGCCGATTCTGATCTAAAGGAGTTGCATCTTACCTAATAAAAGATAGAAAGAAGAAATAGGCACATCATGAGGAATGACTTTGCAAGTAAAGCAGAATGTAACATCACAGTTCTTAAGATGCTTGTTACTTATAGAATGTACAAAATAGAAAGACACCACTAACTCCTATTTGGTTTCACCTTTGCTAACTTGCAGCATTCTCCTGATATATTCTCCTGTTTCTTGAAATCCCTTAATGGATCCAGTCCCCACCTGCTGTTTTTCTCCACCCACTCACTCCCTTCATCTAATCATAGCCACTTTACCAGTTCTTTTTTGATATTCTCTATAATTGTAATTTGCTTTTCAGCTTGTGCTGGAGCTTTCTCACACCTTAATAATTACCAAGCATATTTCTTCGTCTCAAAGCTATGTAATGTGTAAGGGGTACATATAATGATGTTTCCCGTCTCTAGAATTGCAGCTATGTTACCTTACATTTGTTCCACATTGGAAAGTCAGTCTCTTTTGAAATGAAACGTTTTTCAAGTTTCCATTAGTGTTCTCCAATTCGCTATTCCTAATACAATGCTTGGCCCAATTGTAACTGACCACAAAACAGAGTAGAGAGAATATCTGCACAATGAGTAATCCCTCTTATGCTGTATCCATTGCATGAAAAACCTCAGTCCATCAGTCCTTACCTTACCTAAGACCCTGTGTCAAATATTTTCTATCAAAATCCTTTAAGCCAGACCACATATAGGATATATGTGCTTCAGTATAAACTACCATAATGCAATCTTTTCATCAGTTAATATTGTCAAACTTAAGTGGTCATAGACCTGTACACTGCTACACTGCTACCTGTACCCTTGGCAGAAAAGTGCCGGGATAGGTTTAAAATCAACATTGGTTGCGTTGGGTCCTGTTTCTTCAATTTTCAATGATAAATTCTTTCAGGTGGCTGATGCAATTTTATAGCTCAACTTTTACCCCTCATATAGGGAGTTTGCCCAGTTCTTTTATATAAATAAATCATTTCTGATTCTCTCCCTTGTTTTTACAAAAACTCCCATCTTCTATCAAAGTTTTACTACAGTGTCTCCAATGTACAGCAAACAAATAATGTACAAGCAAAGAAAAAAAGAAGCAAAGATTTTCTTCACCAGTGCTTAGTTTCACTGAACAATGTGCTCAGTAACAAATGGTGGTGGTATATTTGCAACAGGAGTTCGTGGTGGATAAACTGCTGGTGGAAAACAGTCATAAAATTTTGCACACTTTAAGCACCAGAAAACTGGGATGCTAACATGGAAAGAGGTTATAGAATCAATATGTGCAAGACAAGTTTTGCAGTGGATGGAAGCAGCAAGAAGAAAGAAAGCTGCTGCGAGAGCACTGTGCAAAAAAAAATAAAAATAAAAATAAAGAATAACTTCAGCATTTCTGGTACCATGGATAGGTGAATGAGAATGAAGAGAGAAAGAGAAAAGAAATAAGTCTTGTGAAAGTAAGTCTCTGTTTATATCATTAAAAGTATGGATTTGGTTGCTATATATTTTTGAAACAAAGCAGCCTCATCTCTGCACTGTACTTTGTGCAGGTCAATAGATGGAGACTCAAAACACATTTGTATTACTCACATGGGCATAACTCAGAAAGAAAAGCTGGTTGTGTGTGAAGTCAAGGCCTGGCAGTAAAGGTTCTTCTTCTCCTCCTCTCTTTTCTCTAATCCATCTCCTGTATGCCTGATAAGAAAGAGATACAAAGTGTCTTTCAGTGACATGGAACCTAAACACAACTGTCTTTCTCTCTCTCACTCTTTTTTTTTTTTTTTTAAGAAATACCGTGTTCCAGACATTTTTCATATACTTACTCTGAAAGCCTCTCGCAAACCTCCATTATCTGCAATGTTTTCTGCCAAAGTCCTCTTGCCATTCACCTGGCAGAATGAAAGAACTTCAGTCATTTGACTTGTTTCTGAACTTCCTTCTTGATCATCTTCAAGGGACAGGGAAAAAAATAAAGGAAGGCAAGGACAACCTCATCCAATTTCAGCCATCATATCTCTGGTTAAAAAAACTGGTTTTCAATGTGAAAACTGTCAGTAAGCAATCCTCTGTTATGAGTTATCCTGGCTCTTTGCCTAGATCTCTGTAGCACAAAATGTAGTAGATAAAATGCACCCAAAAATCCTATCCCTAATCTTTCATCTGAGAATCAATAATTTGCCCCTGAAGACTGTTTTTCTCTGGTTACATGTGAGATCCAGTAGCCCCCTTTGTAAACTTTTATCCAAGAGGTTATCTTTGTTTCTCTACATAACTCTTTATATACTCCTGGAATGCTAAAATGACTTTTAAGTCAAAACATAAAAGAGCATAATTAAAAACAGCTGTCAGAAACAGAATTGAAATTGATAGTATATTCAATGCTCTAAAAATATCTGTGAAGGAGATTCATGTTGCTTTTCCCCAATATTGATTACAAGAGCAAGAGCAATGGAAACAAGAATACGTTGTGAAAAGCAGTGCTATCAGAACTTTCTGAAAAATCCAGTCTCCTGGTATTACAAAGTGCAACATCATCATGGAGAAATCTTCACTTCTGCAAGTGCAGCGTTATCTCCAATCACCCAGCTGATAGGGTCTTAGTGCTACCAGACAGTATTTGTAATTAAGCAGTTTTACTCTCCATTGTGCCTAAAATGAACAATGTAATGAGCACAGTTTTGAGCTGAGCTCTGAAGATCAGCGCTGATGGGCAAACCTTCCAATGCCATGCTACCCAATGTCATGGGGGATGAGTGTAGGAGGGGCTGGGTTCAGGACCCTCTTTATTTTCATGTTGATATAAAAGGAAAAAATGGGATAAAAAGTAAAAGCCTCAGGAGATACATAGGCACATGTACACAGTCCCACCATTCAGTGTAGATGAGCACCCAGATCAGACCCAAAGCATCTTGCTTGACACCTGGCAAGGGTGTAACAAGGAGAAATGGGAGCAGTAGAGGAAAGAGCTGACCCTTTCCTACCTGTCGTTCCTCCCCTCAGAAGGCCAGAGATGGAGATAGGAGAGAGGTTGTCAGGAGAAAAGTTGCTGGGACACCAGGGAACATCCATATTTATTGACTGGCTTTTTTTTCCGGCCTACATCCTCACGCACTTTACTTTACTTTACTTTAACATTCACAAGTTATCTTGTGAAATAGACTGATTTAGAGTATTTAGAGTATGAAATGAGAGTAAGCTTGCAGTGGCGTGTGAGCCACAGGTCATTTTAATAAGTGGAAGAAGTCCTTCCACTGATCTCAGGAAGCCCTGGGTCAGGTATCTGAGACTAGTGGGTACAGACAGGTCATGACAGGGCTCAGAAACCATGATAAGCCCTTTTTTTGATCAGTTGACTTTATATGATTACTGTACTCTGAAGCTATATCTATATCCACTTTTTCTTTCATTACCTTGCTTTTCTGGAGACATTTTTATTGTAAACTAAATGAGAAAGAGGAAGAGTAAATAGGTTTCTTGGTCCATCTAAAATATTCATACGAGAGTAGAAAAAAAAAAAAAAAAAAAAAAAAGAACCTGCAGAATGTATGAATATTGATGTAAATGACAGGGGAAGAAAAAGCTCTCTGCATGCATAGCTCTTCATACAGAAGCTATGAAATACATCAGAAAATACTAAGATTATAAAGCACCTCTAAATAGTGCTTTAGGTTATCCCACAGAAATAGAAGGAAAAAACCTCACATGACAAGGTTGTGGATCTCTTCATAAGCCCATCCACCAGCTTCAAAGGTGGTAACTACACTGGAGGGGATAACTCAGATCTACCTCATTTAGAGACATCATCTACCCCAAGAGACACCATAGAAAGTAAAGTGGATGGTGGAACCATTGGCGGGAACATTGAAATGACTCTGTTTGTTTCTTAGGGAAGGTTTTAATGATCTTCTGTAAGTGACATTTTTGTATTGATAGTTCTTGTCCTATAGACATTCAGGAACAAGCCTGAGAATTGGTATATGCAAATTAATTTGTATGAATTACTTTATATCTGAGTTGTTGAACTTTAGATTGGACTACAATATGGTCTTGTTATCTCTGAGACAAATATAAACAGCCTGAAGGAAGTATTACAATTATTGCTAAGCATTCAATGCAACTTGTCTGTTCTAGGAAAGCAAATAATTTATTTTAATTCTGCTTCTAAAAGGTAAGTAGAGGTGGTGAAATTGAATAGTGGGTTGGGTATGTGTTTTATCCTGAATTTTAAGATTAAAATCATGTCCTAGCCAACATTACTGGAATTTTAGCTATTGGCTTTTGAAGAAATGGGATTTATCCTATTTATTCTCTGGGACACTTACATAAAGTGCACATTTTCAGAGAAGCCTATAGCTGATAGACAATGAAACAGAAACAATTTCCTTGCACTTTTCTTTCTCAATTGTTTTCTGTGAGCTACTGCTATCATACTCCCTTCATTTGGGATACGAATTGGGTCTGTGTGCACATATGGAAAAAATAGCAAGAGTTGAACATGAAATAAAGTAGGGTTTATGCATCTGTTTTTATGGCTGTAATAAATTACAAGTATAATTGCTAAAGGAATGCATAAAAAATGCTATTACATTCTTCTTTTTAAAAACAGTGGCTGCTCAGATTTCATTACTGACCTCATCTTCAGAAGACATTTAACATGCTCACAGCAATTAGACCAGCCCTGCTGAGTGGCTTTATCTTCTTCCTCTGTTTCCAATATGATGTGATGGGGAGAAGCAGTTTAACCCTGTCACCAAGGTATGGGTACTGGTATTTGACTGGACTAATCAAATCTGACAGACAATTTTAATCACAATTATTCACTTCAGAAAATGATTTGTTGTGAGAAATGAAGGCGGTATCCTAATATCCCAATATATTGGGATTTATGAAAAGATAGATTTAAAAAAAAAAAAATACTCCTAATATACCAGTGCTTTCAATCACTTCTGTTTTACATACATGTAAGCCAGCTCTCTTCCAGTAGTAACTGCTGTATTGATTAATCATGCATTTTGTCTTCTCTTTAAATTTTTCTTCAGAGCCAGTTGTCCACCATGGGTCTAAATTTCCATTTTTATCATATTTCCGACCTTAAAAATAAAAAATAAAAATAAAACATTTCCAGAGGAAAAACAAAACAAAACAATCACAGAATGAAATGAACAAAACCCATAATTTTCCAGTCTGGGAATCTAGCGCTTCCATAGAAGTTAGAGGTAAATGTACTCTTGGAAGTGTGTGAAAAAAATGCTTAATATCAGCAGACAAAATCTTTACCTCAGTCAACTCAGTAATAAAAAACTCACATTCATTTTATAATTATGTAATGTAAGAGGGATACAAGCTTTCTTGTGAATATAATTGTATTTTTCATCCTCAGCCTATATGCCTTTGATTCTGCAAACCTGGTGATGAATAATTTATTACCTGACAAGAAAAATAATAATAATAAAAATAATAAAAAAAAATACATGCCATAGAAACTTCTGAAGTTTACAATTTTTTGTCTTGGAGCAAAACCAGAACATTAGAACTACATTCATATAAACATGGAAAATATATGTCCCATTTCCCAGGCTGGTGGTTTAAACAAAGGAGACCAGACCACAACTCCTTGGCCAGGTTCTTACCTTCCCATTATAGAACTGAATACAACTTTAGGGAATTTGACACCTTGAACAACACTTCAATTTTCTTCACACAATTCAGAATTGTTAAGAAAAAAAAAAAAAAAAAAAAGAGCTAAAGTACACCCACATCATCTTTCTAATCTGTCATCTGTAAGGAAAATAAAAGTTATCAACATACAGAAAAACACTTACCATTATTATCAAATCCATGAGTAAACTCGTGGCCAACAATTACTCCTATAGCACCATAGCTTAGTGACCTGTAACACAAAGAAGCAGTTTTCTCAGAAAGCATCTACACACAAAAATCGAAGAACAGAAGACAGAAGATCAAACAGACTTATACCTCAAGAAATATTGTTATTAAAATTGGGAGGGGATGGGGGGATGGGACAAAAAATTGTAAGGTACAATTTTGACTTAAGGTTGTTAAAAGTCTGAAGGTTAAATCCTTACTTGTTTAAAAACAATCTTCAATATAACATTTCCAAAAGCATTGTTGTGGCTCACTCTTTTAACCAAATCATTTATTAACATCATCTGAACTCCAGAATGTCTCCTGCAGCTGATAGTATTATGTATATTTTAACCAAGAACAGGAAAAAGTTATAGATGGCATTATTCTCTTATAGTCGTGAAAAAAAGCACTGTAGCAAAGGCTACAGTGGGCTTCTGTAATGCCAGGTCCAATCATTCTTCACTGGCATGCAACAAACAGACTTGCAAATGACTCTATAATGCAAAGCATTTAACAGATCCCCTTTCAGTTTTCAAAATAAAGGTCAGACAATTTCCTTGCACCTGCACAGGGATAGGGCATGATCTGCAGTCACATAAATGCTCTGGAGAACCAGAATAGACAGAAATATTTTGTATTCTTGATTAACAATAAATGATATTTTCCTTGTTATACCCAAATAAATATGCATCTGGGAGAAATAGAGATGAAAGTTTCAGTATGAAATGCAATGGATATGGGGGGCAGGGGTGGGTGTTATCTGCTAAATGCATCTTTCATTTAAGTTGTTCCTTGCGATTTTAATTATTTCAGTTTTTGAGATGCCATATTTCAAAGTAGCTTAGAGTATTTCCAACAGATTGTATTGAAACAGGAGAAAGGCTGAGGGTTTTGAAGTAACATGTTATTACTGGACCTAATGATCCATAGCACACTAATTGCTCATCTCAGTCATGCCCAAAAAGTATGATATGATTTAATTCCCCCTTCTCCCATGGCAATTCTTCACTTTGGATTTCTTTTTTTTCTTTTCTTTTCTTTTTCTTTTTTTTTTTTTTTTTCCTGAAAGGTAATTAAGGTAATTTACATGTGATAAAATCTTCCCTATTGCTTTTTTCTTTCTACTATTGCAAGCCTTCATTAAAAGATGTTGGTTGAAATCATATATTTCTGCAATGAAAATATCACCCTTTTTTGTGACAAATTTCTAATCTTGTGTAACACATATTGATAAGTATCCATACTTAATGTACTATATTAGACTTGCTTTCCACATCTGAAGTAAAGTGGTTACACAGGATCTTTTAAAGAATAGCATACAACTTAAAAAGAGTTCAAGAAGAACCAATGAGACCTATTACTAAATGCATCTTATTAATGATAGGTAGCAGAGAAAGCAGGCTGGTTCCCAGGCATACCCAGGTCTTTCCCCAGCTCCGAAAGATGGGGGGAAGTTTGGGATTCATTTTGTCCTTTCCTTCTATGAACCCCCTTCAGCATTTTTTCCTGCTCAACAGCTTTGCCAGAAATGCTCCCAGGTCTGCTCATGCTCTTCACTTTTGGGACACAGCTAGACACAGATGGAGAGGATTAGATCAAGTCCAACAGGTACCATATTGGAGAGGAATATTCTGGGACTGGGAAGGCTCTGAGGACAGCAAAGAAGCTACTGACTCAGCCTGATGTCTCTATTTCAATAAATCTGGCATTGAAGACTCATAACTATGAATAATGGCATTTGGATGGTATTTTATTTCACTTACTGAGATGTAAAGTGACAACTTAACTTCCCTTTATGCAAATAGATGCAGCTGTTTTATAGTGGTTATGCTGGAACTGGACACTAGAACTGCACTAAATGTTAAATATTTGCTAAATCAGTTTTCCAGCAAGTGCTGATGATTTTTTGATGATTTTTCTGTTCCAGTGCCATGTACTGTTTCTTTTAAGAAGACAGAAAACAGATCCAGAATATTTCAAGGACAAATGCAATCTGTTGTCTGATATAAAACAGCTACATTTGTTTACTAAATTTCATTTTTATACGTACTCAAGCAAAACCAATTTAAGCTAAGGTAACCTTTAAAGAAGAGAAATGAGCAAAGTACAAATCTTTGAAAGAACCATAATTGTATCACTATGGCAGAAGGTCAGGGCACAGAGAAACCTCTTCAGCAAGTAAAGCTGGAAAATGATCTACAATAACCACAGCAGAAAGTAAGTTCTCCTTAACCAAAAAGGACTTTTCTGTATCCCCAATTACCACTTAGAAAGTCACGTGACTCAGGAGAATTCTCTTTGAATGCAAATTCATTCATTCTTAAATTGAATGCATCTCTCTACGCATAGTGCCAAATTTCTTGTTTACAGGGACACATCCAGACTGGAAGATGGCAAACCAAAAATATTTTAAAAGTTTGATTCTATTTTTTCACAAATATTTATTAAGGACATGTTTCACTTGTAATTGACTTTCTATAACTACAAAATAACTTTCAGAAAGTGGTGTCAGAGACTTTTCCTGGTCTGAACCTGTCCTAAAATAGAAATATATTGGACTGCATAGAAGCAGTCATCTTTCAAAATCAAATATATGTGACTCGTAATTACTCTTCCTTGTCTATAGTAACACATAAGCCTGCTCAGACAATCACTCTTGCACACAGAGGTATTTTCATGCACTTCAACAAGCAGACCCACTGTTAATCTTAGATTTTAGCAGAAAATGAGAAAAAAAAAAAAAAAAAAAAAAGATAATGGATTCTCAGTATATTCAGTTCTGTTCAAGGTGTGTTGGTCAGCTGATTTACAATTACTTTTAACACCTGCCATATGCACACTGCTGCATCTGCATACTATAGCATTGAGCCACTTCCACTAAGGTGCACCAAATTAGCAATTCCTGTGAAAAATCAGTCATCACTTTAAGAGAACAGCAACACATATACTGATCCCCAGGGTAAGAAAAGTTATCACACAAAGCAGTGGTTTTCAGAACCTTTTTTTTTTTTTTTTTTTTTTTTTAGTTTGGAAAATCAGGACACAGCAGGGAAAAACAAGGCAAACCAAAGGCTGAGCTTTCCCTATACAGTGACAAGACAGTATAATAGTATATATAAGGCAGTATAGCCTTTTTTCTCTATGCCCTCTCCTTTATCTGTATGTATTTCTAACACCTTTACTTTCTATTCCTTGCTTTCACGTGTAAGAGGTTCCCCAGATGCAGAACCTACCTAGGATACTCTGTTCCCCAAAAGAAAGGCTTTTGAAGTTCTCCTGCTGGGAATCCTGTAATAGCAAAAAATGACAATTGTGAGATCAATATAGCTGAATTGCAAAGTAAGTCACAAGGCCCAACAGTCACCTTTTTTGTTTAGTTTCAGAAGATTTTGCTAGGCAAGCTTTCCCTCAGGTGGTACTTTCAGAATATGATAGAGAGGATCTTTGAGAAGAAGTGGAGATCTCTCTCTTTCAGGACCCCTATGAAAACAAGATGCTGCATTGCAAGAACTTGATTTTCTTCCATGGCTATATGTGCATATATGTATGTTTGTGCTTTTGTTCCCATGAATAAACAGCTAGCATTTCTCATGATAAAGAAGAAAACTACTTGATTGCTCTCAGATGCATTGACAGATGCATTGACAGATCAAGAGAGAACATACAGGCAATTATGAAATTGTTGGTTTAGTGAAGCTTCAGTACAACAAGAGACATATGAAAGTGATATTACAAAAACCTAATTATAGTCTGTGAAATCAAAGGTAAAGGAACATACTTAGGCACTTCAATAAAGGAGAGTTGTAGACAGTCAAGGCTGTAGAGACAGTCTAGCTACAGGAATCACTTGGTTGCTTCTGGTAAACTAACAAGTAGCTAAAACACACTATCAGTGTAGACACTCCAGTGAGTGGTGATCTACTGATGTTACACAAAGGAGTCAAAATAGTTCCTTCATCAAAGACACAGGTCTATTTCTAATTCCTGGATGACATTTCACTGCCGTGATTCTGAAGACAATGGAGCAAGCCACATTAACAGTTTAACAACCCAAATAGCTGCCAAATAAAACAAACACCCCAAGTTTTCAAATGCTGGTGAAAACTGTATTTTGTCTGGGTCCGAATGCAGAATTTGATGCCTCACATGAAGAATTCCTATTTACAAAGCATGGACTCACATCCACATTGAATGTAACCCCACATGGACTTCTCCTTGTCAGTGAGGAAATGGTTTCCTCTGATTGTTCATTTGCTTTCCCAGGAATCTCTGCTTCACCTTACAAGGCTCTATGCAAGAAATCACCTGGCCACTCAGATCAAAACAAACAAAAAATGTATTCACTCGATTTTGACCATATTCAGTTTTTCACTGATAAATAGGACATAGATTTTCCAATAGATTTTCAGGCAAAATTTTTCCTTTCCTTCCAAAGTCACTAAATACAATATCCTGAGGGTAATTCACATCAAATGATGTAGCAAGTGTTATGTCCTCTTGACAGCTTTTTTCACTGTTCTACTCCGGCTGCCTTGACTATCTATTTGCAATTAGCTTAACAAAAAAGTATGGTTTTCAAACTTATTTTCTTTTTTCTCTTACTTGTGCAGATGCTGTTTTGTCCTTTCAAGCATGTTATCAACTGCTTTCCTGGTGCTACAAAACACAATTTTACCAATGTCAAGGACAAAGTTTTCCTGATCTAATTCTCTTTGCCTCCCAGCACACAGAAAAGTATTGTGTTTATGGTGTGTGTTTTTAAACATCTCACAGTAATGGTACAAATGGTACACTGGCACCTACTGTTGAAAATTGTTTGCTAAGACACTAAGTTATTCCTAAAAAAAGTCTGATAAATTAAGAGAGGAACATTAGTGCCTGGTCGAAAATATACAGAGGCCAACAGAATTATCTGTGGGCTGGGCTGTGGCATACTGATGTAAGTAAATGGCACTCCCTCATTCCACATTAGAGCATGCAATGTTCCAGCAGGTTGGTTCATGTGACACCTGAACCTTCAGTGTCCTGCTTACATGCATTGTGTGACTGCTATATGTTGTCATCAATTTTGTGTGCTAAGCACCATAAGATACTAAGAGTTAGAAATCTACCCTGAACTACATTGCATGCTTCCTTCCAAGTTCAAAACTTCAGAAAAGACTTTTGGACATACCAAAGATATCATTTAATAAAATAAATGTTAGGGTTGACTAACCCTGAATGATCCTTTCCCCCAGCAGCAGATGAGAGGAACTGTGGACAAAATGAAGAAATCATGTCTAGTGGTCACACAACCCTGGCACATAGCCACGTACCTGCTAGCACACCGAGAGGCTATCAAGATCTTGTAAAGAGCAGAAATTACTTTGCTTATGTGTACGCTTCTATAGAGAATTTGCACTTGTCTGTGCTCCAGTAGAGGTATACATGCATTTTTTTCTGTAAACTAGATGCAAAGCTTCAGTCAGGTTCACCCATCTAAGTAATATAATTTAAGGTGCCTTCATGTGACAGTGCTGAAACAGTCAGATGTAAGTTAAGCTGAGATAAAGTTACCACTCATGTTATGTGAAAGAATGGGAAGAAGCTCCAACCATGAGTCCATTCAACAGGTTGAAAATTATTTTACTCTAAGTCAGGATCCATTTTAGATAAGACATGCCGAATAGTGGAGCTTGTTTAAGGAGTGGTTTCTGCTTGTGCTGTGTGAAACACCTTTGTAGTTCAAATGCACCAAAGCAGCCTAGGAAGTATTTTCAGGCCAAAGTGAGTCACTGATGTAATACCCATTTAAGGAAAAGTCAGGGAACTCAATAGGGTGTTTTTGTTCAATAAAATTATTGTCTAGTTTTAAAAGTGATTCCTGAGCAGTTAATAAAGTTAATAAAGTCCTATCCTTCAGAGATTAGTGGTACTAAATGATGGAGGGTGCTTGCCCAGTATTGCAACAGTACTAGGATAGAAGGAACAGCTTTGGAGCGGGCAACACAGGGCATCCCTACAGAAACAATGTCTCCCTAAGGCAAGTGTCAAAAAGATTGTCCTTGGAGGAAACAAGGAAAACAATGTCCTAGACCTAGAGTCTTGAAATTATGAGATAGATCACCTGACAGTTTCTTATTCTGTGCTGTTTTGAATCCCCTGAGTTAGGCAATTCCCTTCTGAAGCCTGTTTCTTGCTTGTTGCTGGGCATATTGCACCTAAAAGAATTAATGACAAAACTCAGTGAGCTCAGTAGGCTGCAGAAGCAATAAATACTAATAAGATTATTTATATGCCACTGGAGTTCAAGTGAGAAAAGCACTGATCTGGAGAAGTAAGTCAGGCAGACTTCAGCTTCACATCTTAAAGAATGGATACAGGCAATTAGTAGGTACTTACAGCTAGCACTTCACCACAAATTTAGCCTTTAGTGCATCTTTACATGCTTCCTCCCTCTACATGGTCCAAGAAGAGGGATATAGGCTAAAAACCTCTGTGTCAGTTATGTGTCAGTCAGTTTACTGCTAGCGCTGGCTTGGAACCATACTCATCAACAGCACACAGAAAGAAAACTGTGCTCCCTTGTTAAGGACACTTAGACAAATCCCTTTGCCATAGGTATGACCTGGACTTGCTGAATCTGCCTTGACTACTTTCTTACATCCTACTTACTTTTGTAGCAACATTGCAAGACTGCAACATCATTCTGCGATGGGCACTGGTGTAACATGCCATGAGAGCACTGGAGATTTGTGGACATCTGAGTTCAACCTATCAGAGAATGACACTAATACTGTACATCCAAGCATTTTAGATAAGGCAAGATGGATGAGCTGGGTTGTCCTCCAGATGGACTTCGTGCCACTGATCACAACCCTTTAAAGCCCAGTAGCTATGATCACAGCCTTCTGAGTCCAGCAGTTCCACCAGTTTTCAGTACATGTGAATGTCTGCTTATATAGTCTTTAATTCATCGATTTGTCTTTGAGAATATCATAGGAGACAGTGTGGAAAGTCTTGCTCAAGTCAAGATAAGTCACATGCACAGCTCTCACCTCATCCCCAAGATGATGATAGAAGGTTACTGGGTTGGTGAAGGAAATGGTTTCCTGGATATCTACTTTAAAGCCCATCACATACACAGGGAGTGAGGTGAGGCTAACCAGACTGTAGCTCCCTGATTCTTGTCCTTCTTGAAGACAGGAGTGACATTTGCTTTCTTCCAATCCTCAGCAACCTCTCCACAACCTTTCAAAAATAAATAGGAGTGGCCTCGAAATGGCATCAGCCATCTCCTTCAGCTAACAAGTCTGCCTTATCAGATCATGGACTTGTGTCTGTCCAGTTCTGTTTATATATTACCCAATCTGCTCATCCTCCAGTGAGGATAAGACTTTTTGCTCCAGACTTTCCCTCTGATCTCAAGGGCCTGGGATTTCTGAAAGTCTGTTTTACCGGTAAAGACTAAGGCAAGGAAGGCATTGAGTACCTCAGTCTTTACGGTGTCGTTTGACACTAGGTCCCCTGAGCCATTCAGCAGTGTGTCCACATTTTCCCTAGACTTTCTGTTGATGCTAATACAATTGCAGAAATCCTTTTGACATCCCTTCACATCCTGCACCAGATTCATCTCCAGGTAGTCTTTTACTTTCCTAACCCCTGTGTTCACACCATTGGACGGTGACTTTTTGCTGAACTTTCCTCTTGTTTATCTTACTGCTCTGCAACACAGAAGCATTTCAAACAGTGAAGCACACCTGGCTTACTTTAAATATTTAACTCTGAATTTATGCTGATCTTGAAGCTCTGACAGCACTCTTCACCGGCACAGAACTACTTTTAACTTAATTGAAGGCATCTAGCTTCACTTTATCCATTGTATCAATTTTTAGCCTTTCTCCCCAGCAAGATGCTATGAAGTTTGTTCGAGTATATTTCAAGTTTGAAACTTTTTTTTATTATTATTATTTTTCTTTTTTTCCCCCTCTTTCTCTTTTTACTTTTTTTTTTTTTTTTCTTTTCTCTTTTTAGTTTTACAGTGGCTTTACTGCAATTAAGGAATCAATTTACCAGCTGATACCATATGTTATTATACACATTTTGCAGATGAACACCCTGAAACTCAGGGGAATAATGCTACTTCTCCACAGAGACACAAACAATGACATTTCATCTAATAGTTCACTGTAACTATGCAAACTAATAATGGACGAAGTAAACCAAAAACAGGTGAGATGCCTCAATATGTCATAAGGAAACTTGGAGTTCAAATCTCAATATGAATTCCAATTCTATAGGTCATTTACATTGCATGATATTTTTAACTAAGACAAGATCTAGTAAAGCCTCATTCAAAGTCAGTGCATTTACAATTTCCAATAATTAGCTGGTTTGTTTAAAGCAACTTCTGACAGGCTAGTGAATCCAGCACATAAATAGCAGATGTGGGAGACATCTGTGCTAAGCTGTGTGATTTTCAAGGTACTCTGCTGATTGTCGTACTGGCTGTTCTCAGATGTCTTTAAAAACTGCAACCTATTTTCAAGTGTCATTGAAGCAATTCGTATTTAGAATTTTAAATGGATAAGATATAAGCAGAAGACTAATTTCTGGTCAGTAAGCAAAGGATTTTGAATTCATGTAAGGAATTAAACGTGAAAACTACAAGGATGCTGTTTAGTTATATAAAAACAGCATGAAGGTCAGGATACATTTCTTTAAAATGGCTCTATAGACTTCAAATTGTTTGGGTAACTGAATCTCTTCCCAGTGCCATTTGAGATGCTTTGCATATCCTGCCTGGGACAAACTGTGCTGTTTGCCAGTACTTGCCTGGCTCTTGGTGAGATAAGAGTTTTTAAGTGCCAGTCTCAATTGAACAAAGTCTCCTGTCTCCAGGGTCTCAGATCTGCAAGATATGTCGATGTACTGGATGCTGCAAAGCATCCCAGATAGCTTTGATCTACCTATATGAAGGCAATTAGGATCACTCTGTCATAATATTGACCTGAATCCTACATCTTATTTCAAATTCTATCCTGCAGAAAATAAGGATGGAAAACATAAATTGCATGAGGCACGGTAACTGTTTCAGACTGCATGAGTACAAAGCTTAACTTTCTGAGTCGTAGTGCATACATTCATTAAGAGATAAAGAGAAATTATGGTCTTAAAGCAGAGGCCTTAGCAACTTCTGGTTCAATTCTTGGCTCAGTTTCCTTTTCACCTTACAAAAGAGGATCTTTCCTGCTTACGAAACAGAGAGAACCTCAGTGGGTCACTGTGAGGAGAAATGCATGATGTTTGTGACAAGCCGACAAATAAGTGTGCTGAGGGACTAAGAAACATGTTTTTACAATAAATTTTAATCTTTATATTCTCGAGGCAACATCTCTCTAGATTCCCCAGATAAATAGAAAAACACAGGGAAAAAAAAATCCTCCTATTCTAAACATAATACATAAGAATTTTAGGAAGAAGAAATAGAAAAATGTGTGAAAGGATCATGTATCATCTCACCTATAACTGTAAGTAAATAAATGAGAATACTGGCCATTAGTACACAAGAAAATAATGAAAACGAGTGCTCATTTAAGAACACTTAAAGCTTACTTAATAACAGAGCTCAGAAAGTATTCAGTCCAAATCTGTTATGTTCATTAACCTCCTGGAAACTAATGGTGCACTTGAAACTACTTCATCAATAACCTTCCAATTAGTCCAGTTCTTAAAGGAAGAGAAAGTGCCACTACGTGGAGTCCCCTGGTCCTTCCCCGGCCACGGCACTGTGTGCTGTTTGCCAGTGCTTGCCTGGCTCCTGGCGAGATAAGAGTTCTGCTTTGCAACTCACAGCATCAGCCAGCTGCCAGCATCAATATCTGTATGCCACTTTCTATAAAGATGATACTTACTGCCTAATATGAGCTCTCTTCTGTAGTTTTCTCTATGGATGCTAATTCAAACATAATTTTAAAATTCTATTTTAGATTATGTCTTCTTCCTGTAGCATGTAATGAAGTCGCTCTCTAAAGAGGCCTCTTGACTTTCTAGAGAACTGCAGTACAAGCAAAAATGACTTAGAAGAGGTATAGGTATAAACCTACAGAGATAACATCAACGGTAGTTAATTATCCAATATATCTATTCAAGCTCATACCTCACTGAGTGTATTGCTTTTATTTGCCTCAGTTCACTGTAAATCCACTTTTCATTACTGTTCACAACCCACAGATGTTACTTTTTTGACATATTTTAGAGGCAAATATATTGACACTTGGAAAGAAAATTAAACACACCAAATGTCTAATGAGCAGTTCCCTTCTACCCTTCACACATTCAAGGGCCAATATTTTAGTGTTGTAATGAAATAAAACCTTTTCTTGAACAGAATTATGTTAGCATACTTTGTTCATCACTTGTATCTCTTTTCATCACGTACTAGTTGGCTGCCATAGAGCTCATTAAAATAAAGTCTCTTTTGGAAACTGTTTTTGTATTCCAGTGCTAATAATATAAAAATGTGGTATTCATGATGCTTAGGTTATATGAAGTGTGCTTAGATATATCTGTAGCATCAGATGTGTCTGTTGTCCTTGTTAAGTACCTATAATTGAACAGAAATTGACTAGATTATAGAGATCATCAGAATCAAACTTTAATCAGAATATAAATTTTATATACCATAATTAATACATTTGCTTTTTGCAGCACATCTTACCTTGATACTTACTTCTCTTTTGGAAAAATTAACAGAATTTTTGTCCATTTGAGCTATTGATAATTTACTAATGAAAATTAAATGAAGTAATAGAAGCCATGAAGGATGTTTGCACTGAAGCAGAGCAGAATTTATTACAATATCTGCACATTGAAGTTTTGCTTTATTCTCCCAAATCCAGCCTTTTTTTTTTTTTTTTTTTTAATTGTCTAGTTTCTACTGTCTATTAATTTTCACTTTTAGTGAAGAAAGGTCTTTTCTGGCAAGCAATTCAGTAGTCAAGAACCCACTAAAAACACTAACAAATTTCCCATTTCCCTTGTATGAAGATTGCATGGACTTGCATGGAGATTGCAGCAATTTCTTGTTTAATACTTAAGTGAGCAATACAGACTACAGTGACAGGAGAATTTATACACCTTTCACAGGGAGCATGCCAGATACTTCCCTGTGCTATGGGTGAGAAAGAAAAGGCATCTTCCTAAAATTAAGTGATCAAGGACCCCCACGTTCCCCTCCACTTCTGCAGGTACCTGATGACAACTCCTTTTCAGAGTCCATGGATCAAGGCACAGATGATGCCTTTTCTCTAAATTGTTTCATGAAACCTTCAGTGACTAATCGAGTTTGCAGTTGCTGTGGTTAAGTTGAAAATATCACACAGTACATTTCTGTTTCTAAATTGAGTGCTCTCAATTTTTAGAATCAACTTTAGAACCAAGTCTTTTCCCGTTAATGTAGCAGCTGCTTTCTAGAAAGAATTTGCATTATGAATTTTAGAATTCAGTTTTCTCAAATATTCCTTTTTAGTAAATGCATTTACCAAGAGAAGAAATAGATGGGCCTTGAACACACTAAATTCTAGTTTGTATACTGAAGAGCACTCAAGAAGATAAAGAGCCGACCTAACCCATTCTCTTCTCTCTAGCAATGACCTGTAGATATCACTGGAAAGAGCACTGGGCATCTATCTGTGAGATAGTTCTTCCATTAATACATTTGACCTTCCAGCAATCAGTAGCTGAGGGACATGTCCTCCTGAAACAGAGCTTATCCTCCTAGATCAAAAACTATGCCTTTGTTCAAGACAGAACACCCTCTTTTTCCAATCATCTTCTAACAGAGTGACCAGTTCAGTGGTAACACACACCTCCAACTATTCTGAAAACAATGAATTTGTTCCTACCTCCTTTTCTCTCTTTTTCTTATCTCTGATTAGTCATTAATTTCATCAGCCAACAGCATCCTGGCTTGCGTAAGAAACAGCGTGGCCAGCAGGTCCAGGGAAGTGATTGTCCCCCTGTACTAGGCTCTGGTGAGGCCGCACCTCGAGAACTGTGTTCAGTTTTGGGCCCCTCGCTACAAGAAGGACATGGAGGTGCTCGAGAGAGTCCAGAGAAGGGCTACGAAGCTGGTGAAGGGTCTGGAGAACAAGTCTTACATGGAGCAGCTGAGGGAGCTGGGACTGTTTAGCCTGGAGAAGAGGATGCTCAGGGACGACCTTATTGCACTCTACAGGTACCTGAAAGGAGGCTGTAGCGAGGTGGGGATTGGTCTATTCTCCCATGTGCCTGGTGACAGGACGAGAGGGGAATGGGCTAAAGGTGAGCCAGGGGAGGTTTAGGAAGAACTTCTTTACTGAACGTGTTGTTAGTCACTGGAATAGGCTGCCCAGGGAAGTGGTTGAGTCACCATCCCTTGAGGTCTTTAAAAGACGTTTAGATGTAGAGCTTAGGGATATGGTCTAGTGGAGGACTTGTTAGCGTTAGGTCAGAGGTTGGACTCGGTGATCTTGGAGGTCTCTTCCAACCTAGACTATTCTGTGATTCTGTGATTCTGTGAATTTCTGAAAGGATATTCTTTCTTGTCTCCTGACAAATTCCAATTAATAGTATTAGGAAAGAACTTCATGAAAAGTGTTACATGGAAATAAATGTAACATATCAAGTTCACTTACATGATGAATTCCAAAAAAAAAAAAAAACTCTAATAGATTAAGGAAGAATGATTTTTTTTTTTTTTCCTAAAAGAAAGTAAAGAACAAGTCACTTTTTCTCTTCCCCATTATTTCATCTATTTACTCATTCTATTCTTTGTTATGGACAGTTTCCTTCACATAGGTGCTGGAATACTGCATATAATTATATCCCTCTAGATGCTCTTCGAGAAAAAAAAAGATTTGACATTTGCCACACCCATTCTTCCCATGCCATGGATGGTGTAAGTGATAACATACCAAGGTTATTTTTTTTGACTACTTCTAAGCACCTTTGGAATACCTGAGTGAATATTATCTGGTGCTTATATTTGTCCCAATACACTTTATGAATTTCTTCTAAAGCATCTTCTGTTAACACTATATTTGAGACACTTCTTGGGACTTAATTTCCATAAGAAAAAGCTGGAGGATAAGAACCTCCCAAACTATTACAACACACAGAATTGTATTATTTTTATGTCTTAAAGACTGTCCTTTTTCAGAGTACTTGGAAAAAAAAAAAAAAAAAAAAAAAAAAGTTTATTAGTTCTTATATTCTTAGAAAGTTGCTCCTCCAATCTGTGTGGGCTTGTTAAATCACAACTTCACATTTAACCTTCTAGAGCTCATGCTTGTTTTTATTCTCAAATTACATTCTTATTTGTAGAATTTTGACATTCTGTTTTGTAGAACTTTTTTTAGAACTACTTTTGTAGTTTTAGAACTACAGCTTTGAAAAGGACACAGGTTTTGTAGCCCCTGCAGAACTTGATGTGATTACTACTGAAAACATAGCTATACAGCAGTAGGGCAATAATTCCTGTGTGTGATATTTGCCCAGAGATACAGGAGTATGCTTGGGATTGCAAAGTTTGATCTAACAGTTCTTTCCCAGCAGTGCTTGGGATTGCAAAGTTTGATCTAACAGTTCTTTCCCAGCAGCGTTACTGGGAACTCAGTAGCAATGTGACAAGTATTTATCAGCAGCTTCAGACCTGAGCACGTTCCTTGCACACCTCACACGGGCCACGTTCCCTGCAAAGCACATTGATGGAAGTCAGCAGTGGAAGATCATTTTGTGCTGTGCCTTTCATCAAGCCTCTCCTCCTTTTGCACATCATTTTGAGTGTGAAGTTACATGTGTAACTCTGCCTCACAGGTAGAACAGGGTTTTGTTCAGAAAGAACCACCTAAACCCCTTTGCTCTTAGGAACAGTCTTAAAAGGAAAGTGAGCAGCACTATCCAGATTTCAAGGTCAAATGCCAGCAATACAAGACGGTCTGCAGTTGAGATACAAAACACAATCACCCCTATACCCGTGACGGATAGGTTACATTTGACAGCCCTCTGCTTCGTGACACTTAGACACAGTGAGTGCACAATTCAGCTTCAGTAGCTCCAGCCTCTTCACTGCAGCTTTCTCTAATGTGCCCTGACAGAGAGGCTAGGAGAGCTGAATGCTGCTAAAACTTGAGAAGACCCAATATTAAAGAAGATGTAACAGCAACAGCTCTCATTTTGCACTGACTGAGCTTCCTCTCTGTCCACACAATACATCTGAAAGAGCAGTGGGGCCTGTGCTCAGTTTAGTGGGAAAACCAGATGTCATTTTTCAGACGTACTTTACAGCTCTGATCAACCTGGTGAAACCTGCCTCAAGCATACACTCCAAAGATCAACAAAAATGTGGCTGCTTAATGATGGCAGACTTCTAATTAAAGTGGAACGGGCTAGGTCTAGAACTAATTTTAATCAAAAGACCTGCCTAATTATCATACTTGCTTTACAAATGAGCTCACTTAGATACAAAATAATTTAATTTTGGAGGCAAGAAATTATTTACAGAAATAGGCAAGAGCAGATACCAGCAGACCCGATCGCCTATCCTCTGTTGTAACCTCTTCAGGGAGAAACAATCATTCTGGGCCTTTCAAAAATTGTTTTTCTAATTGATCAAAAGGCATTCAGGAGAAAGTGGGGGAGTCACTCTGAGATTTTTGACAAGCCTGTCCCTGGGGACCCAGATCACAGAGGTTGCAGCACTCAGCCTTCCAGAACCTGGCAGCATAAAACTGGAATGGCTGATTTAACTTGCAAAGCTAATAGCAATGAAGAGAAGTGTCAGGGCAAAGATAACACTATTATCCACAGAAATACCATTATAGACTTTTAAAACCAGTTAGAAATTTTGCATGTAAAGTCTCATTAAAGCAATTGGAGCAAACATCCAAACCCATATATATCTTTGGAAAATCTCAACAATTTTACCAAACCAGGATTTATATTCATTAGAAACAACAAGGAACTAAAATTAGTGCAAGACAGGTGGCACTGTACATACAAGAAAATTTCATCAGACTATACAGGCAAGAATTTTAAGTTACCTACAGATACCGCTTCTTGTCCTTGTAAGGTATTGAACAAATCTGCTGGACACCTTTTTTTTTTTTTTTTTTTTTTTTTAAAGTCACAATCTCCTACCTATAAACTAGCAAATTGAATTGCTGTCACTTAAAGTGTTACTGCATATTTATGGAGGTATTTGTGCGCATGTCACATGTTTTTGCTACAGCAAACAGAAAATAGAAACAGTAGTATAAACTTTAATGAAATTGATTTAAGCTAACATTTTTGTTCATATTTGCAATGGACAGACTACACACACAAGCAGTTACTGCAACTCAGTTTACTCAGGGTAATTCACTAAGCAACAGTAATTCAGATTTGTTGGAGCCCTTGCTTTTCCAGAACTATCTTCTAACTAAAGATGCCTCACAGCCAAATTACAATGTTTGCAATTCTGATTTTCATCCCTCCAATATACAGTCACACACACAAAAAGTGTACAGATATTTTCTGAAGCTTGATGTAACATTTGCCAAACAGACATTTTAAAAACAGGCTCAGAAGTCAGATACTCACTAATTTGATTGGTAGATGCACTATAAAAAGCATTGACAGTAGTTGGGCTGGTAAACCACCTGTAGTAAGAGCAAAAGAAATCATCCGTCAGTACACTTAAACAATTTTATGAATAGAATAAGCAAAGATAAAAAGCTCACTCAGTGGAAAGAAGCAAAAATGTAAAAGACCAAGGATACATTAAAGTTAAATTATTTCTCCAGTTCAGCTCACAGTTTCTGGAACACTGAAGTCTATTGTTTAATGGCTTCACTTTAAGTGCACTTACTCAATGAATGTTCAACAAGAGTGATTGTTAAGTTTCCTATTACCTAATCTGTTGTGTTTCTAAGTGACAGTAGTGCTTGTGAGGTCTTCCATGCTGGCAAACCAAAGTCCTGACTTCACCCAACAGAGGTGCAACACCGACAGCAGCTGTGAAAACTCTCTAAGATTTTATTATATCTGTCTTTCAACCATGTGCAGAGAAATTCCCTCTTGAAGCTAGAGAGCATTTTGAAATGACTGAAGTAGATTCAGACTCTTTGCTGAACAGGCACTTGTATGATTAGGATGATGTTAACAGCATGGGTAGGTCCTATCTGGGAACCTAAATTTGAAATAAACAGCTTCACGCTCTGTACCCTACTCAGTGGGCATCAGTGTGCCCATAAACAAATGGACATCCTTAAAGCAAAACAAATTTTACAAGGAATATTACTATTTCTTCTTGTGTTTAGATTTCTCTTTCTGGAAAGAAACCTAGATTTGAAATGCAAATAGAATTTATGAGTCTCCTTAGCCTAAGCTCTTCTATATTGGCAGTGGTTTCACTCATACGAGTGGAAAAATCTCAATAGGTTTCAGCAAGATCTAAAAGCCCTCTGAGGAAATTCTGACCAGTGAGTCCAAGATTTCACCTTATGCTTTTATAATGAAGAACTGAGAAATAATTAAAGTAATAAAGATGATAAGAATTTGTAGTTAATTCATAATAAATTAGAAACAACTATAATAAGCATCCAAAAAAGGAAAATCCTGATTTCTTTAGCAATGCATTACTCCAAAGTTTTTGTAAAGCCTGAAAGCAATAAACTAATGCAATTGTTTTGGAAAATTCCTTTCAAAGAGAAAAGATGGCAACTGCAAAACAAGGAGTAAGACAAAGGAAGATCTATCAGAACATGGAAAATATGTGATGCCGGTGACATTAAAGAGCACGATTTGTGTTTTAAAATAGCACCATCAAATGAAGGAGTTATCTGCAGAGCCTGACTACTGTTCTGACAGTTGATGTCCTCACATAGACCATGTAACAAAGGGGAGAGGTTTAGGATTGCAGCATTCTGTCTTTTATCAATAAGTTTATCTGCTTCTCTCATGTTCAAAGCTGAACAGCTTATTTTATAATGTAGTAACTCAAAAAAGTAACCAATGAAAGCCAAGAGTGATGTCTTGTAAAAGTCTAAACCATCCATCACATTAGACTCTCTAATCACCACAGATAATTATCCCACTTTTGTTTATTAGGAGATGCTGAAGGGGAGGAGTAGGGGGAGGTTGTTTATTTTGGTGTGTTTTCTGTTTCCTCTATAATAAAGGCATGAGATGCAAGAGGTAATGTAGTGAGATAATGGAAAACTGAAGAAAGAATGCTTATGGTGATAAATAAAAAAATTAGGGGCTCTTATGGTGATAAATAAAAAAATTAGGGGCTCTAACTGACCACTTTTTATTGTCACATTTGTTGACATCAGTGAGGAGCCAAAATATTTTGAAGGATTCAAGCCAGCCACTTGTGCAGTAGTACTGCTCTCCCAGCTTAGCAGTAGTTCTGAAGGACTCTCTCTCTCTTTGACAAGGAGACAACCCTGGAGGGACCCACCTGACTCGCTCAACACTATAATTTGGATTTTACTGGAAGCTTGAACAGACATATAGCATTGCAACTTCTACCTCACCCTGTGGGTTTGCTCCACTTAAAACATCCTTTCTATTCTCTTGAACAGCAACTTCTAAGCATGAAAAAGGCTTCCAAACAACAAACTCCCTTTTTACAAATCCTTCTTACAGTGTGTGTCTTACAGGGCTCCCTCATTTCCAGGCACAAGATCAAGGGCCTGAGGCAGATAACTTACACTTCAAAACAGACTAACGTGCTTTGCTCTCTTCCCCATCCTCTTTGCTGTTGCACTTCCGGGGCCACACTGAGCTCACTGCAACCAGCTCATGATGAGAAACACCACAAGCAGTGGTTAAAGAGTTCTTCAAGTACAAGCAATGCCTCTCTAACAGCATAAGTTTTCACCTGTTTTTCTGGCTGAGGAGCTAACCATAGCGATGCATGTATTTGTCATAACAGAAGCACCTCACTTGGCCTAAGAGCAACCAACACCGCACCGAAGTGCTTTCATACCTATGAAGCTACCTCATTGCTTGCAGAAAAGCTGCTGAGTCTCATCACAACCTCTCTATCCTGTGGCTACTTCTTTCTTCATGATCTACCACTGCAACAGCAGAGCCCACCTTGTCTTCTGAGCTTAGTATAAGCCAGACACCAATAGCAGTCTCAATTTTCTCACTGTAAAACTGAACTATGTTCTTTCTAAGTCACTTTTTCACAACAAGGCTCAAGAACAACCCAGCATGAAATTTGTTATGCTTTTAAGCAGATAGAAAGAGAAGACTTAGTAGCTGTACCAAGGAGTCACAAAGAAAAGTTTTCTGGTGACAAGCAGTGTATACTGCTGAATTTTATATTTGACGTTTAGAGACCCTGGCAAGGAGCATATTTGCACTCTAGCATTTTGTTGTATCATTGCAAGCCACTCTCAAGAAGATTTAGAAAGCATTTTCCATGAAAGAACAGAAATAACTGAGACTGCTTCTATTCAGACTAGATGAACAACTTCACCTCACAATTGTCAGCCTCTTTCAGTGAGCGCCTTTAAATGACTGAGTCTTCAGTGACAGACCTTAACTAATAATATATCAAATTACTATATGAAGAGCTATAATAAATAGCTGTCAATGTTAAATTTTAAGGTGAAGCAAATTTAGAAATAGCTCTCACGTTCCTGTTTGAAGTCTGGTTGATAATTTGCTCTAGATCTGGTTACAATGTCAGTGTATTTGACTCATTACCAGGACAGGGAAAAAAAAAAAAAAAAAAAAAAAAAAAAAAAAAAACTAACCTCCCTTTAATTACAGACTAAATAATAAAACTAATATTGTTTCCTCTGATTCTATTTCTTATTAACATGTGAAAGAGGAATAGCTGAGTGTAATGTCCTGTAACATTACCTATCAACTCCTACAGCAGTCAAAACATAAAGCTGTGGACTTGATACTTGTAAATCTGATATCTCTTGCAAAGAAAATCTTGTACTGAGATAACAAGTGAGGCAGATGCTCTAATAGGTTTGTGTTACAGCTATCTCCACCATATCTTACTTCCTGAGTTAAGAGCATAGTGTGCTACAACAGTAGTCATGAAAAGTGTTGACTGGGAACAATTACAATACAGGGAAAAGCTTATTTCTTTAATTCTCCACAAAACATGAACTGAAGTTGCAATTTGTTCTCTAAACTTTTTGTATTAGAGGAGAGTAATTAGAAGGACAGTAATTTGGTGTGCAGTGTCCCAAGTAAAAATTGTGCTTTTGTTGTTGCTGTTGTTGTTTTTTGAAGACTGCAAGGTGCACCTCCTGTGGCTGTGGTGACTGCAGGGGAACCAGGCCCCTGGGGACCCCAGTATCATGTCACAGCTCCTCAGCACCATCTGGGTGTGAAAGGTTTCCAGGTGCATTCCTCCCAGCCTGATCAGCGTCACACATGATGCCCTCCCTACTCCTTTTCACAGTATCATAGAATCACAAAAGGGTTGGAATGGACCTTAAAGATCACCCAGTTCTGATACCCTACCAGGGATACCTCCCACCAGACCAGATTGCCCAAAGCCCCATCCAGCCTGGCCTTGAACACCTCCAGGGATGGGGCATCCACAGCTTCTCTGGGCAGCCTGTTCCAGTGCCTCACTACCCTTACAGTGAAGAATTTCATCCCAATATCTAATCTAAATCTACCCTCTTTTATTTTAAAGACATTACCCCTTGTCATATCACAACACTCCCTTTTTGCTGTAAACCAGACAACAGCTAGGTCAGGAGGGAGCAAAACACAGGACAATGAATTTTGATAAATACTCCTGGTTTGGGGGATTATTCCTGTTTCTTAGATTACAAAACTGTTGAATCCCCAGAATAACTATTTCCACTTTCTTATCCACATTCCCCTTGCTTTATCAAAATCCTTTGTCTTGTACCTCTCAGCTCCTCTGTCCCCTGATAATGTTTCCCTGGTGTTTCAAGTGAACTAGCACATTGTTTTTCCATATAGTTGACTACGCTGATGAAATTGAGTCCAGACTGAAAAAATATTGCTAAGAAATGTGCACCGTCTGCTAAATGAATATGGTGTTTCACATTTGGGAGTAATATTACAGTACTATGTGATAACTTATTTTCTTATATACTTGTTTTCTTATTTATCTTTATCAGTCCACAGCATGGACCATCTTTTAATATATATCTATAAATATAAATATTTTCCTAGAAGCTACTGAACTAAAGAAAAGTAGAAACAAAGAAAATGGAAACAAACCCCAAAGGGTAATCCTCTACTAACACAATGCCAAGCTTCAGTGTAGGCCAATGATATGTGCAGTAACATATAAAAGTTTTTTTTTTTTTTAAAAAAAAAAGAGAGAAACAAAAGAAAAAATAGAAAGAAAGAGAAGTAAAAGCCTCAGAATGCAGTGTTCCGTTAGCCAAAATGTGGCAAACACTAATGCATTCAAGACCATCCTTGAATCCTTGACATGCCTCAGACTGGTGGGAATTATTTGTATATTATAATAAATTAAAACACAGGATGGTATTTTTACTACAGGTGACAATGGCTTTCTGTGCCTTGGTAGTCCTCAGATGACACAGCCACAGTGGCCAGTGTAAGGGATACCACCTTCAGATCCCTTTTTTATCCCTGAGCAGGTGCAGAGGCAGAATAATCCCTCAAGAGAAAAAAACATGGCTGAGGGCTCAGACAGGTTTACCCCCAGCCCCGCAGGGAACAGAGCATATAGTTGTGTTGACAGAGAAAAGATGTTGAAAATCAAGTTGAGATGCCCCAGGCCAGACTGTTCCCCAGTGAGCTGCCCAGAATGGAGCTGGAAGGGTCTGTCCCCTGCCCTATATGTATGCACACATGGGGACAGTAATCCCACCAGAGGTTCCCATCTCCCCTCCTATGCAGCAGCCAGTGCAGGAGGTGTCATTTTTTCCCTGTTACTCCACCTCCTGTGGATGAGCTACTTTGTGACCACATATAGACACTATACCTGTATATCTTCCTTTTCTATTTTTTTTTCTTTTAAGCAAAGGAAAGTGCAAAAGCAGACTGGAATAGATCTACTTAAGGGCAAGCCAAAGGTGATGAGGAGACTGCTGTTAAGTAATCCTCGAAATAAAAGGGCAAAGAAAAGGAAGAGAAAGTAGTCAATCTTGTAGTGGTCAGTAGGGTAAAACCTTCAAGTTTTTGAAGCACACCCACATGAAGTGACAGTTCTCAGAGGTGACAGCCTTTGAGGTGTATATTCAGGGACTACCTGCCCATTAATTTCCCTGCAGGGGGTATTTTCTTTCTTGCCAGCAGTCTACTTGGTCTGTGTTAGTGCTGCCTCAACTCTGCTCACAGGATGAATGCTGCTTATTACAGTTTCTGTGGAGAGGCAAGCATCATGTTTCACTGGGATTAACCACTGTAATGTCAGAAAAGGGTGTAACGAGCTCACTTTAACTCATCATTAAAATCAAGCTATAAATAACCCCCTGAAAATATGCAGCCAAACTTTGAAATTCTAACCAAGCTCGGGCTGCAACTGTCCTGCTGGCATCCTCTTCCTACCTCATGGACAATGCAGAGCCATCCTCAAAACAACGTACAGTTCAGCAAGAGAAGGAATTTCTGGAACCATAAGGAAATAGCACCACAGGAGCTAAGCAGCAGCACTGATTTCAAAGGCTCTGTGCAGAAGGAGTCATTTTTAAGTAGCATGATTAGAGTAATTAAGTTCTGTTTTGGTTATAATTTGCATTTTAAGGATTTGATTAGCCACCAGTAAGAAGAGAGACTGATTCTTTTATGTATTTGATGATTATGTGACACAATATGTACTCTCAAGTTTACAAATAAAATATAACATATGTAAATTAAATCATGTCTTAGGTTGTATCTCTGCAATCAACAGTAGGTACCTAACAAAGCTTATTGCTATCATTAATAATATTATCTCTTGATAATGGCTCCATCCATAGGAAAATTATTTCATAAATCTATGCTGTATCATTCCAAAGTCTAACTGTGACCAAGAGCCATAATCTAATTTTGAGATTCAATTAATTCTTTTTTTATTATTAAATTAAAAGTTTAAACTGACAGAATATGTCTATTGTGCAGTGGAACAGGGGTACCTAGAACTTAATGAAAAGAGTACTTTTATGATAAAAATATCCCCAGGAGTTCCTGAATAACTGTGTTTTTTGTTTGTTTGTTTGTTTGTTTTTGTTTTTGTTTTCCCATAGGCTTTTTTATTATAAAATGTTGCTGTGTGTATAATTCTATTACAACATAAATTGTATAAATTAAATAATGTAATTTAAAACATTGTTAAAATATTATGAAAATTTGTCTTTTGTCTACTCACTCTGTTTTTGGAACTTCTTTTCTAAGCCAGTAGAAATCAGACTGGGCTGCGTATTTGCGAGTTTGTAATACATTGCCAAAATAGTCACTTTCTGTAAATTTCAGCTGTATAGGTAAAGCACAAA
The DNA here is from genome assembly GCF_011077185.1 of Oxyura jamaicensis. Classification (NCBI taxonomy): domain Eukaryota; kingdom Metazoa; phylum Chordata; class Aves; order Anseriformes; family Anatidae; genus Oxyura; species Oxyura jamaicensis. Next base: position 122,408,112 of record NC_048893.1, read on the forward strand.
TATTTTTAAAACATGTCCAAGAAATTAAAATACTAAAATAAAATAAAATAAAAAATAAAATAAAAAATAATAAAATAAAATAAAATAAAATAAAATAAAATAAAATAAAATACTGACATAAAACAATCAGAACTTTTAATTTAAATAAGATAACCACATAATTTTTTTATCATTATCAAACTAAGTAAAATTTCCATGTTTGGTAGGAGGAATAAATATTTTTTAATAAATATTGATGTGAATTCAAAAATTAAGGGTGAAAGAATATTTGCAAGGGATTGGTGGAAAGCTCTTGCCTGTGCAGAGAGAAACTGAGAAATCAGAAGTACCCAAAATTGGGAAATCAGAAGTACCCCAAGATAAATTGTAGGCTGCATGTTTCTATGGCTATTGTTAAGGCAGACTCTTTTCCATATGGAAATAGGTCTACCCCTATTTCGAAAAGTCCATTTTAAAACTGCTTTCAAAACAAAGCCTCTTGTTTTTCAGTTTGTTTTGCATTTCATTATAAATACTTTGTACTATGTGCCCTTGGAGGATTCTGCTGCCATTTTTTACCATTCCTCACATTAAACACTTACGGACATAGGGCTCCACATTCCCATACGCCTCCAAATCTATTAACAAACCTCCCCACAACCAACCATGCAAGAAAAGGGGATATTAATGTTTTATAAATCCAGATTATATCCCTACCAAGAGTTTCAAGTAATCCTAGTATTTGTGAGTTACTTTTCAGATTATATTTCAGATCACAAAATTATAAAAAGAATATAAGAAAAGTTATATTTCAAATTTAACTGGGTTTTGGCACTGTGATTAACAAGAGGTTTTTGCTAGACATTACCATTATCTGGGCAAGTAACTTCATACTCTGAGTGGTAAAGTTGGTCACTTCCTCCATCTCATTACACTGGATTCACAGTACTGTCTCACACCACTCTTCCATGAACAAGGAAGGAGTAAGCTTGTAGAGCTGGTTCTTCAAATGTTTCTCAATAAATCATGCCTCCTTTTAGTGTACTTTCCTGTTTCCTGGCATAGTGACTCTATCATTACTTGGATTTTAGTGGTTCAGGATCGAATCTGTGGTTCTACTTTGCCTGCAACTTGCAGTAATACAATTTTCCACATACGCACCCCAGTTACCCCTTTGGAAAATGACAAAGTATCTTATTCTTTATCATCTTCCTTCCTGCTGTAGTTAGGCTGAATGGATACCAAGTCAGGAAGGAAGCCTCCACAGTATCCTTGTCCATCATCTGTAACAGTAGGACTGTACAGTGGTTAGGGCCTCCAGGTATGATGAAAAACAAGCATAAATAAAATTCATAGACTGGAGAAAGGGGGTAGAGCCTATACAGGCATTATCAATTGTGATCATTCAGAGGAAATATGCATTAGCTTTTCTGAAGGCCATTACTTTGAGGAGAAATGGTTTTGTTTTGTTCTGTGTTCTGTTTTTATATGTAAACTCTCTCTCTATATATATATATATATATATGATACTTTTAACCTTAGAAATGTTTAATAGCGGGGAGGTTCTTTGCATCCAGGCCAATTTTACTCCCAGCAGGCCTGGAGGCCATCTTGCTTAGACATGTCAACATTGACACTTTAGACACTAGAGCTAGCATACTTAATTCAATGTTTAAAAACAAGCAGGCAAGCAGAACTCCAGATGTGGGTAAAACTAAGGAACTTTGATTTTAGACAAGGGTGAAACAAAGCAAAGAATGGTCACAATATGTAAAAGAAGAAAGATACAAATCTAACACTTACTGTTTTGATGTCTTCATTAATATATGTGTCATTCATTATAAACTGGGGATAACCCACTTTTGCCATAACTGCTTTGGCCTTTGAAAAAGAATAAAGAAAAAAAGAAAACAAAACATTGGCAGACATAACCATTGCTCGATGTATGACACTTTTTTACCATTCTTTTTCCACTGCATATTATTATGCCTCCCTGAAGGCATCCTAATTTAATTTCAAACCAACTTGCCTACAAGGTAAATTTGGTGCCACAAATGAGTTTCACATCTCAGTGAGGAGGGTCTAGATTCTGTTGCCAGATTATCACAGTGAGTCTGTTGATACCTGCAGAGTTTACCTGCAGAATTACAGCAATGTGAGCACAAAAATCTTTCCCACCAATTTTTGAGCTAATCAAATGGTGAAATGGTTCCTTTTATAATGTTTTCCAAAAGACACCAGGAAATGACCCATTTTGCTATGGCACGGTACACATCCAACTGTTAAATAGATTTAGGTCAGAGATATGGCTGACCCTAGATCCCTGAAAGGGCAAACTGTCATGTTTCCACTGAGGGTCGCTTCCATTTACACTTGAGGCCAAGTGCACACTTTTCTGAAGGACACTGTACTTTCCTAAACCCCATAGCTGACCTTTATATTGTTCTCCACTTTTATCCCTTTGCTTCACAGTCCTTCCCCTTTCCGTAACATCAGGAAAGGTGTTAAATAAGACACTTCACTTTCCATTGACTTTGTTTTTTTTCGTTTGTTTGTTTTTCAGTCATGAACTGGTCCCACTGTTTATGTGAAATCCTTGTAAACATGCTGGTGTGGATTGATAGTAACTGTAGCTGAGTATTGCCACTTCATAAATCATAGTATGAGGATATAAACAACCTTAGCAATGTCCTCACAAAAAAAAAAAAAAAAAAAAAAAAAAAAAAAGCAGGCCACCCAGACACCCAGCATCACTGTGGAAACAACACATTTCAAAAAGAAAAGCAAGAGGATACATAAGGAAAGGGTGACATAGAAAGAAGCAGAATATGACAAAGCCTTAGAATAACAAGGCCATGATGGACCCAGGTAGCACAAAGATCTCACTTTGTATGTTTTTGGGAAGCTGAACATAACTTCTCCTTAAGCTTTTGGAATTACCCTCATCCCTCAAAAATAGCTCTTCTGGAAATACTGTCCTTCAAACAGAAATGCTTAAATCCAAGTGTATATTGCAAGATATGAAATGCAACAAATTGATGGGCCTTTGAACCAACTACAGCCATACCAACCCTGCATTCTATCTGCGAGCAGACCCCAGACATCTCTGGATGCCCCCTGACTTCTATTTCTCTCTTGCTGCATGGGGTGTTTGTTCAAGGGAAGGTCCCCCTTCCTCCACAGTAAAATCCTTACTCCCTTCTCCCCCTCCACAGCATCTCAACAACAGCGTTTCCTATGAAGATCACAGACAGTAAGAACTGAAATTGTTATTCCACAACTGTAAAACAGAAGCTGATAGGGGATTGCCTTGGTTTAACCAAAATTATTTTGTCTTCTCTTTTATTTTTCAAGAAGATAGACTTCTTTGCTTCTTGAAACTCCTTCAATTTTTCAATCTAATTTCCAACCCAAAGTCATAATCCTCCATTTGTGACATCACAATTGATTGCAGTTGAGATAATTATGATGTCTCAAATAGAAAATTACAACTTCAGGTGGGAAATTAGCAGCAGGAGCAGATGAACTCTTAAGCAAGAAAGATCCCATTGTCATGCAAATATCCCTAGTGGGGGGAGAAAAAAAAAAAAAAGACAAATGCTGAAGAGGAAATATGAAGTGAGCCAAATTAACTCTCAACAGAATGTTCTCTCAGTTTTCCAGAAGGTACAGCAGCCTTTCAAGATATCAAGATATTTCAAATGCCTGGGGAGAAAAAAAAAAAAGAAAGGGAGCGGAGCACAGTTCATCTTCAAGTTTATATATAATCAAGAGCATCTATTTTTGTTGCCCATGGTGCTGTCAGGTCCAGCTGACTGAACTTTTGCAAGGGACTGGAAAATTTCCTTTTCTATTTCCAGTGCTTCAGTCCTAGTTATTACACTGCTCTAGATAAAGTGAAGAGTAAAACTCATCCAATGTAGTTTCTACTCAGCTGCTTAAGCAAGTTCAGTGAATATCAAATGATCTGCATGTGTTTCAGCCATCATTTAAATTGCTTAAAGTAGCCTCTGTGTTGATTTTACTTGAGTCCCTTAACACTTTAGATTTTATATCTATTTAATCAACTTATATGGTGGAGTAATTCCTTTAAAAGCAATTTATACTGCAACTTGCAAAAATCCAACAATGATTTTTAAAGAAAAAGCAAGGATTTACTATGTTAGTACAATGTCATTTCACTCGTGATTCACTCAGTACAGTGTCAATCAAAAATTGCTGATCATATTTTAGCACATAAAGTTTTTTGTTTGTTTGTTTTGTTGTTTTTTTGTTTGTTTTTTTAGCTATATACTTTAAAAACACTCTTACCTCCTAGGCTGCCTTCCAAATGAAGGCAAAAAGCATTCACACCTCACTGGCTGTAAAAGCGGAGGACTGCAAAGCCAGCCTAAGTCTGGCAGTGCTTCTTTGCTGAAAGGTGCGGAACATGGGCCCTGTCCTCACACTCACAGTGTTAGCTGTGTGGTCAGGACCACAATATGCCCATCTCCTCTTCACCACGTGGACGTTTTGGGGTAAATATGGAATATCTACCACATCCATTTCAGTCCCTTCCAAGCACTGAGAGCAGCATCATGGAAATTACAGTTTTCAGCCCTTTTAAGCCCCACTCCTTAAGCAAACGTCTCCAACAGTGAGGATGATTCCTTTTCCAGGCTGCTTACTAACTGATCTGATATAGGCTGACTGAAATATCATGTCCATCACTATTATTTAATATTAACTTTATATTTGAGTCATATTTAAATTAGTTAGTCTTGTCATGGCTCTGCTGCATTAGAAACAGAAGATGGGAAGAGTTGTCCTAACTGGACTACCTCAGAAATGCTGGGCTCACTTATCAGGTTATACAGACTCTTGTTCTGAGCCTTTGACAACTGATGTAATGAGCTTATGATTTCCATGCATGAGGAAAAATGGTCAGATGCTTCTGAGATATTTCACAGTACAGGCTATAGAGAATGCTAGTAAATAACAGAATTTGTCTCAGAATATTTTGAAAGTAAACTCAAAATGTAATGCTGCTCTTAGTGCTTTGATGTTTTAACAATAGATAAAGCTGTCTGTAGTTTATAAGATATATATAGGGGGAAAGTGTCATTTTATTGCATTGGTTACTTAGAAATTCTTACCACAGCATGTGCGTTGTAGAAGTCTGAGCAAATAGGAAAGACAACTATATACTCCTTAATAACTAAACATTAACTAAAGGTAGACCTTACAAGCATTACTAGTAATTCTGGTGATGACTTCCTAAATGTTCCACCAATCAATTAGGATAACAAAGATTGCGAAAAGCACGCTTTGTTACTACAACACCAAGTTACTTTGCAGGAAGCCAAAAGGCTGTGGCACACCTGTAAAGCCCCTGATGCTGACAGTGAAGGAAGTGGGACTCCTGGTGGAGGGGACAACTTCCTACAACCAAGGCAAAACCGATGAGAAGACGTAGGAAGCTCTGTGAAGACCCTGGGAATTGCTTCACCAGGTTTTCTCCCAGCAGCTTTGCAACAGGTACAAGCCCTGTCCAAGTCATCCCAACTTATCTACACAGCAGACAAGTTTGAAAGCATCTTGTTATGAGCGGGTTTCTAAATTTGCACACTGGAAGTTTCTTGCTTCATTTTATACCTTTTATTTTCACTTGAGTAATATTTAATGGCAGTTTGAAGACTCTTTATTCATAAAGCACAAGAAAGTAGAAAACTCTCCTACGACTGGCATGCTCTTTGATAATCAAGTCAGTATTTTCCCCTTGATAAGATTAAAAGTATGTTTAAAGGACCAGCCTTCCAGGAGGCATGCACACACATATGGGCAAAGCAAATGAAATGTGACAAATGTACAGGAACCAACAATGTGATAATTGCGCATGAATCCATTGTAAACACACCATGCACAATTTTTTATAGTTTAAAGGCTCATTTAATTTATCTAATTTGCATATTAAGTAACCATTTGTACAGGAAGAAAAGGAATGATGGGGTATTTCCCCTAGTCACAGTCAAGTATTCAGACTAGCTTAGGCTGTCAGGTAAATGAAGAAAAATCATCTCCATGAGCTTCCTCTCCTGTCACTGAAAGTGAGATGGTCTGGCAGGGGGTGACACAGAGCAGCAGCAAACTTTAGAGGAAACTGTGATAACAGTTTTCTATCCAAGCAGCCAGAGAGAGCAGGCTCCAGGGCAGAGGACCTGGTATGCAACTTCTCCCTCTGCCACTGATTAGGCCAGAAAGCTTCACCACTGACTTCCACAGGGTTGGGATTTTATCATAAGTATGTCCTTCTCTTTCTGTCGTGAGAGTTTTGTACGTCATTTTACTACAGAGACAAAATAATAAAAGGCTTTTCACTCTTGACTTAACTACTTGCAAGGTGGAAAGAAACGTGCATTTCAATGCTACAAACCATCACTCCAGTCAAGTCAAATTCTCACTTGACATCCAAAAGTAGCACATGAGGTTTCCAAGAGCCTTTTTTGCCCATCATAGTAAGATCTGGATATTTTGTAGGCCTGCTAGCAAAACCAAGTACTGACATATTGTATTCACTGTAAAATAAATAAATAAAAATCTCTATATATCTCACATCCAACAAAGTTTTATGAGTCTGACATAGATCTTCTGTATTTTAACTTAACTCACAATAACTGTGTGAAGATCACTTTCAAACTTCTAAAAATAATAATAATAAAAAATAATACAATTACAGTTCACTGAAAAATTAGCATGAAATACATTTTGAAAGCTAAAATCATTCACAGGAAAGTAATGTTCCATTTAATTACAAAGATTAATTCAGCCTTTATGTATGTGTCTGGTCTTTTCATTTTTCATTGAAAACAGATGATTCAAGAGCCATCTGGTAAAACTGCTGCATAAATATCACAGCATCTATTTAGGTTTCATGTATAGAAAAACTGGGAAAATAGTAATGGATCTTGGAAAAACATTGAAAAGTTTCATCCCAGAGCTACAGCCAACTCCTATAGATATGATTAGGAAGTGACGCACTGGCTTGAGTAGGACCAGGACTAGGCCCACCTTAACAATGTATTTTATTTCCACTGCAGAGGCTACATCAAATGTCAGGGATTTGCACATCATAAACTGCAATCCAAAGTGAAGTAACAACTCAAGCATGAACTCTTGTTCTGAAACAATAATTTTAAGAGTACTTGATCTGCACTCAACTGACAGTAATACATACTTCAGAATATAGCTAATCATCAAGTTATTTATTTTTAAACTTTTCTTTAACTTTCCTCCTACATTTGTGTATCACAATGCAATCTATGTAAACTGTGCCTATCAAACATACTTTCCAAGATTTTTAGAGCTAGTGATACATTTAATAAACAATTCTGATACCACTCCATACTCCATCATTGTGTGATATTCCACACCCATATTTCAATAATCATTTTGAAGGCTTTAAATTAGTCTGTTATGATGATGGAAAATACAGCTATGGCTTCATTCTTGTAATAGCTTGAGTTCAGGAGGTAGAAAAGAAATCTATCAAGTGACTTACATGAATAATCACACCCAGCAACAAAATGGATTTTAAAGATTATGGCATCAAATACACTTATAGCACTGTGGTCTGCAAAGTAGCTGAGTCCATTGTACTGCCAAACTATGTACTGCCAAATGAAAAAAAAAAAAAAAAAAAAAAAAAAAAGTCTTAGTCCTTGCCTTGCTCCTCCCATCACTGTCCATGTTTCTGCTCATGCTGCTGGCAACCACAGCTCTTTCAGGTTCTTGCTACATGTTTCTGCAAGATTATTTAGATCATTATCACAGAAGAAATCTACCTATTTTTTTATCCAAATATTTTTCTGCCAGATCAGTGAGCTAGATCACTACACAGAGAGAGCCAGCAAGTGCTGGAACTAGTGCATGGCAAGTGCTGGGAACACATGATGTGGGAAAGAAGAAAAGGAATAAGCAAAGGAAAAAGGAATAGCACTGGTATTATGTGTTATATTACTTTACCCCTTCCTCTGAATCATCTTTTGAAACCAAAGCCTCATTCAAATAAAATTTCCTCTCAAGAAATTATTACCTAGTACACACGGGAACCATAATGTACTTTACCATCCAAGGGAAAGGAGGGGAAATGGGACACAAAATTTTCTAAGCAAACAGTTAGTTGGAATTATATAATTACTCTTAATATCCAATAACTGTTTCTCACCATAAAGTTACACCTAGAATTTTATTAGGACAGCCAAACATAGAAAACAGTCAGAAAAAAAAAAAAAAATAATAATTTACATCACAATGTGACTCTTTCCTGTCTTAAATCCCTTTTGGTTCTGGCTTTCTGAAAGGCAAAGGACCTGAATGTTCAAGAATTCTAAAACTAATTTCATTGGAATTAAATTTACAGTTTAGACTAATCCTGGTTTGATTTTTTTAGCAACAGAACCAAGCTAAATAACAGAAAATCTGTAAGAGTACAACTTCTGTAAACATACAAATCCACTGTGATATTTTCACAAATATAACTCCTTAGTTCAATGCAGCAGTATAATTATTATACCTACTCATAATTTCACCTACCAGCTTGGTTCCAAACTCATTCTGCTGCCATGAATGCTTTAATTTTACTAAGAAAAATAATTATTTTGTCCATTTTGTTTTAATTCTGTTTTCTATTTGTAACCTCTGCATAACAATTATCATGATTTCATTATTTTATGCATAGAACATTATATATGATAGGCATGAAAGCTGTCTTCTGTGAACAGAACCTCAGCTCTGTAAATTAAATACATTTCTTTTTGGCACACAACAAATATCCTCCTCTGTGCTTATACAATACATAAATGATTAGATGTATCTCTTCCATAATTTTGAATGAGAGCTTAGTTTGACTCCAGTGAATCAACGGGATATCCAATTACACAATCAAAACCTTAAACCAGTTTGTTACATCCCTAAGTGACAAAAAAAAAAAAAAAAAAAAAGTCTGAAATGGTGAATGTGAAAACGCCTGAGTAACAGCTTGGAAAAATACCAAATCTCAAGCAGTCATTGGTCAACAGGAATTTTGAAATTGCAAATGTTACAGAAGGTAGATTTCTTAATGATATTTCTCCAACTCCAATAAAAGACTTCTGTTTACAGGCAGAAAGTTCTGGAGGACTGGGGAGGAGGTTGAGGTAGGGTGAATACTTCTAAAGAGATCTCAATTAGCAGTTAATGATGGTCATTATACAGCTTACACCCACATGAAGCAATGAATACATATGGACAACATTTTAACCAAAACATGCTTCAAACAAAAATAAAATAATTATTGACTTCAAGAGAGATGAGCGATGCCAAAGCTAAGTGTGTTTAAAAATTTTACTCTAATTTCGTATACCAGGAAGAGCACATTGCATATCAGAGTACTTCCTGGCTTTAAATCTGAAATATTTTTTACAGCTTAAGAGTAGGTGTCACCAGAAATAGTTTATGGTTGCAGCCTGATTGGCCACTGACCTTCATTTACCCATCCTTTTGACTTGGCTTCCCAATAAAGAAAATTGAAATAATGATACTTCGTGCATCAAGCACAGTAAGTGCATTTTGGTTTTCTTTTAATCCAGGGAAAAAAAAAAAAAAAAAAAAAAAAAAAAAAAAAAAACAGTATAAAGTATACTCCAAATTAAACATAGAAACAAAAAATAGATTTCTCTCATTATCTCTTCAGATTTTCAGTTCTGGTTTTCTACATCACTTTCTTTCTCTTTCTCTCTTTCTTTTAAATGAGTACAGACTAACTCCATGATTCAACCTGAGCCAGACACAAAGGGCTCCTCCCAAGAAGTTTGGTGATGTGGTTACAGCGGTCACCCTCAGGTACTTCTTCCCTAGCACCCTGATAATCACACGTAGCACTGTGATGTTTTCTCAGGGTGGCTGATGTCTGTGCCTGGCCTCTCCATGGTGGGCTGACTTGCTGCAGTGTTACACATCTGGGAAGTGCTGCTAGGTGGAATAGGGACAACGAGCAAAAGGCATGGTTTCAGACTGTACCAACTCCCAGACAGCTTTTCGGCATGATTCACGGGACAACACGCTTCAGGAACCACTCCTGACAGTATCATTGAAGTTACACCAGGTTCAGTTACCTCCATGGTCATCCAACACTATCCCAGACAGTTATGCCTCCTTGCTTATCACCTCATATCACATTCCAGAAAAGACAACACATACCTTAGATATATAAAAACAGTACCTCAGTAATCTTCAGCTTGGTCTTCATTTTATTTCAGACTTGCTGAGCTTGGAAAAACCCAGGGGAGTTTATGTCTTAGGGACCACATGGGCCCAAAGGTGACCTAGGCAGGTGCTGTGTAATATAAATGCAACCAGTTTCTGTCATCAAAATTTATAGCCACATGATTTCAGTATAAGGAGATTTAAGTATGAGGAGTTCCAATCACATACAATTAGACCAGTGCAGGCTACTTCCCAGAAAAGAATTAGGGGAAAATACCTCATGTCAATACCTCTACATATTAGCACAACTGAGCTATGTAGCAAAACTGTTTAACAGCAAATCATAACTGTACAAAGCTCCTAAGTCAGTTTTAAGAGTCTCTGGGTTTTCAGTAGGGATCATGCTTGAGGACCACCAGAAAGGATGGTGCACAGATATGCACACTGACTCAGCCTGTGCTAGGTCCAGCTGCAGAATAATGTCACCATGCCAGTAGTGACAGGTCCACTCTGGCACAGGGATTTCAGCTGTGTGTCCTTCTAACACACCTTAAGATCACTTAGGGTGTGAATTCAATAATGTGTGTGCAGCCAGCCAGGAGCTCCTCCAGCTGCACTTCAAACAAGCCAGAAGCAAAAGTGTTCTGGTCTGGAAGCATAGAGGATTTGCAATGCCACAAAGAAAAAGACACTTTTGACCAGGATTTGGCACATTAGCAAGCTGCAGAAATTATGTTGCATTTTTTGTAGAAACTCCCTGGACTCTCTTCATTGCTCACCCCCTGAGCTCCTCCTCATCAGCCTACCCAAACTCCTGCTGCTGTGCCACCTCTTGCTAGAAACACACCCACCCAATTGAAAAAGCTTTGCTGCTGCTTTTGTTTTAGCTCTGAGGAAACAGCAGGTTTACCAAAAAAAAAAAAAAAAAAAAAAAAAAAAAAAAAAAAAACTGTGCTGCCTGGCAAAATAAAAGGCCCCAAGGCCCCAGTGTGCTGAAGAGATCTCGGGCATTGAGTGCTGTAACACCGTCTGCGAGAGAGGCAGCCCAGGGGCAGGGAAGCTCTCTTCCCACCACAGCTGTAGGGGAGATGAGTTACCACATTGCTTCTTCTGGCAGTTTTACTCAGCAAAACACTTTATAACCTGTTCCAGAGGGGGACAACTTCTGACCTTAGTCTCTGCGTGCATGAGTTTATATGCATTTAATATTTTTAAGGTTATCTTTGCTTAGCAAAGGGAGCAGAGCTACTTTTTTATTAATTAATAATATGCAAAAAAAATTCTCTTTCCATTTCTAGCCACAAGTGAGCATCAGACCAAGTCTACACTCTGAGACCAGACGTGGCAGAGACTCATTCAAACACTACTCTAGGTCCCCAGTAACCATTTCAGTTCTAAACACAAACATTGTTTGCTTTATATTTAAATCAATTCCAATTACATGTTTACTTCCAAACTGATGCAGCTCACCACTTTCCCAGAAGACTGAGCACAAGACACCAGAGTTTCCTTCATGAAGGAGGGCAGCTAAGGAAGCTTTTCTCTTCAGTGGAGCATCCTGGCTTCTGAAAGGCCAGTAAGGGAACAAATTCCTGGGTCCAATGACCTCCTTGTTATAAAACTCCTCCAGAAGCAATCTCCAGCAACACCATTAACTGAAGCATTTTGAAGATCCATTTAACATTTCACCTTTGCTTCCATGATCAGTGCAATACCTAAGCCAGCTAAAGTGCTGCTAAGACTCAACAAGAAGGCAGCTTTCCTCTCTGAGGCTCAGGCAGGCATATAGGACTTGGAGGTCAGCACAACCAGGAAAGATAGGAAAGCCAGGTAGATACCTAAGCTTGACTTTGGACTCATCCTCCAAGCAAGACAAGGATATCCCATGCCTCAAGAATCTATCACTGGTCAGCTGGAGGACTATAACTTCTTTGTAACTGTTGCTCTACGGAAGACAATTTTACTTGGTAAAGCAACAAAGCCAATGAAAGTTAAAGCTAAAATTGTCCAAGACTTCCAGGGGTAATGGAAGACTTCCTGATCTTTGGAAGAATTAAGCTGCCTTTTATGCTTTCACATTGCATTTCTTATTCACTTATGCTTTCACACTGCATTTCTGCCACAGAATCTCCAGATTCACCCCGGTCCCTGAGCATCAGCAGATGCGTCCGTCCACCTTTCCCTCCCTCCATTTCAAGCATGAGATTTGTCACAGATGTTTTGATGTCATGCACCCATTCGGGTCTTATGCAGTTGTGGCAGAATCTGAAAAATGACAGCTGAGAGATCAGGGTTAAATACAATTTCCTCTCTCTTCACCTGTTTTCCACTATCTGTTTGCACGGTGCTCAGTTTATTAATGGAACTGACATCCCTGCACAACTGAGTGAGCAGTAGCAGCAGCCACATAACAAGGGACAAGCTGACAGCAGCGATCTAACCCCAGAGGTAAGAGATAAGCAAACATGCCATGGCTATTAGTTTCAACTCTGGCCAAGGGAGAAGAACATCTCCTGTGGTTACTGAATAGAAAAGCCCAGTCCTCCTGAAAAGGTTAAATTAAATTTTGGATGTGAGAGAGATTATTCTTTGAGTGTGAAAATCAAAGTTTGTGATGAGAAATAAACATTTGACTTCTAAAATAGAAAGTGTTGTTTGATGATCTGGTGAAAAGTGAAGGTTTATTTTTATTCGGGGAAAAGCGTGGAACACTTTTACACTGAAATGAAAGTGTCATTCATTCTCTTTATCTTCCAGGTGAAAAACACTATGCTGAATATTAGCATTTTCCAAACAGCTATCTCAGGGATGGTGAGATATTCTACTGTTCATATTCCAGACTAGGTAAGTACAGCAAGCTTTCCAAAGCCCCTGCATCATTTCTGAGCTACACAGGATTTATTTCACTTCCTGCTCCCAGTCGAGTTGTCCCTTTCTCTTCACATGTCCATGCTTAAGGTAGGATAAAGGAGAGTTACACCACGAAGGTAAGATCCTGGTGATATATTTAATGCCCAAGAGAGCTGCAGAATGTGATTGCTTATTCTGAACTCCAAACCATGTTTCAGCTGAATCAGGAAACTTGCTCACTGCTCCCTGCAATGAAACTACTACAGTACAGGCAGAACCCTAACTTTTCACATCAAAAGACTACCCCGGACAGAGACTATCCTCGTTGCAGGAAGCTAATTTCCACAAAGGAACAGTACGGTCAGGGATGAGCTGACATTAAGTAGAAGTATGCTTTCCCATTTAAAAATGACAAAGTTATTGCAAAAAAAAAAAAAAATCTGAAAAAAAAAAAAATCTAGTAAAAACAACTAATTTGGAAGTAAGAACCTGCCCCCCTTGGCTTTTGAACAGAAATAAAGTGTCTAAATGCAATTAGAGTTTTTGGAAAGTTCTCCCTTTTGCTAATTCTTCTGAAGCAAGTCTGGCAGCTTGTGAGTGCTCTGAAGCAGTCTTACTCTTTGTGAAGTTCTCTGAAATCCATGAAACAAAAATATAAAGTCATCTTAAAAGAACCAATGAAAAAATGAAAGGTGTCTTGGGATCTTCTGTTTTGGAACTTCCCTCCCCCCTACCGTGCAAAGATTCATTCTGTCAGTCTTGTGCTGGTCTTCCTTCCAGAAAAAGCCCACTTGAGATGTGGGAGGCACTGAGATTCAGGACTGCTTTTTTTTGTGTGATATTCTTGCATTGTTTTATATAGGTTAGCTTCACAGACCCCACAAGGTACAAAAACGCATATTTCTTTCTGCACGGCACCTACTGACCATTCTCAATTTTGGATGCTTTGTCATCTTTGTGCAAAATTAGCATGGCATTAGGAAAGATTAATTTCAGCTCCTGGAGCTGTGGTGTCTGGCCTCTTTTTCTGGATATGCCTCAGATATTAATGAAAAGTTATTTTTCAGAACTGTATCTAGAGAATGTCTTGAGCAGTCTGTTTGAATACTCCCATATTTCCTGCATGTAATTCACAGAATCACAGAATGGCTGAGGTTGGAAGATACCTCTGGAAATCACCTGGTCCAAACCCGCCTGCTGAGCAGGATCACCTAAAGCACATTGTGCAGGATGGCATCCAGGAAGGTTTTGAATATCTCCAGAGAATGAGACTCCACAACCTCTCTGGGCAACCTATCCCAGTGCTCTGTCACCCTCACAGTAAAGAAATGTTTTCTCATATTCAGCCAGAACTTCCTGTGTTTATGCACCTTCATGTGCCAGGGTTATATGCAAAGACACATGGACATGAGAAAAAAAGAACAGGCAATGAGATGATTCTCTGGTTTCCCCACTACAAGAATGTAGGAGGAGCGGAAGACGTTTTCCAGACAAACAAAAGGAGGTGCTTCCCCACACAGAGCACAGTGAGGCAGTGGAAATCATTGCCATGGGAAGCTGTGGATGATAAAAATTGTCATGGCTTCAAAAAGTCACTAGACAAACTCACAAGAGAAAAAAAAAAAATGAATAAATACAAAGACACCAATTCTGGCTCAGGAAGCAACTGAGCTGCAGATTGTCAGAGAGTGGGAGAGGACGGCAGGAAAGTATCCCTTTATGCTTGCCCTGTCCTTATGTTCATCTCTAAACATCTGCTACTATTTGGCCACTGTCCGAACTAGATGTTGGACCTCTGGTCTGAGCAGTATGGCCATCATGTTCTTAGTGAAATCACCCAAATGTGAAGAGAAAATGACCACAGAGAACAGGAAAATATGGCAGGGGCTCAGCTAATTGACCAGAGGGCTGGATATAGCCAGCAAGTTCCAGCTGAGAGGTGAATGGCTTTGGTGGGATAACCGATGGATATGTACCTCATCTAAAGTACCCATACTTTGTTGAATCGGGGCTTGTGCAGATGGCTCTTGAATTCCTCAGGGCTATTGGTCTTAATTGCATTGCATTATCTAGGGAGGCTTGCTGTAGCTCTCTGAGGCAGGAGAACAAGCCCTGGTACCTAACACTGCCAGAAAGAGACATATGTAGCTAAGTACTGTCCTTATATTTTCCTGTGTTTCTCTTGCCTCGGTCTTCAGACAGAGCGAGATGCAAAGAGAACAAATGTTGCTTATATGACTTCCTTAGAGAGAAATAAAGCCAAGCAGCAGGCAAGTTCAGTAGGCAAAAAATGATTGCACAGTGACCTTGGGATTTGTGCTCCATGACCTAAAGAGGTTAATAATGTTACAGAAAAATCTTATTACAGAAAAACAAACTTTTTTTTTTTTTTTGGCTTGTCATCTATGCTTTAAAAATAGTATTGCAAAGCAAAAAAAGATAACTTCCTACAATACAGCCTACTTTACAAGAGATTTGCAAACTTTCAGAAAACAAGCTTTTGTGTAAAAGTCTCCTTTTCAAGCCTCCAGTTAAACTCAAGCGCAAAGGGCATTTCAGGAAGGAAAAAAAGTGATTAATAAAATAATGGCTCCTGCACAAGATAGGAAATAATTTTACATCTCAGTGACAATCTTCCAATGAATTATCCTCTGAAGAGCAGCAGAGATAAATTACCATTTTAAAGATGAGAGCACTGATCACAAGAGCCATGTCAATGGAATTTCAGTAGCGGGTTCCCCTTGTCTCTGTGGACCATCATTACAAAACACAGTTGTCAATACCATTTGGCTGACAAAGTGGACTGAAATCTGCACCTTCTTTGTCAGGGAGACAAAAGCCTCCCCTCTTTCCTTCCCGTTCTCATTTGCCATCCTACTTAGAGGCTGCAAGGTAGCTGGGCAGCTGTAGAGGCATCTTTCTACACAGCTTCTGCAACTTGCAGACCATGTACCTGAAGACTGTGGCCAGACACACCTTGCACTCATTTGAATATTTTATCTGCTCTTCAAATGAGGGCAAAATTTAAGGCCCTTACAATAGGGAGAGGAAAAAAGGACAGGAATAGGAACATGCTTTCTTTTTATTTTTCTGTTTCTTTTTCTTTTTCTTTTCCTTTTTCTTTTTCTTTTTCTTTTTCTGTTTCTTTTCTTTTTCTTTTCCTTTTCTTTTTCCTTTTATTTTTCCTTTTCTTTTTCATTTTCCTTTTTCTTTTCCTTTCCCTTTTCCTTCTTTTTCTTTTTCCTTCTTTTTCTCTTTTTCCTTCTTTTTTTCTTTTTCCTTATTTTTCTTTTTCTTTTTCCTTCTTTTTTTCCTTCTTTTTTATTTTTTTCTTTTTCTTTTCCTTTTCCTTTTCCTTTTTCTTTTCCTTTTCTCTTTTTTTTTTCTTTCTCCCTTTCTTTCTCTCTTTCTCCCTTTCTCTCTCCCTTTCTCTCTCTCTTTCCTTCTTTCTTTCTTTCTCGCCTTCTCTCTTTCTCTCTTTCTCTCTTTCTTTCTTTCTTTCTTTCTTTCTCTCTTTCTTAAATCAGAGATTTCCATTGAAAATTCGGGAGGTTAGCATGCATGATTTAAGCAAATTTCTGACGGTATTCAACTACAGATCAATAAAGTAATGCTTGCACAGGGTGCAGAAGGCAGGACAGGGCAGAAAGCAGAGCATCACAGCAGAGTGCCAAACGGTCCTTTGCGATGCGGAGCTCCTTTAGAAGCAGCATGAGCTCCATCCAGAGAATTAGGTGAGAACTGCACGTGAAGACAGACCACGGCACGTAAGCCTGTCAAAATCTGACTCTGTAAGACTGTTTTTCAGATGGTCTGGTTTAAATCCATGTTTCGATCATCTAAAGACATGAATGGAGGGGAATAGGAGAGAAAAATTACTAACTGGTTTCTCATTATATTGTTCTAATACAGACAGAAAGCTAAAAATAAACTCCAGAGTTTACAGGGTAAAAAAAGCTGATTCTCAGAAATCAAGCATTACAAGGAAAATGTTCTTTATGTGACATGGATGTGTTGGTTTGATCATCTTAATACATTTTACGTTCATCAAATTAGAGTGAACAAGTAGTGCTAGGTGTCCTTTCTGAACTACTTAAAACAACAGAACAGACACGCAGAGTTAGAGGCAAGAAACATTACAATGATTAGATGGAGTCGACAGGCTGCCTAAAGCAAAATCCAAGCATCAATTTCTGCAGAAGGCCTTAAGTCCTTCAGAGGTTGATGGTCCCTTTGATTGCAAAGCATCAGTGTGACAGCAAGGTGTACAGGTGACCTCAAGGTGTACTTGAGGCAAGTACACGAGCAAGGTGGGGATCGGTCAGACAATAGGTATCAGACACCATGTAAGACTGTGACTATTGTGAGGGAAATTGTTGATAATTCTCTTTAAAGCCTGCCAAGTCATTTGCATCAGAGTGTTGTCATATGAAGATACAATCACCATAAGGAACAGAAGAGATATCTGAGTGG
Organism: Oxyura jamaicensis; assembly: GCF_011077185.1. Classification (NCBI taxonomy): domain Eukaryota; kingdom Metazoa; phylum Chordata; class Aves; order Anseriformes; family Anatidae; genus Oxyura; species Oxyura jamaicensis. Next base: position 122,425,635 of record NC_048893.1, read on the forward strand.
AGATGTTCATTCAGGAAGGTTCACTGTGCAGACATCCAGATCCTGCATTTGATCTTGTTCCTCTTCCAGGAAATTGCCAAAAAGTTTGCTAATGACCGAATTATTTCCAAAGTTAAATAAAGGGCTAATCAAAATAAACTGTTCATATGAAGTAGGCCCAGTAACCAAGCAAACAAACAAAACCAAACAAACAAACAAAAAACCAAACAAACAAAAAACACTAGGATTCTACAGTTCTTCTCTTTCCAAAGCTTTTAAGAATAAAATGAGATTACAAATATGGAGGAAATTCTAAGTATATGGACCACTGTCCTTTCCATATAACCTACAGTTTTGCTGTAGAACTTCAGGCATCAACTCTACTCTGCCTCACTACAAGGGACAAAGTGCCCAGGTGGCTACAGAAGTCTGAGAGTGAGAAAATTAGGATGGTATTTTTGGCCTCAGCTCTGTCACTGGGCCAAGCTACTCCAGTGCTTTGGTATCTCATCCATAAACTGGGAATGAGGCCCAAACTCCTTGACAGCTACTGATGAAAACATGATAAAAGGCCACGACATTCTTTATCTCACTAATACCTCCCTTTCTTTACTGAACGGATAATAATAGTAATGATCAGGTGCCATCTTCTGTTCTGGAAACAGAAACAAGGAGAAGATGCTTTCACAGGACTTGAAATTAATTTCAAAGCAGAATATCCTACTCTAATAAAAAAAACTTTGGAGGCTTTATTAACCACAGTAAACTAGAACAGATGTTTTGTGTATTACTGGGCTCAGTCCAGCAATAATTGGCCAAAGTGCTACAGTTTGCCTATATTAAAGCAGATCAAAGCAGAGGGTTCTTTCTGAAAGAAAGTGCCTTTTGTCTGAAAGAAAGTGCCTCCAGCACCCCACTGTGCTCTGTCATAATGCTGGGCTCTACTTTGCTCCAAAACAAAGAGTAAACCTAAGAAGCCCCCCAGGATCATACAGTTTGCTCTTCTTCAATTCAAGAACAAAGCTTCTTCCTAACTTTTGAAATCCATTACATTTGTGTTGTCTTCAAGATGAGGATGAAAACTGTCAAACTGACAAAGAAATGTCTCTTTTATAGTTCTATATAATACAGCAATACTGTTGTTTTTTTAAACAACACAACAACCTAGTCCAACATTCCTGTTGACTTTACTGTTCTGTTAAAGGATAAGTATTAAAAAAGTTACCACATAATGTGCTGGCTCATGAGATTTTAAAAAGTAAAAGATTTTGAAGGTTTTGTTGTATGATATATCATAAATTTCCACAGTGTAATAAATACATTTCTTAAATTTAAAAAATGCTCATCCAAATGTTCCAGCACAAATCCCATATGAATCATTAGCAATAAAAGAGTATTTAATAAACATGCATAAAATTCTTGTTTGGAAATCTACCAAAATGTCTTTCCAGGTTACTGCAATTTCTAAGTCATTATGTAGCACTTATAAGCCTGACCTTGTTCCTACCTCAGTAAACTATAAAATTGTTGCTCAAGTCAGTGATAATGGATTTAAACCATTTGCTATGCATAACAGTATGGCATATAGCAGTATTTTGTTGTACAGCTTGCATTTAGTTTGTCATGCACTGTGCAGCCCAGACTCACCTCATTAGCTTCAGAAACTTAACTGAGATCCCTAAACTGGGAGCAAGCAGTGTAAGCTTCCTAAATATGTAAATGGAGGGGAAATGGGCATCTCCACCCACAAAAGATCTAACCTAACTTCTGAACACAGCCTTCCCTAAATTGGGAAATAGATATTGTTTTAGGGAGTTTATTAGTTTGTGGTAAAGCTTGTATTGTTTCTCTGCTGGAAGAAAGGTAGCAAATTTTTAACAAAAAAATTAAGCTGATTGTTTGCTGGAAAATTAACATATGACATGTATGTAGCTGTAAAAGTGTATAGAAACATCTCTATTAAGGAAATAAATAGAAAATCTTCCTGCTCATAGTCTACATCAAATTTGTCAGATATCTAAATTAAAGATCATTATGCTTCTAAGGGTATTTCTAGTAAACAACCATCACATTCTGTCAGAAATAGTAATTGTAGCCCATATATCATCAGGTTAGCAAAAAATAAACTGTCTCTTACTATCCTTTGCTTGCTATAGTTTATCAGTCCATTTATGCAGCTCTATTTCATTTGTGTATCTGTGAAGGGCACCGCTGTAAAAAAAATGTAAATAGGCTGTGTATGGAATTTAAAACTTTCCATCAATAAACTGTATGAATTGCCTTTTCTACAAAATTGGCAAAAAAAAAATCTTTCAATTCCATGTTTGTTTTTAAACCAAAACAATGCTATTTTCATTCCATCACAGTGAGAAGGAACAGTGAAGCTGTATTTGTATGTCAGTTCATTCAGAGGGGAAATTTACTAATTCACTGATATCCCATTGCCTTCACAAATAAAGATGCAGTCCTACACATTTCCCTTTTCTGCCTCATTTATGCCTCTTCCAGCTGCTGCTCTGGGGCAGAGCTCTGGGCTTAGACAAGCTCCCTTTCCGTATATCACATGCCATAAGTATATGAGGAGTCTAAAAAGGAGCTTTCAGTACCTCCTGCCTTCATCTTTGCCTCCTGCATTTTATGGTCACACAACCTGAAAGTAATCATGACAGATAATGCCCACCTTGACCATAAAAATTCATAACTAGCATTACCATATCAGGCTGTTCAGCTGGTATGGTTACCGCATTCCTGGAAGGTGGCTTCCAATTTAAGCCTTCCACCATGACTTTGGAGAAAGTGAGAAATGTGGATACTTCCAGACAGAACACCCTCAGCTGTCCCACATGTTTTGGACACTGTTTTCTGTTTGTATGTTGGTGAACCCCTGACACCCCAGTCAAAGCTGAAGACCTTATCAAGAAAAGCACTGCACAAGTGAATCTGAAGTGAGCTCAAGGTCTACACCAGCCAGAGATGGAATAAGAAAGATGGAGGCAAGGGAATGAAGAACAAGGCAGCTGCAGGTAAGGTACATGACATCCTGTTCTCACTGAAGTCAAATCTTCACTCTGACAGGATTTTACCCACCCACCATTTACATTTATTACCTTCTCATAAGCTTTTCTTTTTGTTTCAGAGTCCATCCAGTCATTTTCCTTTTCCAACATGTCGATAAAAGCCCAGCGTATTCCTTCAGTCAACTCCTCCATCTGGAAAACAGTTAGCAAACCCCTCCCCAGTAAATTATGGCATGGCAGGATCATTATAAGAGAAGTTTCAATGTATGATGGATTTGGTAAGACCATGAATGATTCTAATCAGACAGTAACTGCTCTTTCTTCTTGAAGATTGATTTTTTTTTCTTTTCCTTCACATTTCCTTTCCTTCAGTTGTACCATACAACTTGTTCATTGCTGATCCTTTCATGTCACAACTGTGAGAATGCCTGTCTTAAAACTGTAAAAAAAAAAAAAAAAAAAAAAAAACACCGAGAGAATTGCAGTGATTTGTGGAGATTTTTGTCTCCCTGATCCTAGATCACTAATCCATACAGAAGAAAGAGCCAGATGCAAAGTGCTTGCACAGATAAAGCCTTTTCTGCAGAGAGAACATCTGTAGCCTTGCTTGGTTTATGTCACTGAGATGCTCCTTATTAATACTGCCAAAGAACTGAATTTGGACTGACAGTATCATGATCCAAATACAAAGCAGCATCCAAATATTCAGCCAGCAAGCTGTGATTGTGAAGTACTCTTACCCTTTGCGTACTGCAGGGATAGAGGCCATGGCTCTCTAGACTGAGCAGCCCTTACTCTGGTCCTGAACTTTCAGTGACAGCCTGCATCTGTGCAAAGCTATGAAAATCCACAATCATTTTAGCATGGCTGCTTCTGTTCAAATGGTGGTTTGGCACATATTAAAAGCCACAAGTGTATCACGTGCAAGTGAAATAATAATTGGAGTGTTCAATGAGTATAAGCATTAAGAAAACCCTGAAATGAAGAAAACAATGAGTCTCACAGCTAAGAGATGCATTACATTGGTCTAAAGAGCAGAAATGTCCTCACACTTGTGCATTTGTCTGTCAGTGTATACCAGAAAGGTAAAGGCAATGTGCTGCTTCTATTTGTATCAATAGATGAACCTTGTGACAGATTACCACTGAGAATACTGTGAGCATGAGGCATTTTGGAAGATCCAGCAGTTGCCAGAGGACTTCAGTACAGACCAAACCAGAGATGAGACAGTACAAGACAGGACAGATAATCATTGTATGAAGACTTACTGGATCTTTTTTTATCAGTTAAGTTACATTTAAAAATAATGAAAATGTCAAGTACTAGCATTTTATATAATTTTATTCCAGTGGTTTTAATCATTTTATATCTGATACTTTTGAAAAGTCATTACATATGGGGACTTAGCTCCAGAAAGTAATGCTACCTTCAGCTGAATTGTCATTTATGTATTAGATGCATAGAATCATAGAATCATAGAATATCCTGAGTTGGAAGGGACCCTTAAGGATCATCAAGTCCAACTCTTGACACCGCACAGGTCTACCCAAAAGTTCAGACCATGTGACTAAATGCACAGTCCAATCTCTTCTTAAATTCAGACAGGCTCGGTGCAGTGACAACTTCCCTGGGGAGCCTGTTCCAGTGTGCAACCACCCTCTCTGTGAAGAACCCCCTCCTGATGTCAAGCCTAAATTTCCCCTGCCTCAGCTTAACCCCGTTCCCGCGGGTCCTGTCACTGGTGTTAATGGAGAAAAGGTCTCCTGTCTCTCGACACCCCCTTACAAGGAAGTTGTAGACTGTGATGAGGTCTCCTCTCAGCCTCCTCTTCTCCAGGCTGAACAGGCCCAGTGACCTCAGCTGTTCTTCGTACGTCTTCCCCTCCAGGCCTATCACCATCTTCGTAGCCCTCCTCTGGACACTCTCCAACAGTTTCATGTCCTTTTTATACTGTGGTGCCCAGAACTGCACACAGTACTCGAGGTGAGGCTGCACCAGCGCAGAGTAGAGCGGGACAATCACCTCCCTTGACCTACTAGCGATGCCGTGCTTGATGCACGGTTGGCCCTCCTGGCTGCCAGGGCACACTGCTGGCTCATATTCAACTTGCTGTCTACCACGACCCCCAGATCCCTCTCTTCTAGGCTGCTCTCCAGCGTCTCATCGCCCAGTCTGTACGTGCAGCCAGGGTTTCCCCGTCCCAGGTGCAGGACCCGGCACTTGCTCTTACTGAACTTCATACGGTTGGTGATCGCCCAGCTCTCCAACCTATCCAGATCCCTCTGCAAGGCCTTTCCACCCTCATTCGAGTCCACGACTCCTCCAAGTTTGGTGTCATCAGCAAACTTGCTCAAAATACCTTCTATTCCTACATCCAGATCGTTTATAAAAATATTGAAAAGTACCGGCCCTAAAATGGAGCCTTGAGGGACCCCACTAGTGACCGCCCGCCAGCCTGACGCAGCCCCATTTACCATAACCCTTTGGGCCCTGCCCGTTAGCCAATTGCTCACCCATTGTATGATGTTTTTATTTAGCTGTATGGTGGACATTTTGTCCAGTAGGATCCTATGGGAGACCGTGTCAAAAGCCTTGCTGAAGTCCAAAAAAATCACATCAGCTGGTTTCCCTTGGTCCACCATACGGGTGATCTTATCATAAAAGGAAATCAAGTTAGTTAGGCAGGACCTACCCTTCACAAACCCATGCTGGCTGGGACCAATGACTGCTTTGTCCCCCAGGTGCGCCTCAATAAGTTCGAGAACCATCTTCTCCATGATTTTACCAGGCACTGACGTGAGACTGACAGGCCTGTAATTGCAAGGGTCTTCTTTCTGACCCTTCTTGAAAATCGGCACAACATTTGCCAGCTTCCAGTCTACCGGGACCTCTCCAAATTCCCAGGATCGTTGAAAAATAATTGAGAGAGGTTCCGCGATGACGTCCGCCAGCTCTTTCAGCATATTTTATTCTGGAACGGATCTTTATTTGTGGTGGAGCCAGATAAAATGCAGCAATGTTCCTTTGATTATTCATTCTATCTTTAAAATATATATATATATTATTTTTAGAGACAGTATGGGACAAACAGAACAGTTCTAGCATTAAATATGACTAAACAGTCAACATTCACAGAAAACTGCATCCCAGGGAATACAATAACTTAAAGGTATTGATGACAGAGCACCAACTCAATTAACTTAGTGCACTAATGAGGTGAACTCCCTGTATTTTGAGGTTACAAGTTCAAACTCAAGCTCTACAGCTGGGCCCTGGTGTTAGGCTTTATGCACCAGCTGTATCTGCAGGGGGCAGGAAAAGAAACCTATTCCTGCTATCAAAGTTATTACTGAAACTGCTCAGGCATAGCTGTAAGAAACACTGCAGGCACTCTGGGTTAGAAACAGAGCTATATTTAGACACAAATAATGTCTTTCTTGATAAAAGGAAGAGAGAAGGATCTAAGGTATGAAACAACAGTCACAAAACATGGAGGAAAAAATCCATATTATATATAACTCAGAGTTACTTTCTCATAAACATATTCTATGAGTCAGGAAAAAAAAAAGGGGGGGGGGGGCCGGGAAGAAAAAAGAAAGAAAGAAACTTTTATAAATAGGAGTGCTTCTCTCAAAGGCTTTCTAAATACCTAAGAAAGAAAAACAAAACTGAAAACCAGTGAAATGAAAATGATAACAAAAATGATCAACTAGAAAAGCACGCTTCTAAATGGATTACAACAAATTTCACCTGCATCCAATTTTATCTCCTATAAGTCTGAATCTTGTGATTTATACTATAAGGTATATATGAATGTCTTGCTATGGGTGTTACTGTGAATTTAGACTTGAGAGTTTTTCAAAGACTTGGTCTGAAAGGAATTTGCATACTAAGAAAAGTTGTACTAAGGTCACTTTTCAATAGATAACCATTCTCCAACAGTTCATCCCCCAATAAAGTCTATATTCTTACAGTCCTTCACACAGAAGTCATACAATCTTATATCCCAGAAATATGTTTGCCACTAAATTGCCAAATAACACATTACAAACTCGATGAAGAATAAGGGAACTGAAAAGCTGGATCTCAGAGAGGAAACTCCAGATGAAAACAAGCAACAAAAGAAATGCAGAACGTGAGAGGGAAACACATGTAAAATATTTGTAGAAGCCCAGTCAGAATGCTGGTCTGTCTAAAATGGAGTCCTTCCCTGAGAAAGCAGCCGAACTAAACAAGATCAAGCAGACAAATCAAACTGATCTAAGGCTGTGCAAGGCCATTGCAGAGCTGTTGTTCCCACACAGGATGCTGTTTCATGTGTTTCTTCAATGGTTGTACCTCTATTGTACTAGGAGCTAAGTCTAATAATGAAATAGTTAATTTTAAATTAACTAATGTTACTAAATCAATGGCTGGAAAAGCAGATACTGGAAAACTCTATGAAAAAAATTATGAATGGAAAATAAGTCATAAAAGATTGTGCAGGGAAATTAATCATTTGAATATGCTATTAAGAAGACTCACCATCTCTTTTTTGTCTTCTTGAAAATGGGCATTCACAAACATCTTACCAACAACATAAGGGAGTGCACTTTCAACAAAGTCCACACATTTATCCCACTGAGGCAGCAAAGATGTTGTTCCATGGATCACCTGTTGGCAAGTGCATGCAGGAAGTCATAAAATCATATTGTTTATAGAACAAGTCTACATCCACATACAGCATATTTTAAAGTATATTTGTGAAAGGAGAGGAGAGGAGAGGAGAGGAGAGGAGAGG